>NW_017733546.1:15139-21603 GCF_001890085.2 Hipposideros armiger
AGTCAGTTCTCCTTCCATCACCATATATGTGATCATTTAAATAAGGAGTTTTGCACCTAAGCAACAGTCAGGAAACAAATCAACTCTAAATCCTATAGACAAAAGGAAAGGAATTCTGCCCCATAAGCTGAGTGAGCTGGAAAGTGGTGTTTTCTTGGTCACTTCCAGTTTTCAGTCCAGCATGTAAGGATCTTACGTTTTCATGCCCATACTCTCAACAAGAAATAAGCTGAACATACTGAAAACTGAGCACTCTTCTTAAGTCCACCAGAGAACTGAGGTCACAAGGCTATGCTGCTCCCCAAAAGGAAGAGATTGAGTGGGAGTTACAGAGAATCACAGCTCACTGGAGCAGAAGTCCAAGAGCAGAAGCCACTGCTGGAGCCAAGAACAGGACAAGGAAACTAAAGTGTGTTTGCCAAATTGCTAGAGGCTCACTGTACACTAGCTTGAGGCGGATCCAGTTTAACAGGGTCTCCTAAACTTTTGTGACGTTTACCTCCAGGAACCCTACCAGGTCCTCACTCTTGTATTTGCATCAGGGGGAAGGAAAAAGCAGCCATTTGGAAAAATGCCTAAAGCAATCTGATCATAACAAGTCCAGTTTAAAGAGAAACTATTTACTAGAACCTCACTAATTAGGGTTTCACCAAAGCCTAAACAATCTGGGGGAGTGGAAATGTCCAACCGATGTGGCAGAAAAGAGTTAATAAAAGTGAGCCTGTTAGGGAGACCACTTCAGGGACAGTGTAGAGGCTTCAACACTGCGCTGTACACCTGAAGCTGACGTTGAATAATATTGTATGTGAACTACAGTTTAATATATATATAGTCACGGTATGTGGAGTATAGTGTGGGGAGTGGATCCAATGGAATTGTAATAAATATGTATGATATTGGGGGGTCGGTGGATTGGGGGAAGGGGGCTGTCACTTTGTGAGGGATAAAAAGTATAACTGTTACTTTGTTTTGTATACTGGAAACTAATAAAAAAGG
This sequence comes from Hipposideros armiger, assembly GCF_001890085.2. Classification (NCBI taxonomy): domain Eukaryota; kingdom Metazoa; phylum Chordata; class Mammalia; order Chiroptera; family Hipposideridae; genus Hipposideros; species Hipposideros armiger. The sequence goes on from NW_017733546.1 coordinate 16,136, forward strand.
GGGGAATTCCCAGGCCTGCATCCCCTCCCCAGGAACCATCCAGGCGTATCCCATAGAAATAAATCTAAGATGTCCAAACACTCCTAAAAAAAGGAGATAAGACCCAATTGGTATTCACACATGTGTAAACTATTAAACCTGTCCATTAGTTGAACTCTAGCCTCATTATAATACAATTAAAATGAAATGAGCATTAAGGCTTTGCCCCCACCATGGGTTTTTCTCTATCCATTCTGGGTAAGGGCACGTGCACAAAAAAACTAGTTATGTAACCAACATAGGTCAATCAAATAACCTCAGTCAATACGTCATATCTCCTGCTGTAAGAAAATTTACCTACTCTTTCCTATATAAGAAAAAGCTAACCTAAAGTTAAGTGCAGTTGTCTTTGTCTGTCCCCGGCAACTTCTCTGCCAGCTACTTTCTTCTTGAATAAACTTCTTCCTTGCTCTCCTCATTTCAGGCTGAGTCTGTGAAGTTGTTCACCTTTTGCGAATGACATGGGGATGGGAGCTGGGCCTCAGGGGCTGGCATCGCGTCAGCAGAGGGAACAATGTCAAGAAAGGTCCCGGCGGGTGTGAAGCCCGAGGTGCTTTTTCCCTTAGCGTCAGGAGATCATGGGGGTAGGGGCTGAGTCTCAGGGACTGGCAGCAAGTCAGCAGACGGGCATTGGCATGGCCGATTCCGGGGAAGTGTGAAGCCCGAGGTGTTTGTCACATTGGGTCGGTAGATCATGGGGTGGGTTCCCGGTCCTAAGGGGCTGGCGGCAGGTCAACAGAGGGGGCATTGGCATGGGAGGTTACCGGCAGTGTAAAACCCGAGATGCTTTCTCCTTTTGCTTTGGGAGTTCATGTGGGTGGGGACTGGGCCTGAAGGGCTGGCTGGCAACAGGTCAGCAGACAGGACATCGGCATGGGAGGGCTCCTGCAGGTGTAAAGCCCGAGGTGTTTTCTCATATTATTCCTGGAGATCGTGGGGGTGGGGGCACGGGCCTAAGGTGTTGGCTGGCAGCAGGTCAGCAGAGGGGACATTGGCATGGGAGGGCTCTGGCAGGTGTAAAGCCCAACATGCTTTCACACTTTCTGTGGCATCATAGGGGTGAGGCTTGGGCCTAAGGCGGTGACAGCAGTACTGCAGAGGGAGGATCTCAAGGTCATTGGTGTCAGGGTGAGGAGCAGGATCAGGGCCTGGACTACCATCCCCAAACACAGAAGACACCTCAGAACCTTAACTACTGTCCTTCAAGGTGGGCCTCAGAGAGATGCTGGTTTTGTGCTTGCACTGTCTACCTGAGAGCAGCAGAGCGGAGTGGGGTAGAGGGGTGTCTTGCCAAATTAACACAATGATCCTGAATGTGGACTTTAAAGCACTTCCCAAAACCAGAACCCATGGTTCCCCCTTAGCAGGCCCTGCCGTCACCCCAGTAAGTCCAGGCAGGGCTGTATGGCTGTGTCCTAGGTACTGTCTAACCGGCTCTGCAGGGTTCTGAGGACCCAGGTGACTCAGAGAGGAGCCCTGTGGATCCGTGGAGCACTGACTGCCCTCAGACCAGCAGAGGCGGCCTTGGTGAAGGGCAAGGTGGAATCCCCCTGCAAAGGTGCACTCACCATGTCACTCTTCCTCCTCCAGGTGCTGGCATCACCTACTCGGCCCACACTGGTGCCTGCTGTGCCTAACTGTGTCACCATGCCTCGGGATCAGATGCGTAATCCCCCTGCACAGGGCAAACACCACCAGTATCGAGATGAGACTGAGAATGAGACTGAGAGTCTCAGAGTTGATCAGGCCGCTGCAGCAGCAGCATCAGAAGACTGCCCCTCTGCTCCTGTTTCTGGGAGTTCTCCCCCAAGCTCCCTTGTTTCTGTCCCTTTCCAGGAACCTCAGGGAGCCTCAGCCTCTCATTCCTCTGAGGCAGGTGTCTCATGCCCAAGATCTGATGAAGGTGCCCAGAGCCTAGGTGAGGAGAGCAAAAGCACCTCAGGACGTGCAGCACCGCCCACTCTGACTGTTCCCAAAGATCCTCTGAATAGGAAGACAAACAAGCTGGTGCGGTTCCTGTTGCGGAAATATAAAATGAATGAGACCATTATGCAGTCGGAAATGATAAAGGTGGTCAGAAGGAAAGACAGGGAGCAGTTGCCTGAGATCCTCAGGAGAGCCTCTGAGCACCTGCAAGTGGTCTTAGGCCTCGAGTTGAAGGAAGTCGACACCAGCAATGACTCCTATGCCCTGATCAACATGCTGGACCTCCCCAGTGAGGGAAGTCTGAGCGGGGAAAGGAGTGTGCCCAGGACGGGTCTCCTGATGAATCTCCTGGGCATGATCTTCATGAAGGCCAACCGCGCCACCGAGGAGGAGGTCTGGGAATTCCTCAACGTGTTGGGGTTCTATGCTGGGAGGAGGCACACTGTCTTCGGGGAGCCCAAGAAGCTCATCACCAACGATTTCGTGCAGCAAAACTACCTGGAGTACCGCCAGTTGCCCGGCACCGATCCTCCACGCTACGAGTTCCTGTGGGGCCCAAGAGCCAAGGCTGAGACCACCTATATGAAAATGCTGGAGATTATGGCCAGGCTCATTGATACCGTCCCGATTGCCATCCCCAACCCCCATGAGGAGGCTTTGAGAGATGAGGAGGAGAGAGCTGCAACCAGGGCGGCCACTCCTGCCAAGGCCAGCACGCCTTCCAAGGCAAAGTCGCACAGCTCCTCCCATATGTAGTGAGGTCTGGGGCAGCATTTTAACCCTGGGTGTTGAAGAGAGCAGTCATCCTGCCTAGTAGTGGGATGATGAGGGCAATAGAGTTTTAAAAAATGTTCGTCTGCTTTTCATTTTTTCTCAATTCTGGAGTAACTACTAGGTAAAGTTAGTAGTAAGGATAGATGATAGATAGATAGATAGATTGATTCATAGATAGACAGGTATAAGTTTTCCACAAGTTAATTCTTTGAATAAAGGTTTAGAACATTCGACATATATATATGAGTATGACATGGCTGTCCCATTTTTTCCTATCTAAGAGGTATGAAGGCTACAGTTTTGGAAATTAGAGACAAGGTGTGCTCAACGTCGGTTAGGAAAAAGGTGTTTATCTGCATTTCTTTGTTCCCATGAGTACCTTCCATGTAAACAGAGAAAGAACATAGGTTATAGATAATAGAAAGATAGATAGATGATAGATAGATCAATAGATAGATAGATAGATAGATAGATGATAGAAAGAGACATAAGTTTTACAACTGTTACTTCTTTGAATAAAAGTTTAGAGAATTCAAAATATGAATATGAGAATGACATAGGCTGTCCCATTTTTTGCTATCTAACAGGTTTGAAAATAACAGTTTTGGAATTTTTAACAAATTGGAGTCAGGGTCGGTTTAGTTCTAACGAGGTATATATGTGCATTTCCTTTATCCCCATGAGTAAGTTCTAGGTAAAGATAGATTAGATTACATATAGATGTAGACATAGGTACAAGTATAGATAGATACATCATATTTTTTCAAATGTTATGTCTTTTAATAATGGCTTAGAATCTTCAAAATATAAATATGTGAATGACATGGCTGTCATATTTTTCCGATTTAAAAGGTTTGAAAGTTACAGTTTTGAAATTTGTAAGACAAATTGTGGTCGAGGACACTTTCGTTTTACCATAATGTTAATCTGCTTTTCCATTGTCCTCATGAGTCACCTCTAGGTAAAAACAGAAAGATAGATAAATGGACTGATATAGGTATGCAGTATTTTTGTGAAATGTTGTTTTGTTTAATGACGGTTTAGAACCTTCAGAATATAGATATGTGACTGCTATCATTCTCACAATTTTGCTCTTGAAAAGGTTTGAACGTTACCGTTTTGAACTTTGTAAGACAAATTGAAAACATCAATCCTTTGTTCATGATCTAGATCACATAACATGGCATTGAAACTGGATTTTCATGGCGATGTTAAAGAATCCAACAGTAAGATACTTGGGATCTCAAAAAAGAGGAACAAAATAAAAAATAAAAAAGATTCACTGTGTTCGATGTTTGGTTTGCCTTATTCCTTTTAGTCTTTCTTTTTGTAATATTAAAACTACCGACCTGGATTTGCTGAGCTTCTTAAAGAAAGTTTGTTGCAGATCACGGCATATTGTCGGATATGCACTGGATTAAGGAAAAAACTGGGGTGGGATCTTATGATTTCGGGAATTCAAAAGCCACATATAATACCGGCCAATCATGAAAGACCCACAGTTTCCCAATCACCATCCCAAGCCCTCTATAACGCAGCATGTCTACTCCAACATTTCCACAAGGTAAGGCTTACCAGTCTCCCTTTACAGGTGAATAACTTGGCAAATTTTCCACTTCACAAGGCTAATAGGTGACAGAGCTGGGACTAGATCCCTCTTTTGAATTTGTGTAAAGTTCATATTTATCCAGTCCTCCCGGCCTCAGTCTGACTTTGTGTCTTTTAATTCACTCTCTGTATATCGGAGCTCCAAGAATGTGTCTCAGGGGACAAAAAGGAGGTCTCTGTACACAAAGCAGTGGATTAGACTATTCTAGGCAGTGCAATAAGAATACCAATACAAATGAGAAGGATGAATAAAGGAAAAAAGGAATAAGTGTCAGTGACAGTATGATCCTGCACATATGCACAATGGGTTCATCTCCAAGGATTGGGGTCTCAAAAATCATCCTGGGAAGAGCCTCCCTCTGTAGAAAGTCAACGTTGTACCACAGAAGTCACGTAAGAGGCTAAATCAGAGAAAGAAGGAACGGATCAGCTTGGTTCTCTGTGACAACTCACCCCCTAGTCTGGGGCCCCTGCCTTTGGCCAGAGCCTCCCCTGCTCACATCACTCCTGGGATCGGGACGCAGTCTCTGCCAGGTTTGCAGTAGGAAACTGCTCAACTTCGTACGTATCTGACATTTCCAACAAAGAGAACCACCATCTCCAAATCAGTGGGTTCTGTAGAGCCCCGCCTTGCCTGTCAGCCCTTGAAAGACCAAAGCCATTGTGGCTATATGTGGCTCACCCTGACCTGTGTCTTGGAAGTCCCAGGAAGGTGATCAGGTAGGCCTGAGTGCTATCGCCTCAGGTAAGCAGAGGAAAATCCAAGATGGGTCCACCGTCAGGGTGAAGACCCTGATAAATATACAAGGGAAGGGGCTGCTCCTAGCTCCACCCCCGCCCACCCACTATGAGGTTAGCCCTAGAAGTCCCGGGGATATTGTGGCAGGATCCCCTTCACTTCATTCTCGTGGGGTCCAGGACTTGCACCAATTGAACGATGCCCTTGAACATGAACTGAGAGACTTCTCAAACCAAAAGACTGACAGCCACTGTCTCCTCAGTATGCTTGAGTCAGAGCACGCAGGACAAACTATAAAGGGGACAGGCTGAAGAGACCTGCAGCCCTGTACTTTTAATTGGAGTGTTGCCCTTGAGGAAAACTGCAAAATGGAACCTTCCTT
>NW_017731372.1:0-713 GCF_001890085.2 Hipposideros armiger
TCCCTGAGTCTACACCTCACAAAAGAGGAGAGAAATTAGGCTCTACTTTTTGAAGGGAGAAGTGTCAAAGAGTTTGTGGGCATATTTTTAAATTTTTTATTTAAAACAGTTTTTTATTCTTCTTTTTAATTTCAGCTTTATTGAGGTATAACTGACACATAAAATAGTAAGATATGTCAAGTGTACAATTGTGGTCATTTGATATAGCATACATTGTTAAAGAATTTACCCCCCTCCACCGAGTTCATTAACACATCCATCAGCTCACATATTTATCTCTCTCTCTTTTTGTGTGTGTGAAAACATTTAAGTTCTACTCTCTTAGCAACTTTCAAGTACACAACACAGTATTGTTAACTACAGTCACCATGCTGTATGTCAGTTCCCCAGAACCTATGCATTTTATAGCTGGAATTTTGTCCCCTTTCACCAACATCTCCCAACTTCCCCTACCCATCAGCCCCTGGTAACAACCATTCTACTCCCTGCGTCTATGATTTCAACTTTTGTGGATGCCACATAAATGTGGGTATATATATTTTAAACCACCACAATTGTGAAAAATAAAAATTAAGCAAGCATTATTTCTAAGTCAAAAAGGTGGGGGAGGGCCGGCTGAGTGGTGCATTGGTTAAGAGCTGGCTTGGGACGCCAGAGGGCCCTGGTTCAGATCCCACATATGAGGGCTACTGACACTGCCCTCTACAGCTAAG
>NW_017731372.1:2266-4525 GCF_001890085.2 Hipposideros armiger
TACAGGGAGGAACTGATTTATCCAGCATCAGGTAAGGGCTGGAGGGGCAGTTTTCTCCTGGACAGAGGAGTTGGCAGAAGCCATTGTTTCTTTGTTGAGCCCTCCCCCTCCCTGAGTGCAGACGCAGGCAGACGCCGCAGATGCGGCACCTGAGTCTCCTTCAAACTGGCTATCACCTTTTATCTGCCCCGACCTACTGATTCCCTGAGACCTTGCCCCACCCAACTTTCAGGCACACCCAAGCCACTTCCAGTGGCTTTTCTGTATAAACAGCCTACCTTGGCTCATGCTGTGGACTTGTCTAAAATCTCTCAAAGGTCCACAAAATCCAAACAAGCAGGATCTGGCTTCAGCATGCACTGTGACTCTGGCTGAGCAGCCCTAAGCCCCACACTAGTGACAGCCGGCCTTGGTTCATAGCTTGGCCTCTCAAGCCACCTCTAAGCACAGGGCAGGTGACAACCACCTCTAGATTGCTTTGTGGCTCATGCCAGGTAGTCCCAGGCAGAGCACAGGTTGCTGCTGAATTTGGCCTTCAGTAGTTCCTTTTCCAGGAAGCCCCTGGGCTTGCAGGCCCAGTGGCCAGCTATGGACTGGGCTGGAACATTACCTGGCCACTGTCAAGGATGACAGTCCCTGCACAACAGCTTCTCAACTGTAGTCATAGCCAGTCCTCACAACCAATCAGCCTGAGGGTCAATCTCTCCCATTGCAAAGAGCAATCAAGTCTCAACTACAACACAAGGGCACACACAACCCACAAAAGGGACACACATGGCATACCCAATTCTGGTGACCAGGGAGACTGCACCACTGGGTCCCACAGGACATCTACTACATAAGGCCACTCTANTCCAGGACAAGTCACTGTCTTCAATCTGGCTGTGGAGGGTGCACTCAGTGACCCATGTGGGGATCGAACCGGCAACCTTGGTGTTATGAGAACTGTGCTCTAATCAACTGAGCTAACCAGCTGTCCCTACTATCCCCATTTTTAAGACAAGTAAATCAAGAGACAAACAAGTTCTATTGCCCAAAATATCATAGCTGGAAAGTAGCATAATATTGATTTGACACTTAGTTATTTAGTGGCTGCGTTCTTAACCACAGGGCTGACTGCCTCTGTTTGGCATAGAAGAATACTCTGAAATTCTTGGTGACATGCATTTTAAAACGTGGGTGACCATAAATCCAAGAGAAGATAAAGGTTGAAACACAGAACAGCAGAAATGATGGCTTGGCTCAGGGAAGAAGATCTATGAATTACTTAAGAATGGGTTTGGGAGAGCTTGGGTTGGCAGCTATTAATCGTTCCTTAGAAAAACTGCCAATATGGTGGTCAGGAGGGAGGGATTAGAGCTAAAAGAGTGATGGTTCCTTGAAGACCCAGGAATGTTTTATGTCACTGACTAAAGAAACTTTCTGTGACTATTCTGGCCACAGAAAAATACCAGCAATGAATCTTGGCACCCCACATTTACACAACATTTTATGATCAAAATGCATGCACATTGAATAGCTATATTACCCCCTGACATGAACACCATAGATCACCCAGGAGTTCCAATGAGGCCGTAAAACTTCTTGCTTGGAAGAAAATTTTGTGTATAGCATCAATTTAATTGCTAGAATCCCCAAGCAATTGTTATGGCTAGACTCAGAACTACACTATAAACTACAAATTCAATGACCCATGAAAAGATCGCCAAAGATGGAATGACTCAGGGTTTCCTCAAACCAGAAAAGGGTATGTTTTTCAAGTTGCAAGAGAAGTTCATTTTTAACATCAGTTGTCCTCTCTCCGTTCTGCATAAAACCATGACAGAACAATTAAAATTCCACTATGGCTGGATAATATGTTTATATCTCCTCTTCCTTGGTTTCTCCTTAACCTCTCCCACCACCTCAGTCAAATTGGCTCAGTTTTGCTGTCTCAAGAGTACCTGGCACTCAGTGGATTGGCTCAGTGAATGAATGACGCGCCGATGAAACACAAACTCTAATAAAGATTGACAGAATAGCAGACCTCTCCCATAAAGCAAAGATGTGGAGGAGGCTGGAGAAAAGACGAGAAGCAGGGATCCTATGGGGTAGTTCTGATGAAGTCAAGGACAAGTGGGGATAGCAGAGAAGCTGAGGAGATGCCTGAGATTTACAAGGTGGAGGGAATAAGACTTGGTGACAGTATAACAGCCACCATTTCATGAGCACTTTTTATTATCCCAATTAATCCTTACAACAATCTGTTATGGGAAGCCC
>NW_017731372.1:6555-7513 GCF_001890085.2 Hipposideros armiger
GCCAGCCCTAGCATTGATTCTTCTGCAAACAGAGGATGCAACTACCTCCACTTTGGATGGAGACTATTGGGCAGAATTTGTGCCAAACCACCTTGCAGCTGGGTGGCTTCTCTTATGTATTGGCTTCTCTACTCCATGCATTGCTACCTCCCAGTTGTGCACCACTGTCTGGTCCAGTGACAGGTGACTACAGTAAAGGGACTACATTCCCTCACAATAGCTACTCAGCATGACCCTTGCAGCTGATGTGAGAAAAGACTGGTGGGGAGAATTTTCCTTAAAATGTGACTTGATTGTGTGTTAGGCAGTGAAGGGTTTGTAAACCTCACTTCAGCCTATTCAGTATATTACATCATCTCTCTTTATATTCCAGAAACACAGTATATAGGTCCAAAGACACCTGGCACAAGCTAATCTAGTTTTTCTGCCTATTAGCAAAAATTATACTCACCCTCTCTCCAAAGGTATGCCCACCTGGAAGCCATACTAGAGACTACATTGCATCTGCAGAAATCAGATTATGGCACCACATCAAAATCTACTTGCTAGCTTGAGTCCACTGCATCCAAGTCAGGAGGTGTTCCAGTAGTTTGAGCCTATTTTTAGTCTAGTTCTGTTGTGATCTCATCCACATTGTCTGTTTCTTATTCTTATAGTACCTGTTGACTCAATGATAAAATTTAGTTATCACCAATATATTAGTTAAATAGGTGGTCCCAATTTGGCTGTGCCTCAGAACACATGGAAAGCTTTAAACATTACGTTCTAAGATGCACTGCAGACCTGTATCAATACTCAAGGCTAGTATTTAGCAAGTTGGTTTACAGCTCAGGTAATTTCACACAGCCATTTTATGAATTGGATTGGGGAACAACTGCCTTTAAAATTTATAGAGCGAAACTGAATTTTTTAATTAGTAAAATTGTACTAACAACCATCTTTTAAAAAGAGGATACAA
>NW_017731372.1:11423-12285 GCF_001890085.2 Hipposideros armiger
AGCTAGCTCTGTTTGAACACACAGATGTATCTAAGGGACTTAACACACAAGACCTCTGGGCATGCAGTCGGAGCTCTTTACTAAGGTGACCTTGTCAAACAAGGCATGATGACATATGTCGCTTCTCTTTGGCCCCCATGTGGCAACCATGAGAATGCTACTTAGCAGGCATACCCTAGGTCCAAATAAGGTGGTCCAAGAGAAATTCAGATTTGGCACACTTTGGTGGCAATTTAAGGAATACACTAAAGATATTTTCAAAAGAAGAGTACCATACGTTCTTGTGGAATATCTTATTTAACTTTAGTTAGGTTAAAAGTGCCATTTGGGGGTGGCCGGGTGGCTCAGTTGGTTAGAGCACGTGCTCTGAACAACAAGGTTGCTGTTTTGTTCCCTGCATGGGCCACTTTGAGCTGCGCCCTCCTTAAAAAAAAAAAAAAAAGTGCTGTTTTCCTCTGTGCATCAAGGGAACTCTGTGACATCCTGGATTCCTCACAGTTAAAGCCCAGGCTAAGAACTACTGACTTTAAACTGTACAAATCAATACATTTTGAAGAACAGCTGTTGGTAATGCAAATTTTGAATAACCTCATTAAAGAATAACTATGAGTCATGTAGGTTTCTAACCTGGTTTTAATGACCTTAAACATACACAAGCCAGTTGGCACTTGGGTAAGGGGTATTTTATATCATTTGCTTCAATTGGAGCTAATGATCCTGGCAAATTTAAATGAAACTGAAAGTTTCCCTGAACTATTGTCAGGCCCCTATGGAGAAATTTTATATATCTCTCTGTAAGTAGGCAGATTGCTCTGTAAATGTTACCTATGATTTAAGCTTCCAGGGTGGGAACAGGTACAAA
>NW_017731372.1:12620-13677 GCF_001890085.2 Hipposideros armiger
ATTGTCCGTGGAGGAGGGTTCCAAGCAATGAGGTTGACAGAGTCCAGGCCTTCCCTGAGAGTTACTAATGGAGCCATCACTCGTCAGAGGAGATGGGGATGGGCTCCTTCTTGCAGGCGCCATGTTTGGCTCGGTGCCGCTGGAGGTGATTGGACCGGGTGAAGGCCTGGCCGCAGTCCTCACACTGGTAGGGCCTCTCCCCATTGTGCACCCGAATGTGCTGGGCCAGCTCCGAGGCGATGCGGAAGGCCCTGCCGCACTGGGCGCAGAGGTAGCCCTTCTCCCCAGAGTGGACCTGCTGGTGCCGCTTCAGGGTGGAGGCACGGGCAAAGGCCTGGCCACACTGTGCGCAGGGAAAGGGCCTCTCGCCGGTGTGGATGCGCTGGTGGCGCACAAGGCGCGAGGGCTGCGCGAAGGCCACGCCGCAGTCGGCGCACTTGAAGGGCCTCTGGCCGGTGTGCAGCGTCTGGTGCTCCATCAGGTTGGAGGACTTGGTGAAGCACTTGCCGCAGGTGGGGCAGGGGAAGGGCCGCTCGCCCGAGTGCACGCGCTGGTGCTCCATCATCCGGCTGGCCACCGCGAACTCCCGGTTGCAGGCGGGGCAGCGGAAGGGCTTCTCGCCCAGGTGCGTGCGCTGGTGGCGCAGCAGCGACAGAGGCTTGTTGAAGGTCAGGCTGCACTGGGCGCACGGGAAGGGCTTGTTGTTACTGTGCATGTTGCGCTGGTGTTTGCGCAGGTCGGAGGAGCGCACGAAGGCCTTTCCGCAGTCCGGGCACGGGTAGGGTTTCTCGCCGGTGTGGGTGCGGATGTGCTTGCGGTGATCGGAGGACCAGGTGTAGGCCTTGTCGCAGAAGGGGCACTGGTAGGGCCGCTCACCTGTGTGCAGGCGCCGGTGCTGCTGGAGCGTGCCCCGGTGGGAGTAGGCCTTCCCGCACACCTCGCACGGGTACGGCTTGGCACCTTGCGTCTGCTCGGAGCTCGGCGGGCTGCTGGGCTTCTGGAAGACCTGCCCGCCCCGCAGGCACTTGTAGGGACGTGCAGCTCCCTGCCCGCCTGC
>NW_017731372.1:22510-25845 GCF_001890085.2 Hipposideros armiger
CCCTGGAGATCATGTTAGAAATTGGCTTTCTTTGGAGTAAAACGAGAACTTTAGAGGGTTTTGGGTAGACAGGAGGCCTCCATTCATTAATATGACAAGTATTTAGTACCTGTTATGTACCAAATACTGTTTTGGATTTCAGGGTTTATCAGTGAACAAAACAGACAAATCTCACCACAAGAAACTTAAGACACAAAAGGTCTTTATGATAATAGAAGAAAGGTCTCAAATAATGACCTCCATTTCCACCTTAAGAAACCAGAAAAAGAAGATCAAAGTTAACCCAAAGTAAGTATCATAGCAGAAATGATAAAGATCAGAGCGGAAATAAGTAAACGAGAAAACAAATACAATAGGAAAAAAAACCATTAAAATCAAAAGCTGGTTCTTTGATATCAATGGAATTGGTAATCCTCTAGTCAGACTGATCAGGTAAAAAAAAAAGAGAAAACACTGATTCATATGAAGAATTGGCGATATGACATTTCTACAGTCTACAGATATTGAAAGGATAATAAAGGAATACTATAAATACCTCAATCCCAATAAATTTGACAACTCAGAATAGAAAAATTCCTCGACAGAAACACACTACCAAAGCTTACTCAAGAAGAAATAATATGAATAGCCCTATATCTATTTAAGCAATTAAATTTGTAGTTAAAAACCGTGCAGCAACACTCCAGGTTCAGAGGTCAGTTCTTTGTACGTCCGCCTCACTCTGTCACCAGATGTGAAAAGCCCCGGGAAGAGCATGATCTTGGGTTAGGCAAGTATCTTCAATGATAAGTTCTATAAGAACATTTTACTGAAGGAATGATGTGAGATGACACATGCAAACTGTGACCATAACAGGTTGCAAGTTCAGATCAGGGACCTAGCCAGGTCCCCAGTGCCTGACCATGAAGGAGACACAGTCTACTGAACAAAGCCTTTGATGCCAAAATATCACATCTAGGAACAAGTGAGGTCCAAATGCAAGCATCTTCTCTGCACTCTACCTAGCACGCACATAGGAACACACCTACATTGATACCGCTTCGATCTGTTTTCCTTTAAGTCACTCTTACCCTTCCTCCACTCACCCAGACTGAAAATCTGGTGGTCAAACGGGACTTTCTCACGCTCTGTACACCTGATTAGTCACTGGCTCCTGTATTATATTCCTTCCCCGTTCCTGATTTCCATTAGATAAAGCTTCATCAAATGCAAAAACCTCGAACTCACTCCCTCAAATTGATTCATTTGTTTATTAAATATTGACTGTTTAGTAATTATTTGATGTTGCCCATCAAATATTTCCCTACCTTCTTAGCTTACAGTAGGATTTTTTNGGGAATTGTCTCTGCCTGGGCTTTGGGGAAATCTTTCCAAAAGAGATGCCTTTTGAGTTGGACCTTGAAGAGGCGTTTGCGTCTCGATACCGTCAGGAATTCCAGACCGTACTCCTTGGCCCTTGCTCCTCTCCTGTTTGGAGGGGCAGCGCTGGCTCCGCCTCTCTCTGCACAGGGCCGCGGCCTCCGGCTCTCTGGCTCCCCCTCTGGCTCACTTGAGCATTGCCACTGGGATTCTGGCTTTTGCCACCCCTGCGGCAGAGCTCCTGGCCCCCCTGTCCTGGGCCACACCACCTACAGTCGCTGGCCAGGGCACAAGGGGCCTTTTCTTTCCAAGGCCCCCACCAGACACATGCGCCTTTCGTCACAGCTGTCTAGCTCGGCTGCCTGAACACAGAGGTAATTCACAGAAGATGAGGCGAGGCGTTTGAGGTTTCCATAAAAACGCACCTCCCTTTCCTTTCCCAACTGCAGAACTGAACTGAACTGGAGAGGACCTTTCTGTAGAACGCTCTGGCCCTGAGCGTGAAGGCAAGGTTCTTACAGAAACTCCCTTTAGGGGTCTGGGAGTGCAGTATTACTCTGTCTGTGTGGGTTCTCCTGGCCTGGGTGAACTGAGGACTGGTGGGCCTTGTGGCCCACCAGTGCACAGGTCCTCCCCTTGGAAAGGCCATGAAAACCTCAGGCAAATCGGAGGGTGCAGATGGAGGATGGAGATAAACAGACAAGCAAAATTGTAAGTGGTCATAAAGTATAAAGGGACACTTTGCACAATTTTATGCCATTACATTTGAAAAAAATGAGACAAGTTACGTCCTTGTAGGTAAAAATGGGTAAAAATATAATGCAAGTATATAATGTATTCAGAATAAAAAGGATCCACAATGTGCTAGTGGCCGGGCCTCATCAGGTAAAAGCGCAACGGGCGACTCAAGCCCTCAGCCATTTGGAAACAGGCACCTGATTTAGATGGGACACTCGAGTAGGGGTCAGGGCAGAGGTGTGATGGCTCCAGGCCATGAGGTGCCCCGGTTCAGCAATTCGGCCAGATGCCTCCATCTGAGAGGCCCCAGGGAGGGGAGGGAAGGTGAGAGGTGGCAGAAGCTCTTTGCATTAGGATGTACAGTCATTCTTTACCAGGAGAAATGGGGTGTGGGGGAGTATCTGGCCAAAGAGCAAGAAATGCAAAGGCACTGAGTTCAGATCCTGCCTGGCATGTGTGAGGGGAGCAAAGGAGGCNGGCAGCACACAGCCCTCTGCCAGCACATGCCTTCTCCAAAGCTGACAGGAGATGGCCTTTCCAGCTGGGAAATTGTTCCTCTGTCTGCAGCCTCATCCCCAGTGAGTACGTCCTGCTTTGTTCCTTCTGTAGCTGCCACAGGCTTTCTCTTGACCACAAGAAGATCGGGAGGTAGGCAGGGGTTCAGGTGGCATTTTCTGGCAAACGCTCCCCAAATATTCCTGTCTGGTGCCATGGTGTGGCTCTCCATGTGCGCTGGCCCCCAGAGGCTGTTAGAGCACAGCCCTTTCCTGGAACTTTCTCCACACTTGCCAACCAGGAGTGGCCCAACGCAGCCTGCAGGTCGCCCACCTCCTATGGGGACACTTTGCAGAAGCCTGGCCATAGGGCTGGGTCCAGCCCCCTCCCCCCTCTCCACTCCTCTTCCTGCTTTCCTTCCAGAGACTGTACTAGGTCTACCCAGGACAGCCCCCTTCCACCCTCTCTGCTGCCCGCAGCCTTCAGGCTTTGCTGTCCACCTCTGGCTTACCTGGGAAGTGCACGCGACAGCCGTGCGGGGGCCCCGCCCTGGCTTCTGTCACATGTGGCCTCTCAGCAATCGGAACCTGACTTTGGTACAAATGAGCAGAGACGCTGTCTCTGTTCCTCACGCTTTTGTGTCCAGTTCGGCAGCTGCAGAGAGAGCTTCAGGAGGTGGGGCCAGTGTAATACACTCAACCTTCCTGCCTGCATCCCCAAGGGCAGCCTGGGAAATACAGTGG
>NW_017731372.1:31445-47271 GCF_001890085.2 Hipposideros armiger
TAAAATCTTGAAGGAAGCAAGATGTGCAGCTTTCTAGGACAGGCCAGGAGAGGGAAGAACCAGTGCAAAGCTCCTGAGGTGGGCGCCTGCCCTAGAATGGGGGGAACAAGGAGGCTGAGTGGATGGAGAGAGTGAGCCGGGGAGAGAAGGAGAGGAGGTCATGGCCACATCATGGCGGGTCTTGCAGGTCATGCTAAGGAGTTTGGCTTTTACTGTGAGTAGTGTGTTAGCCAGGTGAGTCTGGCTGCTGTTTGAAGAAAGCTGAGGGGGGCCATTGTATACTCTGAAGGGTCAGTTAGGAGCCTTTGCAGGGGTGAGAGACCTGGGTGAGAGAGGATGGTAGTTTGGGCCAGAATGGCCACAAATGGTGACAAATGGTCAACCTCTTGACCATTTTGAAGTTAGAGCTAACATGATTTGGGTATAGATTGGATGTGGAAGTGGGAGAAAGAAAAGAGTCAGGGGCAACTCTAAGATTTGGGGCCCAAGCAACTAGAAGGATGAGGTTTCCCTTAAGTGAGATGGGAAGACTGTGGGAAACAGATTTTCGGGGAGAAGATCGGCGTTTAGGCTCAGACAGTGTTTCCAGGTACAAACACTGGAGAGACAGCTGGATCAGCACTGGCTTGGGTCGAGGCATCTGGATTTCAAGATGGAGGCCTCGATAGAATATATGTTTTAAGAGTTCTCAGTGTGTGGATTACATTTAAGACCACGTGATTAGAAGTCACCAAGAGAGTGTACATAGTGAAGGGGTCCACGGACTGAGCCTTGGATGATTCAGTGCTAATAAGTGGGGGAAATGAGCGGACTCAGCAGAAGAGATGAAGAGAACAAAGGGATCTGAAGGGCCATCAGAGGGGTGTGATATTCTGGAGATGGAGGGAAGACATGGTTCAAGGAGAAGGAAGTGTGAAATGCTGCTGGGAGCTCATGTTAAATGAAAACTAAGAATCGACCATTTGATGTAGCCCCGTGGGCATCAAAAGCTGATTAGAGGGCTGGCCAAGTGGCTCAGTTGGTTAAGAGTTAGCTTAAGAGCCCGAGCTCTGAGCAAAAGGGCCGCCAGCTTGATTCCCACATGGGTCAGTGATGTTGCGCCCAAGCTGAGATGCTGCTGAGCTGCCAACAGGTGGCAGGATGGCTCAGCTGGTGTAACAACAAGATTGCCTGTTCGACTGAACTCAACACCTTGAGCTGAGCTGCTGCCCGGATGGCTCAGTGGATAGAACGTGCGCTTTTAACAACAAGGCTGCTGGTTTGCCTCCTGCATGGGATGGTGGCTACACCTGCCCACAAACTAAGATTGTAACACAGCACCTTGAGCTTAGAGGCCATGAGCTGCCGACGGACAGCCAGATGGTGACTGGCATCCTCCACAACGAAGATTGAAGAAAAACAACTTGGCTGTTCCCCTCCCCCAATGCCCCAATTTTTTTTTTTTAAAAAAAAAGCTGATTGGAGTAGATTTAAGAGGGGAGAGGAATTGTAGACAATGAGTATAGACCACTTATTTGAGGCATTTCCCTATAAGAGGGGGCTGAGAAATGGGAACAGTGTGTTTGTAGGTTGAAGGAAATGACCCAGGAGAGAAGGAAAAATTGAAGAGGTGGGAGCGGAGGGAGTTGCTAGGATGATGTCCCTGAGACAGTGACAGAGGATGGGATCCGGTGCCCAAACAAGGCTGCTCCTGCACGGGAACAGGAGCCAAGCTAAAGGACATGGACGCAGGTGCAGGGGCGCGGGAGATGCAGAGGTGGGAGCTGGAGCAAGTGCTCTTTCTGGAGCTGCCTTTTCTCAGTGCAAAAGGAAGCAAGGCCATCGACTGTGACAGAGCGGTGGGGGGGGGGAGGTCTGAAGAGAAAGAAGGTATGAAATATTTATCTCAGAGGGGGACAGGTGAATGGGGCCATGACTTCCAGGCAGCACAGCAGGCCCACTTGAGGTCAGCAGTCATGAACTAGTCAGACCATCAGGAAGGTTGGGTGCCTTCCTCCAGAGTGGTCAGCTGCGTGGGTGCAGGCACGGTGTAGGCTCAGAAGTGGAGCCCACTGGGGTTAGAGTTAGGGGTACTGAAGATGAGGGTGCATGAAAAAAGGAGCCACCGGTGTGATTGATCATGCAGTTTACGCCAAGTAAGGCAGGGCGAGGGGCCATGTGGGGACAAGAGCAAGCTAACAGGTGGAAGAGCCGGTGGTCCCGCGGCAGTGAAGGGTTGTTGGTGATGGGATATCAGCAGCAACGAGCTGGGAAGTGTGTGGGGGTGCTAGTCAGAGAGGGAGAGGCACCGACTTGAGATTGTGGAGGGGGGTGCGGCTATTATCGACGTCAGGCGTTCGTCTTTGGCCATCTAAGTGAACATCTGAGACAGAGTAGAGGTCGAGATAATTGGAGGAGAGGAGCTCAGGGACCTGAGAAGCCAGCTCCATGGGTCCGTCGTCCCAAGAATGCTGATGGGATGGTGTTGACAAGAGATCCGTACAAGGAATGAAGAGAAGCGACTGGGGTTTGTGGGAGACTGCGCCACCGAGGGGTGGTGCGTGCTGCAGGCTGATGATTTGATCTTCAGAGTTTTAAGGAAGAATGGCCTGATACAGCAAGGAGGAATGAGGAAGACACCTGCCCCAGCCCGTGGTAGGAGGATGTGAAAGAGACAAATAAGTCTGCTGGAACACACTTCCGGGTACTGTCCTCAGAAGAGACTCGGTGTTCAAGGAGCACATAAAGCGCAAGAGAAGACATTGACAACGTAGGATAATGTTTCTCTCCAGCTAAACACATCTCAGTGATTCCTGCCATGCTTAGAACCTCTCAGACCAAATCCCATGCCACGTGCTCACTCCTTCTCCCTTCCAGCCAGTGTCCTCAGCATGCTTTTGGGATACACCAAGTTCTTTCCAACCCCAGGGCCTTTGCATCTCCGGGCGTGCTCTTTCTTTTCTTGAAATCACACCTCTGCCCCCCCGCAACCCAATCTGGCAGGTCTCATGTTGAGTGTCATTTCCTCTAAGAAACCTTGCTGAACACTCCATTTAAATCAGAGCTGTGCTGGGGCCATGGAAGTGAAAATGGCCCACATCCAGTGTCTGCCCTCAAGTAACCTGCTGCATGGTGAAGCAGACACAGACGTGAGCAGGTGGTTTGAGCATGTGCTAAGGGCCACGATGGGGCAAGCCCAGAGCATGTGGGAGCGCATTAGAGAAACCCTGAACTCAGCCACGGGAGTGGTGGGGGGGGGGACTCAGAAAATAACAAGCCAAGAGGCCTGAAGGATGAGCAGGAGTCAGCGGAGACACCGCGGAGCGCCGGGAGCCCTTCCAAGGGCTGGAGTTAGAGGAGGGGAGAAAGGGAGGTGCTGTGGAGATGAGGATGCTGAATCAGGGCCTGGGGGACGTGCTACGGAGTTTGGGCTCCATCCTGGGGCCGTGGGGGCCTCTGAAGGGTGAGTTTCATTTTTCGTCTTTAGAAAGCATGTTCTTTTGCTGAAGGATTACGAGCAGAAACCATACTTGATCAAATTTGGCCGCCGTTGTGTTTGGCCCCAGAATAAGCGCGGGGCTGGCACTCAGGAGCCAGATGACCCCAGCCTGCTGGGGCACAAAACAAGGCCCTCCGGGCGAAACATTTGGCTAGGATCCCGGAACCACTGGAGCTGCAGAATGTCTGGGACTATCGCCCACCACCCAGACAGTCTGATCAGCCAGCTCTGCAGTAGGTACACCCTCTCCTTTTGATTCTGATGCTGCCGTGTCCTCTCCTTTGTACCTGTGATCAGAACAAATCTGCTATAAACCCTGCTGTGTGAGAACGTAGAGTTCCTTTGTTCTCTCCTTGTGGTTTGAATTTGTATTTATCTACTTCTCCATAGACTACCATGGAGAGCTGGGGCGGGGGCTCTCTCAGGGTGGGGTGCACAGGTCTGCTGACTCTGGGATGCCTCTCTACCATTCTCGGGATCCGGAGATTCTTTGCAAGGTCGGAAGTGCAGTGCATCCTGGCACTTGGCAGTACTTCCCTCTGGGGCCCTGATACTTCTCTGGGGGGGGGGGGGGCACTGCAGGGACCAGGTTGGGACTGGTGACCTGGAGCCTTCTCCCCTTGCCGGCCAGAACTGTCTCACAGGAAGAAGGCTTCTCTGCCTCCCGCTTCCCCTGGTCACGTGGCTTCTTCCCTCAAACGCTCCGTCTTGTACTTTTCTTTCCCAACACACCCTGGAGGCCCCTAGCACCCAGAATCGAATTTTAGCCACCGAAAAACTTATTTTCCTTTCTCTTACTCTTTAAATCTGCCCAGAAATTGAGGGGAAATGTTTGCATTCCAGCCTTTGGGGGGGCAGCAAAGAAGTGGATTAAAAATAAAACAATTCAGTTTCTATATTCAAACAGTCGGAATGTTCCACCCCCGCTGGTGCTTCTGCCTGGCCTCTCCTTGCCCGTTTTTCACCTGGCTTCTCCTGTAGGACTCAGCTCAGGCATCACCTCCGACAGAAACGATCCGTATTCATGAATCGGCCCCACTTCTCACTCCCCCCGGCGTTATTTTCCTCTGTAACAGCCAGCCCGCACCTGGCTCACATCAAGTGTGTGCTTCACTGACCGAATTCAGGGCAAGGTGTAGATGATCAGAATCTTCCCAGAGAAGATGGGCTTAAATGAGAGGCACCTGACGAGGCACCAGATTGGGAGACGCTGTTCTCAGGATCAGTCGTTCAAAGGCAGAACGGTAGAGGGAGGGGCGGGGCCCTAACACAGGCATCTGGAGAATGGGAGACATTTCTAGGACTGACCAGCAGGTGACAGCATTGTCCCATGAATGAGGGCTCCCCTCCTGCAGGCGAGGCACAAGGACACTTTTCTTGCTCTGAGAGGCAGTCCACAGGAGGTCTCTTCTAAGCCAACCTCAAAGTGGGATTTGAGGCACGGGATGCCACTGCCCTGCACACAACAAGGGTCTGTAGCCGTTTGTGGATTCAAGTCCCTGTGATTCCAAGCCTTCTTCTAGGGGTCCTTGTATGCTTGCTTAAAACAAAACAAAAAACTCAGAGGCCTCCCCTGGAACTACTGAATCAGAATGTCCTGGAGGGTTCCTGGGAATTCCCAGGTGATTCTGATATGGGCGGGCCCAATTCTCATGTGTGTGATCAGCTTCCATAGGCCAGCTTTTCAAAGTTGACTTGGTCCCTCAGGAAAACCCAGCATAGTTGAGCCGCCAGCCCACCTCTCCGCCCCTGGCACAGACCTTCACCTGGGAAGGCTGAGCAGGTGTCTCCAGGCGTCCAGCAAGAGGTGGCGCAACGCTAAGCAGTGCCTTCCGGGGACAGCCGCCAGCTCCCCCATGGCACAGTCAGCCTTGACGTGGGCTGTGTGGCCTGAACACAGCGCGCCTCACGGCCGGGCTGGCCTGTAACCCAGCTGCAGGCCTCACGGACAAGCCTGCAGAAGCAGACAGGGTAGCTGAGTCGTGTTTGTTGAGTGGTCAGCTCTGTCTTCTCACAGGCGGGCAGTATTCTCACAGCCTCTCATGAAACTGAGGCACCTGGAAGGCACCCTGGTGTTGACTGGGGCACACGTTGGCAGGGTACCCATGCACAGAAAGTCTGAGCTGGGGAGGCTGACTCGGGCCTTTAACAACAGGGGACCACGTTGTTGCTTCTACATCTTTCTGCAGCCTCCCCAAGTTACTGCCCACAGATGGCCCTGGGCAGAAGGCTGCCAACGTGGGGAACGCCGGGAGGAGGGAAGCCCAGGTGACGACTGGGCCAACCTGAAGGAGCTGGCCGGGCTGGGACCCATCCTGGTGGCTCCTCACCTATCCACCCATCACTTCCGGTCTGCATATCTGTGTCCGCTCTTCTGCCAGAAAGTCTTCCTAAATGGACCCCTGCCATCCAAATCCTGTGTGTTTAGCAAGTCATTTTCTAGCTGCCATCGGTGAGGGCCCCTCAGGTCAATGCAGTGTTTTCCTTCTCTAACCCCTAACATCTTCTCTGTCTCTCCCCCATGGAACCATGTGAGATGGTTGCTTCTGCATATACATCTTGTTGACTACATTTGGAAGCAGCTCTGAGGGATGGGGTACCATGGAATACCCCCGCCACCCCAGGCCCTGGTTCAGGGTCTTGTGAGGACGTGGCGAAAGGAAATGCACAGGAAGTGAAGGAAACCAGAAGAGGGGGTGCATTTTTAAATATGATGAGTGCATAAAGGGAAGGTAGAAGACGGTGGCGAGTTGCAGTTGGCAGGGAAGGCTTCCTCGGTAGGAATTGACCTAGGATGAATTAGGTGATGAGGAGAAAGGTCACCAGCAAGTCACAGAGTCTGCTTCTTAAGGAAAGTCAGCACTGGGATGTGCTAGGTAGGATGAAAGGGGTCCATGGGTGGGGCAGGCAGGTCATGATCAGCCGTTACTTGCGGATGTTCCTGCTCAATCCCCAACAGAACCTTCTGGAGTGTGCAGAACTACCACAGAGTGAGAAGTACACAGAGGGCCTTGGTTTCTCTCCTGGACTCAGTTCACATCAAGAAAGGGTCACCAAGCACAAAGCCAGAGAGGAGGGCGAGAGGCAGAAATGCTGTCAGAACGGGCGCAGCACGCCCCAGACCCAGTCCCTGTGCTTGAAGCAGAGTTGTGGTCTGGCCAAGCCCGTCCTAAACTCCCCGAGGGAGCAGCTGGGAGGTAGAATCCGCGTCAAGCATCTCGGAGGGGCGCCTTCGGGCTGCAGCCTGAGGACTTGTGAGCTGTGAACCTTCATCTCCTCCTCCCCTGCCCCCGGGGTACGTGTCATGAGACTTTGGGGGCTATAACCAGCTTCTCCCCTTCAGTGAACGCTTTGAGGGTCTTTGCTTAATGAGGGGAGAACAGGTAGGATGGAGAAACGGGAGGGCCCACAGGGTGGGTGAGAACCTGTTCCCTGTCTTCCGGGCCCCACCCTGACGGCATTACCCACACTCACCCTGCTTCCTTCTCAATTTGCCTAAGACAAGGAAAGGGTCCAGCTGAGAGGCCCCTCTCAGCCACCTGGCCAGGGCCCCGAGAGTAGTTGTCGTGCTGAGGGCAGGGTGGGGAGCCCAAAACCTGTCATCGCACTCAGCACTCCACCCACCATGGCTTGTCTGGCCTCACCCCTGTTGTTTGGGAAAATGGCACCTCAAGGACAGAGCGTACCTTGCCTTTCCCAGGAGAACGCATCCTTTCGCTATTATCTGATGGAGCTCTGGCCAAAACACCACAAACGTGTATTTCCCTGCCTATCCTTTCTTTCTCCTGAGGGCCTCACATACCCTGTATCAGGTCATCTTGCTAAGCTCTGAAAAACAGACAAGTTGCGCCCCTGTGGGAGCAGGCTCCTCCCTGTGGCATCCCGTAAGATCTGGGCATCTGGGGCAGCCCAGGCTCGGAGCCCCAGGCTGGCTCTGGGCCACAACCCTCCTCCTTTGCCCCTGGCTGGCCTGCCACCTCCCATGAGTCATTCAGGTAACCAGGAGGGCAACCACAGAAGGAAAACAGCTACCCTCATCGCCCCAGGGCAAAGCTGGGGCATTACTTGCCATTCATTAAAGTCAGACGAGTCCCTGAGGCATCAGGAAGAGGCTGTGGTGGAGATGCGGGGAGGGGCAGCAGGACAAGTGTCCTGGAACTCAGCGTGTGTCTCGGCTTGCCGTTTCTGACGTCAGCATCTTCTGATGACCTTTCATGGGGTGGAAACCAGGAAGGGCAGAAGCAAGAGATCAGAACCGTGCCAGGTGGATTCCAGGGAAACCAGCATTGAGTCCATCACTCTGACCGTGCCTTTTGGTAAACAAGCCACAGCTCTGCCCTTTCCGGTTCATCCCAAACACGTACACCCCGGCATGTTATGCTCTCCCAGCTCTGCACCCATGTCACCGATTTGCTTCTTCATTTTAAGGCATGTAATTTGTTTACGGGTCTGTCCTCCCCACCGGGAAGCCTTAGGTTTCCCATCTCTGACAGCGAGCACAATGCTTGCCACCTGGTAAGCCCTCAGTGGACATCCTTTGAGTTAATGAGTGGATGCCTAAGCTCCATGCAGCACCCCAGGGGTACCGCTAAACATGGAGGACTGATTTGGGTAGTCAGGCAGCCCTTGGGCACGCTTCCAAAAGTGAGGAGAGAGCTACTGTGGCAGAAGGCCGCATCCTCTGAATTGCTACCCTCACAAGCACAGCAGGCCCATCTTCAGGTTCTCCTGCCTATTGGGCAGGTGGGCCAGTCTGGTTATGGTGGCGCATCTGCAGGGTGCGGCTTTCTCTCCCCTTCCTGTGCCTCCTGGACAGCAAGTCTGGGTGTCATTTCACTTTGAATTCTAGCACAGAGCCTGCCCATCCCAGGAGCCCGGCAGGTGCCTGTTAGATGAAGTGTGTGTGCATCCTCCATATCCGGGTCTGTGTGCTGCTGTCATCCGTCATGGCTGCCAGGTAGCTGTGGAGCAGGATAACGCACCCTCCGTCTACTTCCCAGGACAGGAACAGCAGCCCCAGTCATGGCCCCTCTTCCCCACTCCCTCCCCCAACATCTGCCCAGAGCCTGGTGGTGGCTCCCTGGGCTCCTGCAGCCCTGGCAAGCCCTTACCACCCAGAGACAATCTCTGTAGGATGCTCAGATGGGTGGAGGAAAGGAAGTACAATCTAATTTATGAAGGCTCGAGAAATCTGTAATCCTCTCCTCATGTTCCTTCACCAGGCCCTGGAAAATGGACCAAAATACATTTTGGTCATTGTAGGATCTAGAAGGACCAGCACCATCTTGGGGCATGTGTGAGAAAAATACACATCTTTCCCTCCTCACCGGGAGTTCAGATCCCCTCAGAGAAGCCCACTGGCTGTGAAGATTCTGGATTCTGAACCTGGGTCTTGTACTTGGTATCCTGAGCCCAGCTGAAGCAGCAGGAACCAGTTTTGACTTGGGAATGGCCTCGTGTAAAGAAAAAGGAAATCTCCCAGCCAGCCAGAGCAGATGCTCATGGGTTCCTCTCTGTCTAGCCCTGGGTGTGTGCTTAAATGAGCACTGGCTGATGTGACTGAAACCTCATAAGTACTCCCACCGCCTCCTTCCTCTAAGCCCTGAGCTCTCTGCTGCACACACAACACCCTGCAGTGCAGATAAAGCTCACAAATGGGCCTCCTTGGCTCGGGGAGCAGGAAGCATGGGTCTGCTAAGCATGAGTTATACCAAGAGTGGGGCCCCTGAGTACTGTAATGGCCCATTGGACAGATGGTGGCAGGAGTGGAGACAACATCGCCCATAGGATCAGACCCCAAATGACATGTGAACATGGAGTCCATGAAAACCCCTTGTAGAGGCCCAAAGACTAGCTTGATTTCCATCTTGACTGTCTAGGCCGGAAGCCCACCGTCCAATCCTTCATCCTCGTCGCAAGCAGCAGGAGTAACAATTACCACAAAAGTCCTTTTCAGCTTCATTTGGGGGATTTGAATGTGCTGGGGAGCACTCAGAGGTGGTGGGGACAGAGCAGCTTTCTGGGTAGAGATCAGCCCTGTAACCATAGTTATTCCTAAACCCAGGGCCACGCACACTGCAGGTCACCTTCTGAGCCATGGGCTACAAGGCTGCGGCCACACCTTGCAGTGGAGCAGGCAAGTGACAGCTCTGCCCAGGGAGGCTGTGTCCCCCTGGCCATCTGCTGTGACCCTGCTGCCCCGGGCTGCTCAGGGATGGTAAGCATATTGGTCTTGAGGGTTGGAGCAGAGGGTAGCCCAGGTGCAATGCCTTTTGTGGGCATCAGCCCTTGAAACAACATTGGTGCAGTCCCGTTCCTCCTGCTCACAGGCCTCCGGGAGTTAATTCCTGGCTCAGGTTCACACTCAATGCACTAAGTGCCACTAAATGCCTCTGCATGGGTAGGCCTCATGGGAGCCCTTGAGGCACATGCTTTTCTTTTTCTAAAGACAGACATGAAAACTCAGTTTGCTTAAGTGACGTGCCTACGATCACAAAGCTAGGTGGTAGGCACAGGTCTTCTGGTTCCTAACTCAGAGTTTTGCATGACACAAAGCCACCTCCTTCTCTGAAACCTGGAACTGTGCCTTGGTAACGAGGGCTGGGCCCATTTCTGAGTCCCTCAGCATGGAGACAAGGCAGGGGGAGAGGGAGCGAGGTATACACTGTACGTCCCATGAGTCAGGCGTGGTGTAGACACTTGTGCCTCCTTCAGTGGACAGACATCAATGCTCGCTGGTGGCCTAACATGGTGGCTGAGAACACCGGCCACAGGCTCGGGGCTCACCCTGCCTGGGTTTAAACCTCAAGCACGGCCACGAATTCCCTGTGTGATCTCAGACAAGGTTCCACCTTTCTGGACCTCAGACCTCTCACCTGTAAAATAGGATTCTAATAACATCACCTCCTAGAGTGTGGGGACGAACCGAGCTAATTTGTGGGAAGTGCTTAGAACCGTGGTTAGCACTTAGTAAAGGCTCAGTAACTGCTTGTTGTTGTTAATATCCGTTATGTTTGATATTTAATATTACTTGCAAACAGAGTAAAGGTGTTACCCAGTTCCCACTGTGTGTAGAAGAAAAGAAAAAAGCTGAAGCCAAACAGCCATGGCTGCCCTCAACTCAGGGTCCCGGCCACATTGCCTGCACCCAGGCAATGAGCTCCCTTGTGCTGGGAAGTAGCAGGGTGCCGGGACTGGGCCTTCTAGGAACTTGTCTCTCTGGCTAAGGAGTCAGCCTTGTTTGGTGGTCTCCTGACCACAGGGCTCTGCTCTTATTCACCCATCTGTCCTGGGAACATTTGGGCTGTCACTGCAGCATAGAGGCTGTGCAAGGAGCACATGGAGCCACTCAGTGGCCGGGCCTGCCAGCAACTTCTCACTGTCCCTCATGCAGGATGGATGCGCCTGTGTTCGTGGCCTGGGCCCGAGAGTTGAATGCAGAGTTTCTTACGTGGCTTGGAGCAAAACAGAAAGAACCAAAACCTTAGTGTCCTCCCTCCACCCTCACTTGCTCTTTGCTCTCCTCTCCCTTAGTAGGATCCAGGCAGCCCCATACCCAAACCTGTTGTTTAGAGAGCTGCCTCTTTCATTTCTTTTGACAGTTTTCTCTCCCAGAAGATAGAAAGCATGATGAAGGAAACTCTGATGTGGGCCACACTGGGACAGAAAAGAATTGCTTGTGACATGGTGCCAATGGGATGGTTGAGAAAATGTACCCATTTCCCCTTAAAGCTTGTGAAGGACAAGGAGAGAAAACCGTGCTACAGGCTCAATGCATTTTTCAGATTGTAGAGAGATTTTGACAGGCTCATAGAAAAGCATACATGTGATTTGTTTTAGTTAAAATGATCCTAGCTCTTATAATATACCAATTCTCAAATCTCAGTGGCTTAACAGGATAGAAGTTTACTATATTTCCTACTCCCACAAAATCCAATCAGGAAAGGTCTCGCTCAGGCAACCAGGCTGGCAGACAGAGGCCCTGCCTCATTTAACACGTGGCTTCCAGGGTCAGCTGCAGTCAAGACCCCCCAGGCCACAGATGGGCAAAGGGGGGCTGTGGAGAGCCAGAAAGGAGGCTTAGCCCTGCAATCAGCATGCATCACTTCTACCCACATTCCTCTGGCCAGAACTCAGCTACAAGGTTCCCTGTCTTAACGTGTGGCTGGGAAATGCAGTCCCTGTTGGAAAGCCCCTCCCAGCAACAACTCCATACTGTGGTCAAGGAACACTATGCAGGTAGAATCAACCAAATGGGAATGAGATCCACCAATGAGATCTCAGCTGCTCCTGAGATGAAGAAGAGTGGGAGGGATCTAAAAGGGCCATCTTAATAAACAAGGTTAAGTCCATAAATAGACAAAAGTGGCTGACGACCTAGGAAACTCTCAGATGAGCTCAGCCTCAAAAAAGAACATGTACAAAAGGTAGAAGGAGCGGTCGTTGGCCCAAAACAAAACTAAAAAATTAAAGACTGGTGTGGAGCTGTAAGAGGGATGTCAAGAATGTAGGATACCCACAAAATATTAACAAAGCTTCTTACAGCTTTGTTTGAACAGACAAAGGAGACGGAGGTCTGTCCCTGGGGGGTGGGAGTGAGGTGTTACTCAAGGACAGAAAAGCAGTCCAGCTGGTCTATTCTGCTGTCAACTCCTTTTGTCAAAGTGAATGATTTCAAGACCCAAAAGAGCAGAAGACATTGAACTCCCCAAAGAATGAAAAGTGTGCAAGAGTGAAACTTACTCCTCAAGGGAGCTGACATAGCCTGGCTCAAATAAATTACAATCCAGAATTCTGAAAAAAAATTTCAAGAAGGGATTCTTATAGATGCAGATGACTAGTTAAGAACACAGGTCCTGGAGCTAAAAATATCTGGGTTTAAATCTTGGCTCAGTCACTTGCTAGCTGTGGGAAAAGTATCTAACCAAGCTATATCTTCGATTTTTCCACCTATTAAAAGGGTAAAATAATAATACCTATTCTACAGGATTTTGAAGTGTTTAAATAAGATTATATCTTTTTTTTTTTTTTTAGCTGAGCCATCCTGCCACCTGTTGGCAGCTCAGCTTGGGCCGGATTCGAACCGCTGTTGCTCAGAGCTCAAACCCTTGAGCGAGCTCTTAACCAACTGAGCCATTTGGCTGGCCCTAGATTATATCTATTCTTAGCACTCAGCCTGGCGCCTGCTAAGTGCTCAAGAACTGTTAGCTGCTGCTGCTGCAGCTACTATTATTATATGGATGATAGTCTGCTGGTAGTCTACAAAATATCGTGGCAACCAGAGAAAAGTCTAGAAGACAGAGATGAACAAATGCATCCCAATTTTGAAAAGAAGTGGATGTTCTCAATACTGCCAGTGCTAAGCAAAATTTCTGACTATTCAACAAATCTAATTATATACCTATCAGGGGCCAGGCTCTGTGCTAGGCCCTGGAAATGGAGGACGGGACAAAATAAACAGACATCTGTGCCTTGTTCATTGTAGTAGGTCTACCAGGGGAGACATATAATTTTTAAAAATAAATAAATAGGGCCGGCCGAGTGGCGCGATGGTTCAGAACTGGCTTGGGACGCCAGAGGGCCCCGGTTTGGATCCCACATATGAGGGCCAGTGACACTGCCCTCTGCAGCTAGGATGCTGAACAACAGCTCGACCTGGAGCTGGGCTGCCGTGGGTCACCGGTGATGGCGGAGGCTGCAGCCTCTATGGCAGTGTGTTGCCATGGGCTACCATGTGTAGCCAGCTGCCAGCGTGAGCGGCCAGCAGCCGCAGTGAGCGGCTATCCAGAAGCCGGCGACTGATCTGCCTCACCCAGGAAGAGCGCAATGATGGTGCCAACTTGGGCCAGTGGAGCAACGTCCTCCACAACTAGACTGAAGAACAAAACGACAGCAACTTGTCTGTTCCCCTTCCCCCAATTCCCCAGCACTGTTCCCCTCCCCCAATTCCCCAATAAAAATCTTAAAAAAAAAAAAAGTAAATATATGTTGGTTGCTGATAGGTGGTATGGAGAAAAACAGGGCAACAAGGTATAGAATGTTAGAGGGGAAGGGTTTCAATTGTAAAGGTCTTTGACACAAGAAGGTATTTTAGTAAAACCTAAAAGCACGTGGCTCTTGGAGAAGAAACTGCAAATGCAAAGGGTCCAAGAGGGAAACGTACCTGGTGTGTTCCTGGCACAGCACAGAGTCCAGTGTGGCTGCCGTGCAAGGACTGGGGGGAAAGATGGTAGAGGATGGGGTCAGAGAAATAACAGGAGACCAGACTGGGCAGGGCTTTGCAGGCCCTTGTAAGGATGGGGAGTGTTAACTTAGAGAGATGGCAGCCAGCTCTGATTTACATTTTAAAAAGTTCACTCTGCTGTGTAATAGACTAAAGGAGGCAACAGTGGAAGCAGGGAGGCCTGGTCTGAGGTCCTTGTAATAAACTGTGTAGTGATGGTGGCTTGAATCAGGCCGGTAGCCAAATGAGATGATGACACATGGCCTGAGAGTGGTCAAATTCGGAGAGAAACAGAAGTGGATTTTGCTAACAGACTGAATGAGGATGAGAGAAAAAGACAGGAGTCAAGGTTAATTGCAAGGATTTTTGGCCTGATCAGCTGGAGTGATGGAGTGGCATTAGCTGAAAAGGGACAACTACCAGAGCACCTGGCTTAGGGAATGGGGGGAGATGAGGAGTCGTTCTTGGATATGTTACATTCGCGATGCTCACTGGGCATCCAAGGAGAGATGTGTGGCAGCTAGTTGGATGCATAAGTCTGGAGATCAGGGAAGAGGACACGGTTAGAGAGGTACGGCCCATGAGGATGCTGAAATGAACAAAGGACTCAAATTAGCTAGAAAAGAGGGGAAGTCCAATGACTGCACTAGATCCCAATGTTGAGGTGTTGGGAAGAGGACGAGGAGGAGGAGGAAGCACAGGGAAATCACAAAGGAGCAGCTATCGAGGTGAGAGGTCAACCAGGAGAAAGAAGGTGGCGTCCTGGGGGCCAATGAAGGAAGACAGGGCTTTCAGGAGGAGGGAGAGATGGACTGTGTCCCCTCCTGCTGAAAGGTCAGGTAAGATGAGGACTGAGAAATGACCATTGGTACAGTTGGTTAAAAGGACTGTCAGTGGACCCTTGAAAAAGAAAGTAGTGGTAACTGGGATTCAAGATTGTTTCACCAAGAACGGGTTTTGCTCATGAAGCACAGTCTTTCATTTTGGAAATGTCCTTAGATAATGCCAGAGTTTGCCCAGATTTCAACATGGTGTTTGAAAAAAAAAAATTCTTCTGGTGTTTTTGAACATGATGGCAAAATAGCAAAATAGGGGCTTGGGAAACAGTTTTATTACTTGAATTTATAAATGGCACCTTCTACCCTCTCCCCACTTGGCCTATTCAAAAATTTTAGCAAGGACTCAAATAAAAACATCATTAGGATGATAGTCCAATTTACAGATGTAAAGCTAGGTGATGTGGAAATATGTTGACAGAGCTCAGGAGATCTAGATGAATGGGCGGAGCTAACACAATGACATTTAACAGGAATGAATGGGAATTCCTGCACTTTGGTTGCAAGCACTGAATGTGTAAATATCAGATGACAGAACCAGTGTTTGGCCACAGTAAGGGAGAAAGTGACCCCACAATTTATATTGATAATAGCTCCGTATGAAGCAGCGTACTGATATACTACTGAAAGCTACTGTCACCCCAGGCAGCCATAACAGAAGAGTGATACCTATAATAATCCTCTTACAACATTCTGTGCTGGTCATTCGACATCTACAGTATTTTTCCCCCATTCTGGCTTCATGCTTAAAGGGGGAAATGGACATAGTAGGGTGCATAGAGAGGAGAAAAATTTGGATCCACGAAAATGGCTGCCACCTGCTGGTCCGCCTGCTTCCATCTCTTTCCTTCCCTGGCACATCACTCACTTATTTAAAGTATTGCTCTTTCTCCGATTGCCTAAAGGACAAAACCCAGACTTTTCACATCCTAGCCCTGTCTCTGCAGCTGCGTTTCCCTCTCTCCCAGTGGGCTTGATGCACTGGCCGCCCTGATCCCTGAGCCGGCTCTCACTTCCTGCATTTGCTCCCAGATTTAGCATCTTCCCGTAAACTCTCAAAGCACTGATCTTTCCCTCTGTGCTGTTCCTGCCTTACCTCACTCTGCCATTGTTGACATTTTTCCTACCTATATCCCAAACTAGACTGTCACAAGGCTGACGGCAGGGGCAGTGTTCTTTTTTTCATTCTTATTTTCCTACTTGGGG
Organism: Hipposideros armiger; assembly: GCF_001890085.2. Taxonomy (NCBI): domain Eukaryota; kingdom Metazoa; phylum Chordata; class Mammalia; order Chiroptera; family Hipposideridae; genus Hipposideros; species Hipposideros armiger. Next base: position 47,188 of record NW_017731372.1, read on the forward strand.
CAGATCTTGCCACAAAGCAGGTACTCAGTCAATATTGGTTGAAGAAGGAAGGAAGGAAGGAAGGAAGGAAGGAAGGAAGGAAGG
>NW_017731372.1:47411-51009 GCF_001890085.2 Hipposideros armiger
AGGGAGGGAGGAAAAAAGTCGTGCCAGGTCCTCTGCTTAGAATGTCCTCCCTTCCTGTCTGTCCAACTGGTAAATCCATTCATCTTCCAAAAGGCATTCTGAGACTGTTCTTCCTGGTGCTGCACTTCCTATAGCAGTTGGCACGTGGCTCTATGGAGCACTCAGCCATTGTACTAATTTGCCTACCTGCTTTCTCTGTCTTATTCATCTCTGGTTGCCCAGGACAGTGGCTGGCCACATACTTGTGTCTGGTATCATATCTTACAAAGAATGACTAAAGCACCTGAGAATGTATAACCCAGAGAAAGGGGAAGTATGATTCTTTTATTAGGAGGAAAAAACAATAGACGGCCCTCAGCCTTGGTGTTTCAGTGGTAACTCACATCTAGGAGGGGTGAGGATGGACCGCCTCTACAGCCTCTTACAACTCTGGGACTTTGTGGCTCTGAGCAATTCCACAGAGTTGCTATGTTACTTCATTGATAGTCTTACTTTAGGCTAAGTGGCCCAAGGGAAAGGCTTGGAAGAAGTGCACCCCCCTCTGCCCATTTCACAAGTGGAATGTGAATGAGAATAGACAGCAGAGATCAAGGGAGAAGTTTCTACTCTCCCCCATGCCTTATGGGAAGAAGGTTCCCTGGTCCATAATCTCCCCAGAGGTTGGGGATGGGGGGAGCTACTCTTCACCCCCTGCCCCAGTGGGAGCACTGGCTGCTGAAGCCCAAGACCTTTGTCTCCTTGCATTTGGGTGATGTGGACTCAACCTGTACCAATGCCACAAATGTGATCTCCTAACAGGAGGTCATCAGTGTGGGCAGAGGAGGATCATGGCAAAGACTGACTGTCCTGTAGCCCTGTAGCCCTAACCTGCATGGCGGCTTTGACCCTGGGACAAGGGTGGAAGGAGAAGTGGGGGGCCAGAGGGGATATATCCTCAGACCCACTCTGCCAGCATGTGCAGGCAAGAGAACAGCTTTTCAGGAAATCCATGAGTCAGCATAGCAGGGCCTGGCCTGGTCTCAGTTTTGAGGGCATTGAGAAAGGTTCAGAGGAACAGGGCACATTATCCCCAAGTGCCTAGTTTCCTGGAAAGTACATGCAGAAGGCGGTTCCATCTGCACTGAACCTGATCTGGTCTGCTCAGATATCTAGAGGGCTGGGCTCTGAGTATGGGCAAGAACGCTGCTGGCCATCAGGGAGCATATCTAGGTTTTTTCCTGACAATAGACATGATAAGATAACAGCCTTCAAGTTTTCTGTTTCATTCATCTTATCAAAGGGACGAAGTCTCTAAGCACTGCTCTCACCTTTACAACCACCTGAGAAGACACTGGACACATTTCAGTGTCCCTCTGAAATGTCCTGCTTGCTTCGCTCTCCCTGCCTGCTCTAACACCCTGTCCCTCCCACATAGCCGCCTCGGCTCAATGCCATTACCAGCATCTCAGAACACAATTCATCTCACAATAAACTAGTAAAACTCTTAAGATGAGTTCCTGTCTTGGCTTTTGAGTGAACTTTGAGACCCTATTGGCCCCTAAAACTTGTAGCAGTAACTTGCTCCTGGCCTATCAAGCTCACAGAAGATCCCAGATGATTCCAACAATGACGGGCCCAACCCTGCCATGGACGCTGGGCTGGAGCTGGCCTGTGCTAACGTAGGGGAGGGCGTCTTCCCCATCACTTCTGGGCAGCTGCTTTTCTAGGGATAAATATCGATCTGAGGGGCTATTCTTGAAAAGCAGTTGACAACAATGTTCTATCAGTCAGCGCCTACCTGGAGAGCTGTTTGGAGCTTTAAAAACAACACCTGTTTATTGTAGCACAGGATCCATTCAATAAACATTTGGTGGATGTCCGTTGCATTTGTTCTACTGACGAAAATGAATGAACACCACACATTAGCTGTAGACACTGAGGGAGAAATGTAGAAAACGAATGGCATGGCCCTGTCCTCAACTGTCCTATAATCCAGTGGTGGAGGAAAGACTTACATGTTTGAAGAACGAAATCCCACCTCACAGCATTGACGTGATTTGTGGTCCTGCCAGGTGTGAGGGCTTAGAGAAGCTCTGCATTGCTCAGCTTTCCGAGTTGGCTGGGGTCTGACCCACAGTGCCCTTGAGCCATGACGTCATCTCCTCGAAGGAGATGGACCTGCCTCTCCCTCTCTCTGGATGTTAAAGTCTAATTCTCTGAGCTCTAATTTGGCTGGGAAACACTTTTGTAAATCCTGGAGATGGTGTCCTAAGAAAGCGTTACAGAAGCTAGGTGGGTGTTACACTACTTAATTTTGGCAATGAGCATGATGAAGGTCATGGACTCGGAACTGCTATCATGAGTGTTTCTGATGTTTTTGCAAATGAGGAAATGGTTGAGGAAAGAAGCTTGCCAAGGGGTCATGCAGATGAATCCAGAGCAGAATCAAAACTAGAAAGTCCCCCTCTTTCAGATCTCTCTCTCTCTGCCTCTCACCAGTCCATTCTGGAACTCATAGCATGACCAGACCGGCAGGCAAGCCTTGTCCCTGGGTGGATCTCTCACCAGCCCCCGATGGGTGGGATGTCATGAGCAGACTGGCAGGATGTTCCCTTCTCGACTGACCTCTGGGTGGTCAGCCTAGCATCTGTCAATCATGTTTTATCTTCTCTTCCTTCTAGTTATGGACTCCCTGGAAGAAGACAGTCAGGCAAGTATCTGTCTGATACTTGGATTGTTTCTGCTATTTTGCAAGATGGCTCTGTTCTGACCGTTAGCTAACCCCCAGGCCCTTGACACATTTTATATATTTATGTAGATGATGAATCTCCAAACCATATTACTGGGTTCCCTTTTCCCCTGGCTCATCTTGGTCACAAATAGATAGAGTCCCATGGGTGCAAGCCATCTAGGACAGCCTCCTACCATACCCCTTCCTCATACCTTGCCCTCCTGCCAGACTCCTGCAGCCTCGAGGTGGCGGAAGTGGTGTTAATTCTGGCCTGCAAAGTCGCTGCAGTCTATCCTCTCTTTTCTGAGGCCAGTCACCCTGCAATGCCCACGTGTACCTAGGTATCTCTAGCCCACACAAAGCCTACCTTTGAGCCCCGTCACCCCCCTGTCCTGACACGCTGTGGGGTGAGGGAAACACCATCTCTCAGGTTGGCCAGCCTAACTCCTGCACCTACTACAGCATAGGTGTACTCCAGGCTCTCAATCACCATTTGCTGAGCTAATTAATCAGTCATCTGGTCTTCAGAGGTTCTCACTTCTACCGAACCAGCAGAACACCTCCTGCCTAATTCCACAGGTCCAAGAAACTAAAGTCCAGATTTCTCCTAACTCCCTTCCCCATCCCCCACCTCCTTCCAGTCCTTAAGGAATTCTAGTCTGAGCCCCTCGGAGAACAAATCTGTGCTATGGGCAGAATTGCCTTTGAGGTTGTATGAAAGGATTTCAACATCAGCTATACATAAACCTCCATGGTCCTTCGTGATTTCAGCATTTGGCCCTTTGGACTTGTTGCTAATTTTCAGACCTAGAAATCTCATTCTTTTATCTCTGTTCAAGATTGGTATTTTTCAGGTGAATTGTGTGTGTGTGTGTGTGTGTGTGTGTG
>NW_017731372.1:51059-99805 GCF_001890085.2 Hipposideros armiger
TGTGCCTTACGGAAAAGTCATTTAAAAGTTAAAAGTGGTCTTTGGCACCTCCTTATTTTTCAGATGTCTTTGCTTTTCATCTGATAGGGCTTAAGTGTTTATCCCAAGTGTCATTAGCCTTTTCCCCAGTTCTAAACATGTCGAGTGGCTGTGGGTAAGGAGCTGAGGCATGAGAGCGATCAGATGCAGACACCAAGCCCAGTGGGTGCAGGCCAAAACATGTCCACTGTGCCCGCCACCCAGCCCAGCCCTCCGTCCTCCCCAGGTGACGTGATCACGTGGAAGACAAGGCCTCCACTGCCTGCCTCTGGCTTTTCTGACGCACAAAGAATATCTGGCTCCATAAACGTGCATCCAGTGATTATAGGATTAACAGCCACCTGTAGTAGCAAAACCTTTATAAAAGATTTTGCTTTGTCTTTGGAAGGGAAAATAAACTATAGAGCACACAAGCATATTATCTATTAATGGATACTTTTGGTTTATGGCTCCAGCAAGGATTTCCTTGTCCAAGGAGGGACTCAGTTCAGGCTGTCGGGCCCACGTCTCTCCTTCTCCTCACAGGCTGGACCTTTGATCGCAGTTGCCATGGCGAGGAGATTGTTATAAGAAAGCAAGAACGTGATGGTGCCTCTGTTTGGGAAATGAGATGTTTATGAAAATTTATGTTTTCCTCTTTTTCTTTTCTCTCTGCTAGAAAGAAAGAAGGAATGGGGGAAGAGAAGCAATCTTGTGTTCTTTGAGCATCAGGCATGAGGCCAGGTGCTTAACATATGAGTATATATTGTACAAAATATGTATCTTCGTGTACATTTGTGTATAAAACCTTGTTGTGAAGTCACCTACCAAAGAGTGCAGAAAACAAAGCTCAATGATTTGTCACAAAGAAAACACCATGTAAAATCAAGAAACAGACATTGCCAGAACTCCAGAGGGGCAACCCCTTCCCAATTCTCACCTCCTCCTTCCCTTCAAAGGAAAAAGGCTATCCTGACATTTTTTGGAAATCACTTGCATGCTTTTCTTCACAGTTGTACCACCTCATGATTAAACCTTAAACACTAAGGTTTAGTTTTTGTTTTTAAACTTTGTATGGATGGACTCACACAGTGTGTGTTCTTTGTATGTCTGGCTTCTCTTGCTCAATACTTTGTTCATCAGCTTAATTCATGTTATTACTTGTGAATATTATTTGTTATTCATGTTATTATGTGTCTGTAATTTTTCATGTTCACATCTTTATGGTACTTCATAATATGAATACATTTATTTATCCACTTATCCAATTTATTTATCCATTCTATTGTTGATGGACTTCTGGGTTAGATCAGGGTTCTTATAAATAATGCTATGATGGATATTCTTGTACATGTCCTTTGATACACGTATATTCACATTTTGTGGCTATGGAGTTTCTAGGTCATAAGATACTTGAGTAGATAATGCCAACCACAATTCCTAAGCAGGCGTATGGGTTTCTGTTTTTGCACATACTTATCAATATTTAATATTCTCAGTCTTTTGAATTTTAGTCATTCTGGTGGATGTGTAGTAGCATGTCAGTGTTTGTCACTTGAATATTCTGTCTTCTGATGTGGCTGTTCAAAGACCACTTTTCTATTGGGTTGGGTTTTTTTTTCTTACTGACTTGTCATAATGAGCTACCAGATGGCTCTTCTCACTGTCAGCTCAGCCTCCACAAGCCCTGAACTAACCTCAGCATCTTTCCTCGCCTTCTCCTTGCTCACTGCCTCAATTGGTGATGCTGCTTCCTCTCGGTTGCCTAAATTAGAATCCTAGTGGTCACCCCCTCTTCCATCCTACCCTAAATCACCAAGTGTGACGAGTCTGTGTCCTAAATATTTCTCATATTTGTCCCTAGCTGAGACAGCTCCACTCTTACTGCTTTGATGTGGGCTCTTGTCAGTGCTCACCTGGGGCTAGAACGCACCTCCTAGCTGGTCTCACTTCCATTCTTCTGGACCATCCTCTGTAGAACGACCAAACATTGACATAGCATCGTTTACAGCTCTTCTGGGCTAAAAAGTATTTATAACCTGGCCCCTGTCTACCATTCAAGCCTAATTTTCTACTGTTCCTTTTTTAAAAAGTTTGTGGTCTAAAATGATCAACTATATTATGCTTCTGATCATCCCTGTTATTCCTTCTGCATGAATTTCTATTCCTTGCCTCACTTCTTCACCTGTTTAATTTGTACTCCTCTTTCAAAAAACCCTCTTCCCCAGCTGCCCCAGACTGTTCTAAGTGATCCTGAAGTGTGCCCCCATGGCAGAGGTCAACTATAAAACATAATCCATCATCCTGAAAGGATGGTTTTCATGCGTGTCGCTTTCACTTATATGTAAGAAATTTGAAGGCACTCCAGCTTAGCAGTGGACCTTAATAGGTCTTCCAGAACCTCAACAGAGCCTCAGTTTCTTCAATTTGAAGAATTTAATTGAATAATAATCATTAATATTAATCAAAATCAGAATGCGCATTGTCCAACAATTTTGGTCACTGTAATACATGGTTTATGATTTTTTTCTTGAGTTTTATTTTGTCTCTTAATTTTTATAACATTAATAGGCATTACCACTATCTTTTAAAGGTCTGTTATATTTTTTTACCTTATTAATCCCTATTTTATTATTTGAAAAGTTGGGGGTTTTTTTACATAGCAAGATGATCATAGTGAATTCATTTTCTTTTAGAGTCCTCACATATTTTGATGTGTTTTGCATCTTCCCACTCCATGAAAAAAAAACTCATGGTTTTTTTTGATGTGTCCCATATCATGAAGCTCGATTGATTAATATGTCACCTTTATTAATGTTACTTTCCTCATTAGTGGGATAAAAACCTACATTGTTTAATGCCTTCATTCATTCCACATGCTAACTAATTCCTTATATTTGTGTCCTGTGACAATCCTGATTCCTCAGAATAGAACGCTTCCTTCAGCAGGAAGGAGACACGCTCCCTTATTGGTGATTCCAGTTGCTGGAAAAATATTTAGGCTTGCTCTCTTTGCCCTGCTATCAATCCTGGGGATCACTGTCAACCTTTTTTGCCTTTGATGGAAAACTCCCAGCATCTCTTGGCTTCTGACTGACAATAAGAATGGTGCCTGCTTCCATGCCTATCACTAGTGGTTTAAAGAATAATCCAGGATAAAAAGGCAGTGAATGCTTTTTACAACTGAGTTGGCCTCCATGTGGCTTTATTGCTTTATTCCCTTGTAACTTATAACCTTTGAAAGGCAGTAGAAAAGTTCATTAGCTCAGTGTCTGACAGTTCAGAAACTAGCCACCTTTCAGATTAATGTCCCTTCCATTGGTCTGCTCCTTGTGGCAGATGGAGCTTTCTAAAAATGACAACAGCTATATTTCTCACCCTACATGCTATTCCAGAAACTTGTTAGTCCCCCATCGGGGAGTGAAGTCTAAGTCCCCTCCCCTCAAACCTGGGTGAGTCCAGTGCCTGCTTCAGGGAGTATAACATGGTAGAAGGGACGCCAAGTAACTTCTGAGCTTAGGTTATAGAAGGCAAGCCACACTTTGAGAACTTTGAGTTGACCTGTGAGAAGCCCACCTACCCTGAAAGTGCATGCTGGAAAGGCCAGGTGGAGACATCACGTGGAGATGGAGATGCCCAAGGAACCCCCAGCAAGTTCAGCCCTGTTTTTTGCCTTCCTACCAAGTGACAGAGAGGTAAGTAAGGAGGGTTCCAGTTCCCATCCTGTGAGCTGCCTCAGCTGACACAAGGCAGATCAAAAGTGTCCCTCCATATCCTGCCCAAATTGCAGATTTATGAGCAAAATGAATGCTGTTATTCTAAGCCACTAGGTTTTGAAGGGTTTTGTCATGAAGGCATATGTAGGCAGAGCAGTCTAAACCATGAGTTTAGACACAGGAGCTCTGATTTGATGTCTTTTCTTTGAAGGAGGAAATTTGAGATTCTAGATGTGCCCTTAGATGGCAGAGTGCAATGGCAAGGCAGGGGGGTTTTAAACTCTTTGTGGTGCAGCTTCTGTGTAAAAAGAACACTAGAGGTACTTTTCCAGGGCCCTTTGGAGGCTGGAGAAAAAAAGAGGAATTAGAGTGGCCCAGAAGGAAGATGGGCACGTGACAAGCTATTCCTGGTGCCTCCATACCAGAAGGCTGGAGACTACCATTCTTTGCTGTTTCATGTATCTCAGTCCCTCTTCACCAACAGTGTTCGCTGCCCTGCAGACAAACACAAGAGCCTTATTTTTCCTGGTGAAGGACTCTTCCCACAGAGCAGGAAGACCCGTCTCTTGCTTCTCATTGGCCACTTCCTTTAATTCTAGGGCATCCGGCCTCAGTGATGAGAAGAAAGGTGGGTGACTGTCCATGGTGCTGCCTTTTCAATACCTCCTGCTTCTGACACGCTTTGTCCCTTCAGAGGAACTCACACCTATAGGCTCTACCATTTATAATGACCGAGGCATCCTAGATCCTTAGATGATTTATCACTAGGTTTCATATGTTTGTTCTCAGATGTGATATAAAGAACTGTCTAAACAGGAAGACCACCATTTTTTCATGTCTTTACTTTAGTGCCATAGAGGTGTGAGTGTGTGTGTGTGTGTGTGTGTGTTATGTAGTGTGTGTGTGTGTGTGTGTGTTTATTCTTCTCAACAGCGCAAGGACTGAACAAGCCCTCCTAGAGGGCTTGAGGCATTTTATCGTTGACAATGAAACATTTCTTATACTGGACTCTCAAGTACGCACCTCAGAATTTTCTTCTGCATGCTTCATTGAATCTTTGTTCACTGTTGCTGGATGTGGGCATAGGCATTACACATGCCACTCGCCTGGAAAGGGAGCCCTTGGGGCAGGGGGCAGGGCCAGAGTGTAGGAGGGTCACTTGGGCTACTCTTCTACCCCATACCTCCCTTTTCTCTCATGTCCTCACTCTCCATGTCCTTCCATTGCTGTGTGAGGCCATGCTCTGGATGGAGTGGAGGTAGAAAAGGAATGCCAATGACAGGGGCCTGAGGGGGCAGGATGATAGGCTTCTGCCTCCCCATATGCTTCACAGGTACCCAGGGGGCAGCTGTGGTGAGGTGGGGAGGGAGAGCGCTGTATCTAAGCCGCTGTGTTCAAGCCCAGCCTCGGATGTTTGATTGCTATGTAACCGCAAACCAGCCACTTGGTCACTTTTTTCTCATCTGTAGAAAGATAACTACAGAGCTACTAATGAAGGGTCACTCTTTCCTGTGGGGGCCTCAAGGAGACATAAGAAATGGTAAAGAGGCGAGTATAAGGAGCTGCTGAAGGCTGCAGCAAAGGGGACAGATGAGAAGAGAGAAGTCCCAGAAGCAGAGGCTCTGGGGACCAGGGCTCCTGCCAGTGGGGTCTCATGGGGCTAACCCAGCAGAGGGAGAAGAAAGGCTCACCTGGAGGTGCGTGTGCCCAAACGGAGGCAGCAGGCACGGCTGAGAACCAACAGGGGAGAACAAGTGAATGATAGGAGCCGCGTGCCTGGCATTGGCTAAGTGCCAGGCGCTGTGCTCAGGCTTCACACTCTCATTAAACTCTCACAACAATTCTCTAAGGCAGGTCCCATCATCCTCATTTTATAGAGGAGAATGAAGTTCTGATAGGTATACGAACTTCCAAGAAATCTCACAGCCTGTAAGTGGAAGGCTATGGCTTCCAATCTAGGTTTTTCAGACTCCAAAGCCCCAGCCAGCAAGACAGGGACAGGTTCTGTTTTGTTTTCATGGATTTTTATAACAAGGAAGAGGGTCAGAAGAACCTACCACGAGGCGGTCCCCAAAACCAACGGTTCAAAAAACCAGAGTGAGCAGAGAGTATGTGGAGGGACAAGTCAGAGGTGTGGGTGAGCAGCAGAGGCAGGCACATTCCCGTGGAATGGCTCACGGGTGGGCTGGATGCATTTAAAGGGCTGCAGACAGATCTACTTCCTGCAGTGTATGTAAGGACCAGAAAGGTTTCGTCTTGGGTCCACCTGTGCTCTTGTTCTTCTCTTTTCATTGTAATTAGTCACGCACCACTTAATGACGAGGGTGCATTCTGAGAAATGCATCGTTAGGCAATTGCGAGGCAATTGTGTCATTGTGTGAACATCGGGGAGCGCACTCACACCAACCTGGGTGGTGTAGCCTGCTACACTCCTAGGCTACATGGTCTAGCCTATTGTTCCTAGGCTGCAAGCCTGCACGACCTGTTATTGTACAAAACAACCTGAGATTAAATCAAGCGCAAGAGAAAATGATGCAATCAGGAGACGTGGTAAACACGGGCATGAAGCAGCTGCCAGCAAACACAGCATACGCTTTACAGCAAACTATTTTTTTTCATTAGTAGAAAGACAGTACTCTAAAAGAACGATAAAAATATAGTATGGTAAATACATAAACAGCAGCATAGTCATTGATTATCATAATCAATTATCACGGACTGCTCATAACGATGCACTATGCTTTATACAACTGGCAGTGCAGTAGGTTTGTTCACACGAGTGTCACCACAAATATGTGAATAACACGTTGCACTATGACCTTACGGTGGCATGGAATCCTATTCTATTTGCCATAATCTCTCTTCCCATGATAACAGGGCTGGGATTCTGCAGCACAAGCTTGGGGGAAATGCTGGGGCAGAAGGAGGAAGAATGACAAACACCACTTCCACCTTTCTTCATTTCACCACAGTATTGATAATGTGACCGAAGGAGTGATAGATAACACGTAAGCCCAGAACATGGCACCCAGGGAATGCAAGGGGAGAGTGGCCCCATTCTTGGACATCAAAAGATGGCTGCCTCTCTACACTGAACTCCAATGAAGAGTCAAGTCCCCCTGGAAATTACTGTAGGCAAGCCCAAGTCTGTGGGTGATTTTCTAAGCAGAATTGAGAGGTTCACTGGACCAATGAGATAGCAGGAGAGGGAGGCATAGAAAGTAGTGGCCAGGGAGGGAGGACGTCCTTTCCTCCTAAGCCATAAGGGAGAAGGTATAGGATTTCGTGTCAGAGTCTTATGGGAGGACCTAGGTGGCAGCTGCACCTTCATGGGCATATGAGGGTACAGCATGTCCCGTCCCACAGATATAAACAGAAGTGTTAATTCAAGCCAGCCCTGGGCTCTGTATGCCAGCCATCAAAGTTTATCACTCAGGCGAATAAGCCAGAGGCAAAGGGATGACAAATGGCTAGCATTTGGTTTTGCCATCTCCAGGAAGACATTTTGGTCTTGGTTACCCTCTGGGTTTTTTCCTCTGCCACCCTGATCTCTCTCTTATGCAATGCTCCCTGCACAGGCATTACATAACAGCCGGGATGGCAGGGAACACCTATACAAGAGGGCATGACAGTTAGACAATGGGCAGGCAGAGGTTTCCCTGAGAAAATGGAGTCATTCATGAGCTGTGTGAGAGGCCGCTCTGTTCCCAACTTGGCTCCCTGGTAAATGAAGTGCTCTGGGGACAAAGAGGGAAACTTTACACTCTCGCAATTTTCCCACAGTGGCAGGCTCACAGAAAAACAAGGCACTCGTTGGCTTCGAGGAGAAAAGGCCACCATAGCCATAGACTTTGCCTGCTCTCCCAGATCGCGGTCTTGTGCCAAATCCACAGAATAAGCTCCCAGCAAGGAAATGGCAAGGCTCACTTGCTGTGGGGTCTGCCTTTCTGCTTCTGTCTGTTTTCGTCACTGCCGGGTGGCTTTTCATTCCTGAGTCAGCTCATATTTTACCTCTGTGCTAGCTCACCACTTTGAAGGGAAAGAATGCTGTCAGTCAAGATGATTACTTGGAGACAGAAATAACATCATCTTTCCTAAGTGCGGGATGCTAAGCAGAATCTAGGTGCACCTTCCTTGACACAGCTAGCCAGCTCACCTGTTCCGAGGTGCTCTCAGCCCAAGGACAGGATGGCTATAGCTCCAGGCCTGTGTCTGAAGTCACATCCAGAAAATACTGAACTGCTGGGCCCAGAGGCCCTTTGCATGGGAACCTGTGCTACAACTATATGTCTATTGCTGCCTTGACTTAGAACCCACAAATGCTGAAAAGGTAACCAAAAAATTGTGTGTCCTGTAGTGTTTTATATAAGACTAAATTTCATGCCAAGAAGATACCAAAATTAGAACAAATAACCTTATATATTAACAAAAAAATGTCCAAACTCCAGCAAAGACCTACTGATCTTGGTACAAAGCTCTTGTCCAACTTTTCTATTTAAAGAGACTCTTGGAGTCCATTGTAGAACAATTTGACCCACGGCACTGTTCCTACCACTAGAAATTCTACTGTAATCCCAGGGGCAGAGTGGATCCTGCTATGGGTAAGTTATAATATTATAAGGTATAAAGATTTCTGTTTATCCACGCTGGATAAACTCCCAGTAGCAGAAGACAAGACTCCACAGGATAAAAGAGAGAAGAGAGTCAGAGGGTGTAAGATGCTTCTGGGATGATAAAAGGCCACTGATGTGATCCAGTCTGGGATACTTGCACATGTGAAACAGATCTGGGTGTGTCAGCTCAGCCGCATACTGGGAGGTTCCATCCTTCTGGGCACTAAACCTACCACGTGAGCAGGCGCCAGCTGAAGAAGAAAACAGTGGTTAAATGCTCTGGAACCAGAGAGATGAGCCTGGGTCCTAATTTCAAAACTTGGTCACTATGTGACCTCAAAGAAATTACTTTACTTTCATTTCCTCCACTGAACTAATCACAATGGCCGTTCTTTATATTAGGAAGATGGGCAGGGGCAGCCCAAGCGGATGTCCTGGGAAGGTGGAAGGAAGTAAGCAGCAGGACACACACTCTCTGGGGCCATTCTCCACTGAGGGGGGGTCCTGCTTGCAGCACTGAGCTCCCATACAAGATAGGCGGCCGTTTTTTGAGACGATTCCTCATTGACCCGGGAAAACGTCACACAGACCGACATTGTTTCAGGCCCAGGGGCTGGACACCACTGCACAAAATGTCTGTTGCAATGAAATCCTATACTGGCTTTAGTTCTATTCTTTAAAGAGAAACGTTTAAAGTGGTCTCATGGATGCTTCAAGTATAAAAATGCAACTCTCACCCAATTCATGCGCTTTCCCTAATGGCCTCCACTTCAGAACTTGAGAGAAGCATCAAAAGCCTTGGAAGTAGCCAACTTTTTTGGAGCGTTGATCATGTCCCAGGTGCCATAGGCTTGAGCTCCCTGTGTTGCTCACAACAGAGCGAGGGAGGGAGAGAGGTGACGCAGGAGGGTTCGATGCTGTGAGAAGAAGCCTGGGAGCTGGTGGGAGCACGTCTCCCCAGAACAGCAGTGGCTGAGGGAGACTTTCCAGAGGCGGTACAACCTGAGCTGACTCTTAAAGATCACCTGGCTAGCCAGGTGAAGGTATGGGGTGCAGCCAGGCAGAAGGAGTAGGGCATGCAAGGGCATGGAAGGTAGGGGGGCCTGTGTGTTTGATAAACTGCGATAGTTCCATGTGGCTGGAGGATGATGGGGAGAGGCCGTGAGTTGGGATGTGGTGAGTAGAAACTGGAGATATAGACGGGGCTCAGATCACAATATTCCCAATTCTCCCTAAACAATGCCTTCAATAGAGATAGTTAGTGCTGTACACATTTACCAATATTCTGATCCTTTGAGCAGGATGGTAAAGCAGAGAAAGCCCATGGGGTAACCCTTCACATCATATTTTCACATCAGCAGTCCCTATAATTACCCTTGTTTTCCTCTCCAATTTGAAAAGAATTCTTCAGGCAACGAATTTATGCTTCTATAACTATTTATCTTCTCCCGACTAACCTTTGAAACTGATCTTTGTTGAAAAAGCTGTTTTCCATCCAATGGAACTAGATTGCTCAATGACAAATCTGTTGACCACAGATGCTTTTCAGAAGGGCCTCACCCTTTGAGCTTCATAATAGCTACCATTATTGGACTATTACATGCCTGGCCCTGTGCTAAGTGCTTTTGAAACATTTTTATTCAATCCTCACAGCAACTTAGTGAGGAAGATATATTATTATTTCCATTTTAAGGGTGAGAAAAATGACACTTGATAAAGTAAGAGCTTATACATGGCAGAGCTGGGATTCCAGCTGTTTGATTCCAAAATCCCTACCTCACCAGCTCATGCCATGGCTATTTTAAAATATTTTTTAGGAGAACGACTTCACACAAGATGTGTGGGAGTTGCTTCGCAGTGGATAGCCAAGTTCTTAGGCCAGAAAACATTTTTCCTTTGCAGAAAGAAGGCAGCAAAGGAAGGGACAGCCAAGGAAGGGACACTGTTCCAAGAGGTGACAGGGAGATCCAAGGTCAGCAAAGAGCTTCTCTCTGCCACCTGGAAAGTCCGAGTTACTTCTCAGGAATTTTAGTGCCAATTTTCTATAACACCCTCTCCGCGCCCCCCAATTCTCTAAAGTATGAACTTTAGTTAATAACAATGTATCAGTATCTGTTCAGTAATTGTGACACTTATACCACGCTCATATAAGATGCTATCCATACTGGAAACTGGGTGAGAGGTACATGGGAATTTTGTACTATCCTTGCAATTTTTCTGCAAATCTAAAACTGTTGCAAAAAAAAAAGTTTATTTAAAATTAAAAACAAACAAACCTCTAAATGAATAAATAAATAAATGAATACCTCATTCTCCACATACACATTCCGGAAGACTTTGTATTCTTAGAAATTTCCAGAAACAATTGAGTTACTATACCTAAGAGCATGGCCCCGGTTAGACTGAGCAGTAATTGTTACGGATGTAAAGGTTACTGCAGAAGTTCCATGCTATACTGAACTCAGACCCACGATTTCTTTTCTTAGCCAAAGTTCATCATGAAGCAGAGTGAGAAGCAAAGCGACCCTGAAGAAGAGGAACAGGACCTGAGGTTGCTTCAATGGGAAAGAATTGTATCACTTTCATGGTGCAGTTATAATGCAATATTTAGTAAAAATAGTTCTCAGGCTATTTAGAGTTTGTTCTCTCTCCCTGCCATGGTGTTTCTGGGTCCCCTCATAAATCCCTTCTCTTGTCAGGCTTCAGGGACCTACTGACTAGTTCTTCTAAAGGCAGCTCCTTGTTCTGTTTGAGCTTTTTCAAAATACCTGTGTAAGGAATATGAATTTGTCAGATATCTTCCTGGGAGGAAATATTGTCACCAACTACAAGGTCTGGCACCTTGGCCATCTAGAGTGAGAAGGGGTTGAACAAGGCCCCTTGGCTCGTGAGGGGCTCCCTGCAGGGTTAATAGGAAAAGATATGGAGGCCATAAAAGGGGGGCTGAGCCCAAGATTCCAGTCCAGGTCCTCACTCCTAGGGCAATGTCACCAACCAATGAAGGGTGCTGCACACGGGATCCATGACAAACAGGCAAGAGGTGGACATGGTCAGACATCCTCCAAAGCCAGAGCTGGCCTCCTCGGGAGCCTGTGCTTTGTAGGAAAATTAAGGGAAAGCAGTGCATTCCAGGGACTTTGCAAGCTTTCGGCTAGAGCACAAGGCCACACAGCCCCTGAATGATCAAGCGATAGCGCCAACACAGTTTTATTTGACTCCAAAGTTTGAGCCCCTTCTGCTTGAGATTTGAGCCTCTCACACAGGGTCTGGTCAGGGAGAGGAATGGAAGCCCAGTGCTGAATAGATACGAACACACCAACTCCTAAACTCTGTCGACACGAAACAGCTTGGACCTCATTTCAGATATAATTATAACCATACCCCAAAGTGGGAATTAACATTTAAAACCTCTTGTACACTTGCTGTAGGAGCCACTGAGTAGTCCAAACCCTGTGCTGCAGAAAGAAAAAACAATAATAATAAAACCCTGAGAATACAGCTCATTTACCTTAAGTCACTGACATATCAAAGGAAAAGCTCCCACGGGTCCACTTAGGTGGTTTAGGGCTGAGGGATATGCCTCGATTCCCTAAATAGAAATAAGTAGTGGTCATCAGAGCAGTGTGGTCAGGCTCCTTCTGGCCAGAAATTCGTCTCGGGCTCCAGGAATTACTTGTTCAGTTTTGGTTTCTAAACAAAGTGAATTCTTCACTTTGGAGGGTGGAAAACATGCACCTCCCATGGAATGTCAAATAAAGCTTCCTTGTATAAAATGTCTTAGTCACCTGGAATCCGGCCAAAGTAAACTCCTCGTGCCGACCCACCCAGGCCTCTGACCTGGCTGGGAAAGGAGAGGGAAATCCCAAAACAAATGTAAAAGCAGCTCGCTGGCCTTTGCTGGGGCCTCCCCTCCCCAGGGCAGGTCTGCTCCAGGTGAGGCAGGAGCTGAGGAAGGTGCTGGGTGATGAGCCCGTCCTGGAAGGGCTGTTATTGGCATCGCTGTTTGGTTCCAAGCCTGAGCGGGAACATGGCTTATATAACAGTTTGGCAGGGGGACAGAGACGCAGCCAGGCGGAAGCACGCGGGTTTCCAGCAGCTTATAATCATCTTTGATTTCTCTGTTTGCTCAGCAGCTTTTATGCCTTGGGGGAGGCAGCAATGCAGGATTCCGACACACTACAATCTTCTGTTCCCTTCTGCAGAACAAACAGCTCCAAACAGATCCCCGTAGCCAGAGAATTAGCAACTGTCACACGGGTTCCAGGGGAGGAGCTGCATAGACCCAACTTGGCTTAAGAAGGCCAGAGAACGACCTAACGTCGAGCCCTCATCAGGTACACGTGAGCCTGATGGGCTGCCGACAGGTGGGGGTCCTGGCTGCTGGCAGACCCCAACACTGTTCGTCCCTATGGTGTCCCCCTCTGGTAATGCAGGTCACTGTGTCCCATGCCATGTCCATCCTAAAAGGCAGGTTTTCAGGACTTGGGTCTTGCTAACCAATGTATCTTTCCCTATCCCATCACCTCCATGTAGGTACCAGGCTGATCAGGCTGGAATCCTGGGTGTGGGGGAGCAACTCATTTAGACAGTGATATTTCGCTTCATAAAAACACAGCTGTGAGCATCATTTGATCCTTATTGACCTGGAATCAAGTAGCAACTGTCCCCTTTTGAAGAAGAGCACATTCTCTCCACTGGCTGTGGTCCCCACCGGTCCCTACTGTATTTCACCCAGAGGTCTCTTCATTTACTGATTTCACTTTTCTGGCTCTTGCAGATGTTTTCAGGATGAATTTCCTGCTCTGTCTTAATTGTAATCATTTGATATCATAATCATCTGTTTAGCTCTTTGATTCTCCCAACAGACTATGAGTTCCTTGGGCAGGGGCCCAAATTGATCATTCATGTATTCATTCAACAAACTGTCTATAGAGTCCTCACCTTGAGCAGAGTGCCAAGTACTAGTCATTTTGTTAGGAACATGGTGTTCACCATAGGGTTTCCAGTGCCTGGCGCTGGACACATGCTCTGTATGGGCTTAGATTAAATGAATGCATGACTTATTCTTCCTTGTGCAGCCTGTTGATCTTGGCAGTAGGGTTCTGTCACCCAATATGCCCGTGCCTCAACCTTAGGAGCAGGTTTACTGATAGAGCACACCTTGATTTGCAGCTAATTTGCATGAACTTGTATAAAGTTTTTGCGCTCAGATATTTCCCTATATTCAGATCGTTCTAATCCCCAGCTTGCACCTCTTGCCTCATTTTTGCCACTCCCTGCCCTCTCCAGCCATGCCGAAGTGCTTGTGTGATGTTTCTGTCCTGACCTCACTCCTGGGACCTCCATGCCCTTGCTCACATTGACCCCTCCATCCTGGATGCCCGTAATCTTGTCCTTTACGTTGCCTCCTCACCACCCTTCTTGGCCAGCTCCCAGTCCACTCATAAGACTCAGCTCAGATAACACTTTCCCAGAGCCTCCCTTGCCCGCTCCAGGCTGGGGTGGGGTGGGGGCCTCTACTCTCTGTCCTCATTTTCCATGCAGATCTTTTATGAGTCTATCTCCACCACCACCCGAAAGCCCCCTGAGGGCAGGGACTATCTCTTTTCATCTATGAATTCTCAGGGCCGTGCCCATAACAGGAACATTATACACAGAGAGAGAGCATTTCAGCCGTGCTTGTAAATGAGACCCTAGCCTGGCCCAGGGCCTGGCCCCCACACCTGTCAGTACACAGTCAACCTCCACCTCCCCCTGCAGAGTCCTCATTACGGGTTGGACATCCAACTGGACTCTTGCCTTGTACAGAGTCTAGCTCTCTGTTGACATATCATGTTCTTTAGAACTCAGCCTCAACTGACGTGTCCAGTCCTAGAAAAACCTCTCAGACTGAATTATGTACTTCCCCATTATAATCCCTACCCATGCGCTATGTTTTCTGAAGCTTTCAGTGTTGGAGAACATGAAATTCTTTTGCTCTTCCTATGAAAACAATGCCATCTGTTCACTAGATGGAAATTCCAGAAAGCCTCAGAAAAGCAACCAGGTTTTTGCTGCAGAACAGCCTCAAAATACCTCAGTAGGATGTTGGGTGAGAGGCACTTAAGGTTATGACAAAAACAACTGAGTGCTCTTAGTTCTGTGTGAGTTTTTCTCCCTTTCTTCACTCTTAGAGTTCAGAACTTTTCTTTCACATCTGCTTACATGGGACCTATGCCCCAATGAAAATAACATCCTCTTTAAATCTCAGTCTAGTGGCCCCAAAGGTGATGACAATCTCTAGGAAGTCATGGTTCAGTCCTATGTATCAAACACCCACAATGCACTTATACCTGCTGTACATACACCTGCTGACAGGTACCTAGGGGTCATGGCCTAAGCTTTTCTTGCAGGCCCGATAGAAAGGAGGCACACGTGCAAACCACAGCAGCAAGAAGCAAATTGAAACAAGTGGTGTGATCAAGGTCAAGCCAATTATCATGGAAATCGGGTAAGGGGACAGTTAATTCTGATAATGTCACACTCCACCCTCTTCCCTGGCTTAAGACCATTCAGTGGTTCTCCATTGTTTTCAAGATAAAGTCCAGCTGCCCTAATAAGGCTTGAACCAAGGCTTTCTGTCATCTGGTCTCCGCTGTTCCCCAACTCCCTTTGTCTCCATCATACTTCCCCTGAACCACACTCATACCCAGTACTCCAGCTTTGGGGACCCACTTATCCCCAAATGAAGCATGGCCCTTCACTTTTACATCTACAGTTTTCTTTGCCTAGAATGTCTTCTTTTCCACCCTAACTATTAGAGTCGACTGAGGTGTCCAGTCCTAGTAAAACCTGTCAGGCTGTACTATGTATTTCCTCTTTGTAGCCTGTTAGCCTCCTTTCCACCTCACTTTCTTCCATTATCACGGTCTGTTTTCTCTACTAGATGGTGAGCTTCCTGGGGACACAGGCTGATTTTCATCTCTATAAGCCTCAGGAAATAAGAAAATACAAGGAACCTAGTAGTTAGGCAATATGTATCTGTTAAACATTGAAATTGCTGAATACATATTGTGGCAACCAGGGAAGTCTTTATCCAGGAGGTGGCAAATTTCTGAAAAATGAATTTTACTCTAATTGATGGTGAAAAGATATTTTAAATGGAAGGAACAACTTATCTGCATATGTTTCAAAGGGCCCAATAAATATTTATTGCCGGTTTGGCAGAATCTTATAAAATTACTTCTACCCTATGATTCGGCAAATTCACTCAGAAGTAAGCCCGAGAGAAGTAAAAACAGATGCCCACAAAAAAAGATTTGTACAAGAATGTTTTAGACAGCTTTACCCACAGTAGTCCAACACTAGAAACAACCAAATATCAACAAGAGAATGGGTAAACAAATGGTGGAATATTCGTGTCTGGAATATTACACAACAATCAAAAGGAACAAACTACTAACAAGTAGAATAACATGGATAAATCTCCAAAATATGTTGACATTTAAAAAATGTGGCAGATACAAAAAGGGCACATACTAGATGGTTCCATTTATAATGAAGTTCAAGAATAGACTGTTCACTGTAAGGAAACCTTAACCCAATTTTTACAAAATCATGTCTTGAGCACCAACTATGTTCCTGGCGCTCTTTTGCATACTGTTCTGGTAGCACTCCAGGTGTAGTAGGAGATAAATTAGAGGACAAAAGCAAGCAAAGATCCCAGCCCTCAGCAGTCCTTATCATCTTCCAGGTCAGCTCGACAGGTTCAATGCCAAAGGACACGCTAATATGTATCCCCACTGAAGCCTGTTGACCTCCTTCAAGAGCTTGTCAATGTCAGGACCTGTGAGGGCTCACAACGCTTAACCAGGTGATCTGGACTGTACTGGAATTTGGTTAGCAGTGCTTTGAAAAATTCCAAAGATATTTTCCTTGCCTAGTGATAAGCAGATGCCTGGCACAAAGGGATGGAGCACAAGGTTTGCTGTATCTCAGAACAGGGACATCAGGGACTGTGGGAAAGAAAGAGTGTTCCAGAAGGAGGTCCCCTCCCTGGGGCAGGACCTGTGCTGGGAACAGAATGCAGACTCTGTTTCAGAGAAGGCCTAGTAGAGGAGGGCCGCCCTCCAGGCCTGTAGGTAGATGACGTGGAGGGGCTGGCTGCATGCCTCAGTTGATCTCGCCAGTGGCCAAAATCAGACATCTAGAACAGTCCTTTAACAAGGTAATTCATGGGAGGAAAAGATTGTAGCAGAAAACCCAAATTGCTCTCAAGTAGCCTGAAGAAAATAATGTGGAAGTGGCCATTTTTCATAAATCTATTCATCTGGATTGGGATAATAAAATTGGTGAGTTGTGGTTTTGTTTTGTTTTGGTTTGGTTTTCTTTGGTCAGATTCTAAGTGTAAGTGTAAGAAATTTGAAGATATTTTTTAAACACGCACTGCAACTATCCATCATTGACATTACTGCTAGTCAATTACCATCGCCAAACATGTGAAAGAAAGTTTTCTGGTGTGTGGGCTCCAAGATGTGTCACTTAAGTTATTATGCTCATCATTAAGACAATTGATGAATGGTGCAGAAACCAAGTGTCAATCCAGTCACAGGCAACAGAGGGAATATACCCAGGCCAGCCCACACCAATCTTCCAGAGACTGTGTACACATCTTATCTTCCATGTCTTCATCAGCCCTACTCACTTTGTTTATTAATGTCACATTGGGACCAACCTTGATAAATGGGGGTAGGATGGAGGACGTGGGTCATGGGACCTGGGACAAATCACATGCAATACCTGACCTTTCTATAATTTTGTTTTTCTACTGAAGGTCAACATAGAAGGGAAAAATAAATGCAAGAAGGGCACCTTGGGGACTTAAGGGAATACGATGGTGCCAGCTGTGTGCCAGGCAAGTTGTTGGTCTTCTCATATCAATCCTTTTTGCAACACCACACTGCTTCTTCCCTCACCTCTGCTTAGCAGCGATTACCTGAAGAGATACCATATTTATGGGCCATGCCGTCCTATATTATTCAAGATTAATTTCTAAAGACCTGACTTATTTCAGTTACTAAGTTATTTCAACATGGTGGTTTGAAGGTCTTTGACAGTTTTTATGCTTTCTCTATACTACTGAACATCAACATGTTAGAAGTGAGCATTTTAAGAAAACACCGCTTCATAATTTGAGAGATCTCTGCAGTGGCTAATTAATTCTGAGAGTGTTTACTATAGCTTTAAAATAGTCACACAATATGGGATGGGTTAATTAAATAACAGAACACCATACAGAGGGATACAAATCAGTCATGGGAATAATGTTGTAGGTAAATATCTATTGGAATATTAAATGGAAAAAATATGATGCTGTACAATGTAATCCTGTGTGTGTGTGTGCATGTGTTTGTATTGCATGTATAGTACGTATCTAGGTCTGGAAGGAAGATGAAGCAAATTGCTAACGTTTGTTATCTTGAAGGGGTGAGATCATAAAGTTTTACAATTTCACTATTTTTGCTTCTCGGTATTTTCTGAATATTCTACAATGAATATTGAGTTTTATAAGAAAATAGTTATTTTAAAAAGTAACCGAATACGTCTTGAAAAGTTAAACCTAAAAAAAAAGAATAAACGAGCAACTCATGATGCTCCCCATGAAAAACTTTAATAGGGACAGTCTTGATTCCATTTCATTTTGTCCTTTTTCATATCTATGTTTAGCTGAGTGCATAATTAAATGCACTTTTATTTTTACACTTTTATAAGACTTTCTGTATAAGTTAACTCACATTATAAAATAATTATTTGCTAGAATTGGAGTGTTAGCTTTGAAGTTGAAAAATTCGGCTGCTGTCAGGGAAAACTAAGTCCGTTAAGCTGCTCCGATGTGGACAAAGACACAGTGCTTCATTGTGTCTTTAGAGAGAAGTATTTTTCTTTATAGAGAAGTGTTATATATGGGCATTTTATGTAGCCACTGTATTTTGTCACCCAGGATTCAAATTTAAGATTGCAGAAAAACTTCCACCTGAGGCATCTGGGATGAAAAATCCTCATTTTCAGTTCTTCAGTCCAGATGAGGTAATTAGAGTACCTTTGCAATGAAGATTATAGGACATTTTCCACTTCCTACTTCTCCCTTAAAGGAACTGATAGAAAGATGTAGACGTACTGATGGAAAGGTAGTCCACAAGGAGAGAATGGACTGATTTTTTTCTTTAAGATCTTCCCCTCAAGAACGCTTTAGCAAGACCCATTTAGTTTATCCTTATAGCCTTCAGGAAATCTATGTGGCAAAGCAGCATGGACTCCTAAGATTTATCTTCCCATCTAAAAAGGACCTGGGTATTCCTCTCAATTCTTCAACCTTACAAGTCATAGGGAAAAAAGAGAACAACACAGGTAGAAATTAGCCTCAGTTTTGCCACTGACTAGCCATGTAACTTCAGGGAAATCATTTCTCACTTGTGTCAACCAAAATTCCCAAAGAGATGAGAAAAAGGGGAGATTTTTTATTCAGGTGAAACAGTTCGCAAACCGGGGGAAATGCAGCCTCCAGTAGAGCCGAGAGTACGTTCCACCGTTCCACCGAGACAAAGAAGGAGCTGCCTTTTATAGAGAAAGTTCCCACCCAGGTTTCCAATTGGTCCAATTTCATGCAAATGGAGTTTCCAAATTCATACAGTTCTGATTGGTCCTAATCATGCAGTGCTGATTGGTCCGTACAGATGTAAATGAGGATATAGTTGTCCTGATTGGACAGGACAAGTCTCAGTCTATGAGTTGAAAGGCAACACCAGGGCTTCCCTGTGGTAGTTGACTCAGATGAAGTAAACAATCAGGGCACAGTCTGGGAAGCCAAGAGCTCAGTGCCCAGTATACAGTGCATCTGAGAAGCCCCCGCCAGCAAATGGCCAGTAGACTCTTATTATTTATAAATTTTGGGCCCTTGGTTGACCCTGGAGATAGACCTAG
Organism: Hipposideros armiger; assembly: GCF_001890085.2. Taxonomy (NCBI): domain Eukaryota; kingdom Metazoa; phylum Chordata; class Mammalia; order Chiroptera; family Hipposideridae; genus Hipposideros; species Hipposideros armiger. The sequence goes on from NW_017731372.1 coordinate 70,366, forward strand.
CAGATAGATTCCTTCTTGGTATTCACACCAAGCGAATCCTTCTTCTCGGGGTCCACATTTGTAAAATGAGTCAATCTCCATCCATCTTCCAAACCCTCCTATTCCCTAGGCAGAACACTAGAAGGCTGAGGTCAGTTGCAGGGTGGTGCAGCTCTACAGCCATTCTGATCTGATGGATACGTGCACCCCAGATACATAATATGTGGTGTTATGAGAAGTTCTGGTGCTTGTAGGACATCTACATATATGTGGCTTCATTGAATTGCTTTTTTACCCCAAATGGGCACTTATTTTCTGGCCCCCAACACCGAATAGAATGGAGGAGAAGGGAGAAAGAAGGGCAATAAACCCAAAGAAAGAAAAATAAGAGGTTGGTAGTCACAGAAGGAGGAGTCAAGGGAATTTGGAACCTGGAGGCCAGCTGGAAAGCATAAAATGAACTGTGAATGGAAAGTCATCTTGGTAAACTGACGGGCACGATATATCTGTTTTGGCTGTAATAATATTATAATATGTTGTTCCTTGAGACGAGAGCCTTAGCTCAGGTGTCTTCAAGAAAGTCTGGTAATTGTAGACTTCAGGAAGCCCATGTCATGAAACTTACCTTCAAACTGAGTTATTCATAGTCCCAAAGTGGATGCCTCTTGCCAACCCTAAGCACATGCGTTAGCTCGAAACCTTTCTAGAAAGTGAATTCCTGGAAGAAGTACCGGAGTTGATCATAAATCCTGGGTTTGAGTCTTAACTCTGCTAGCATTGGCAAATCATTTACATGCAGAGACCCAATTCCCTCACGTAGGATGGGAGGGTTAACACTACCCTGCCTCCCTCCCTAAGCAGCTGTGAGGGTGGGCTGAGAATCCACTGATACCAGGGCTGGTATTTTTCCACGTGTTGTCTGTAATGCTGAGCTCAGGGCAGGCATGCACACAGGTTAAGTAACAAGCAGAGTGAAGATAACAAAGGCGGGGCTGCCGGCTACATCTGTCACCAAGAGATCAAGTTACAACACATTGATCTTGTGTCAGTGCCTGTTTCTTTAAGTTTCAAGAAACAGGATCCACAGCTTCCTTTCCCTGCATTGACCCCGACACCCACCCAGCATATATGCAGCCCTCTGAGGAACCTTTGACAGCCTCGGCCAACGTCATTACTGTTGCCCTTTTTCTGCTCTACATCACGAATACAGCAATCAAAGGGGCTCCTTGTGCTTGATGAGTTTTCCCATCACCCAGCCCTTGGGAGCACGTGCACCAGGAAGGGCTGTTAGGGGTCTTGAGTGTTTACGAGTTTAGTAATTGGAACACTCGTGCTCTTTCCTGCCAAGTGTCCAAAGACATGACATGAAACCCTTTCTGGGTGGCACTGTTGACTCAGGAGGTGAGTCCTGCTGGCACGTGGGGTTAGAGCAGAGGACTTGGACGTCACCGTGACCCCTGTGCCTGGAGCCACCACCTCCCTGTCCATGATCACCAGACTTGCATTTCCATGTGAATGAGCCAAGGGAAGAGAGAGTTTCTGAATTTTGTGGTGATTTCATTCTCTTCTTTTCTTTAAAAAACTGGAGCAGAAACTCCAGTCCTTTCAGCCTCCTTCCTTTCCCTGGAGTCCCGCTGATGCATATTACCGCTAATGGGGCTGTGGGCCCTGCCAACTCAAAATCAGGAACAGAACATGTCGGCGCTGCCTCTGAGGCCTAATGAGAGGCCTGAATGGAACTGAGGCTCAAACACGCACTGAAAAGATTCAGTACTCAGTCTGTTGTCCCTCTCCTGTCCCTCGCCCTCCCAAGGTCCTAAGCCCAGTGCCAGCAGAAGGTGACCTGCCAAACTGATACCCCTTGTAGCTTGAGGAAGGACACTCACATGGGGACCCAGAAGCACAGTCTGAACTCATTTTCTCTCCGTTTAGCAGCTGCCAAAGCAGAGGCTGAATTGCGGGGCGAGTGGAAAAGGGATCAGGGTTCCCACGGCAGAGCAGAGTGAAAAGCCTGGACGAGAGGGAGCAGGTAGTAGACATAGGGCAGGGGCCTGAACGCCCATCATTAGGAATTTCACTACTCTGGGCTATTGGGAGCTTGTATCAGCATCTTTCGTGGAAAGAGAACAGGGGAGGGGGAGTAGCAGAGGAAACACACTCCCAGGCCAGGCTCTGGGGCAGGTTAGCTGCAGGAATGTAAGTTCTCTCAGAGCCTCAGCTTCTGAGGGTGTGAAATGAGGGTGGGCTTACATGCTTTCCTGCTGCCCAAGCCCATTGTGAGAACTTTATGAAACACTGTCCGTGGAAGGGCTTTGTCAGCTAGTGGTCCATCAAAGGTGAGGCATTTTAATATGATTCAAGGTCTTTCTAGGCAAGTGAATTCATTAGAAATCTGGAAGTGGTGACGCCAACTCAGCAGCTTAGAAATGGGCTAGGTAGGCACGAGAGTGGGGTACTCCCCAAATTGTAAGGGTTCAGTTCATTAAATCAACACTCAATATTAAAAGTCAGGTCGTTCAGGCCACACTGAATGAAGCCACTTGACCGTGGCCAAAGCAATATTTATCTTGTCAAAGAGCTGGTTGACAAAGTTACTTCGCCAGCATGAAAACTAGCAAAGAGGAGCACGGAGAGCACTTCTCCAGAACAGCCCAGAGGAAATGGCGATGAGACGCTTCTGTGTGGAAATGGGCCTTCACGGCGTCCCCCGCTTCGGACCACACTGCTAGTTCCCAGCCTTGGCTTCCTGTTACCCAAACTCCTTTCTCATCAGGTCCTGACTTTGTATGGAGATTTTTGACCAGGGACAAATGTGCAGATCAGAGAACTTTACTATTTTCTGTAAGGCCATTTTTTACCATAATTTTTTTTATACGTCAGTATCTTATGGCTTTGATTCATAGAAATCATTTCCCTCTGAGTCCAAGGTGGAGCACTGACATGACTGAGGTTTCAGACCCAGCAGGCTGAGGAAGGACTAAAGCTCAATATGGTGAGATTCCCAGGGACCTGTTCACTTGGATTATTCCTGGACATGCAATCGCATCTCTTGGACTAGACCACATCCCCCTAAAGGACAACAGCTTTGATAGTCTAAAAAGCTGACCTGGGCCAGGTTTGGGGCTGGAGGAATGGAAAGAGAGAGAGAGAGAGAGAGAGGTTTCAGAAAGGCTTTCTTGATAACGTAGATTTGAGTGGAGAAAAGAAGCAAAAAAGTCAGTCTTCAGTGAAGTCCCCAAGTTTTAAGAGTAGTGAATTGGGACGGGGGTTAGGAACAATTGACAATACTATGAGGCATGTACGGTTGGCGAATACCACGTGTAGGTTACTTTCCCTCCCTCCTGTACACGTGGAGCTGTCACTCATCAGTGTCTTTCTTTCCTTCTAAAAATGATCAAAAGCTTAGAATCCTTCTCAACCCCAAACATTCCAGGAACCACTCTAGTTGGTCAGAGCTAGCACATTAGATGAATCATGAGCTATCATCTTGCAGCTGGTAGGTAAAGTAGTTACTCCTCAAACACTCATTGGCTAATTGTTGATAAGAACCTTGAGCAAATTAGTTTAGACAAATTTTTGACTCAAAAAAAAAAAAAAGAGTAGTTGATCTTCTCTGGTATCTAATCTCCAATAAGGACCACAGTAATATATGGAAAGTGATGACGTTCCCCAGGTTTGACCATATTTCCTATCTTATCAGTGGAGGAGGAAATTTTGACTTAAGCATTAGCTTATCTGGCTAGAGAAGTAGCTTCCCAGGTAATCCAGAGGTAGGCCTGACTTCAACCCTGCCTTGGCCTTGGTATCATGTTTCCAAAATGCTGCCTAGTTCCTGTCAACTCCCCAGTTCTCTTAGAAGATTTTCTTATTGCATGTGCTTGTTTCATTTCACTTGGTCAACCTTGAAGTTGAGCCCAATTTCGTTTTGCTACTTTTATTTTCAGCTGACTGTGGAAGTGGCTAAGACTCTTGGAGCCTCTTATTTAGTGGAACCTGGATTATTCTGTCCTAGGAGCTGAGCCCCAGCCCCCTACATTGTGCGCTCCTGCCAGTCTAGACCACAAACTCTCCTCTTTCCTCTGGTGACAAAGCAGAACACCTCTGTCAACTACCATGCAACAGCCACAGGTCTTGTTCTATGGAATTTAAATCCCACAAGGAGATTATCAGAGAATGGAGTGACTGGACCTAATTCAGTGGAGAGTTTATAAAATTTGGGACTTTTTTTTCCTTCTGTTTAGCAACACTGAAAGCCATTCTAACCACAGTAGCTTCAGTGATCTGCCTACCTCTCAAGCTTATGAAGCTTATTTGCCTTGAAAGCTACCACTAGGCCAGAATCATGTGTAGGCTGGCAGACTCTTAGGGATCTACCTGAAAATGCCCTAAGAAGCACTGGGCATGAATATGCATCTTTCTTTTTTTTTTAAGCTGAGCCATCCTGCCACCTGTTGGCAACTCAGCGGCAGCTCAGCTCGGGCTGGGAATCAAACCACTGTTGCTCAGAGCTCGCACTCTTGAGCGAGCTCTTAACCAACTGAGCCATTCAGCCAGTCCTGAATATGCATCTTAATTTTAGGCATATCAATTTCTGCTAATGTGAATTTGGTGACCCAAAGTTTTAAAACCCAAGCCTGGGGTATAAGCGGGTACTTGATAAATGCTGTTGTGGACCAGGGGGTCCTGCCATAGTAAACTTGGGTAAACTTGGGTAAACTTGGGTATAGTAAATGTGGGTTTAGGGAAAGGACTGGAATAGTGTTTAGGCTTTGAGAAGGCACTATCAATGAATGAATAACCCCTGCTTGATTCCTGGGACATAAGACACCTTTGTTAAATTAGGGATTCTCTTTACTAAAATAAAATGAATCACAAGAAACAAATAAAAGCAGAGTTTCACAGGCAGTGTGAATCCATTATCAGAAAATGCTGATTAATAATAAAACTGAATATTGAAGTCGGGGTAGACACTGCTAAAAATCACAGCCTCGTGCATATGAAGGGTTTTATGTCAGTCATCCTTTTTCTTCTTGGGGTAGGTACAATGAGAGGCTTTCAAATCTTTCTGAAAAGAAAGTAGAATGGAAAGAGAAGCATGCCAGGTTCTGAGCAACGTTCAAATCTCAACTCAATATAAGAACAGCTTTCATTTCTTGAGTATCTTCTATGTACTGAGCACATACATAGGGTTAAGGTGATTTCCATATATACTTGCTAATCCCCACAGTAATGCTGCAAGGTACATGTTCCTGTCCCTGATTCACTAATGAGAAAAAGGATGCCCCCAAGGTCACAGAGTAAGTAAAAGGCAGAGCCAAGGTAGACCCAGGTCAGCCTGACTCCAAAGCCCTCATCTTCACTCACTCTCAACCCTCAGTTTAAAGAGCTCTCACTGCCGTGATGAACCTAACTCTAATATTTGCTGAATTTTTAGGATTTTGAAGCCAACCTGCTCAGCCACAGTATAGAAGTCAGAGATTTGTATTCCAAGAAGGGAATCAACAAGGCAATGCTGCTTGCCTCAGCACTGCAGTTTTGAGGGTTCTTAGATGATGTGTTGTGGTCTTGTAAGATACTCCAATGGCTCCTGAGGCCAACGACCGGGGACCTCATCATTGACTGTGACCCCAGGCCTCTCCCCATCCAATAAGCCTCTCTACACATCTACCACGTCCCCACATTGGGGCAAGTCATAACAGCTGGACCAGCTGGCACCACATACAAATCCTGAGATGGTGCTGTTGGGACCATCTCTTTATATACCTCTCTCCATCATAGTGGGATTCTGCTTGTTGTCATTTTGGACAGGGCACTGCTGAAGAAGGACATCTCTAACAGACCTGTGGCCTCTCCAGGGTAGACTAAGGGAAGCAGGTCTTGGGTGCCCCCAAATACATTTGGCTGATTCTAGGCACCCAAGGGGATTGATTCACCGTCAGAAACACAGCAAGCAAGGCCTCTCACCTCAGAAGCCCTTGCACTCTCTGTTCCCACTCTGCAGTGACTGGAAGAGAGATTGTCTTTCCTTGTGGTTGGAATTCCAGGTCATATCCTGCTTTTCCCAACACCATGGCTTAGAGCAAAACCCCAAGATCAGAACTCCAAGCTCGGCTTTTGATTACGTGAAGAGAAACCGGAAACTTGAAAAAACCCTGTATTTTTCAACAAATCCTGGCTTGCACGCGGAATTCCTCTCCTTGGACTCAGAAGAGTCTAGTCTGAAACTGAGAGCCAGGCCACGATCTCCTCATTCTAGGCCATTTCTAGTTAGCATGCGTGTCTGTCCCTGACCTGTCTGTTTACTTGTGATAATTAAATACAGGAATTGAGGGTCCATGTTTAGAAACTTTTATAGAAATTCCACAGAGAAATTTTATGTCTGTTGAATTTAATAAAAACATGATGCCTTCTGTGTCTATCTTTGCTCTTAAATTTGATTTTTCTAGTAATTCATTCTTTGATGCTATTTTACAAAATGATGGATTGGGAAAACTTTTCAAATGACACTTAACCACAGAAAGTTTGTTCTAGGCTATATCTGAACGTCCCCCTTAAGGAACAGCATGCCAGTGTCTAAATCAACGGAGAAGCCACAGAAAATGAGGAACTAAGTATTTCCTAAAACAAAAATATGTTGGTTTATCATCTCAAATAAAAATCTTCATTATGCAGCCATTATACTCATTCTCTGGAAAGACAAAAAAAAGGTACCTTCTATTCTAAGGGGAGAAAGAGAAGACCAAGTTGTATATAATCAACAAGGTATTTCAAGCAGATATGCTGCCCATTGGCCTATCTCAGTTAGGACTAAATCCTAATGGATATAAAGCTCTTGGAGAGAGTGCATTGTGAGGCCCTAAACCAATGCCTGCAATTCATCCACTGTTAGATGTATTAGCTAGGGTTCAGGTTCAATGGCAGCAAAATGAGTCTCTAAAGTACAATGGCTTAAACAAGATAAAGCTCATGTGTTTTTCACGTCTTGGTCCAGAAGTTGATTGTGCAAAATCAATGGGATGGCCCCTACATCTTCATACATGGTCCTCTCACTGCATCTAAAGGAACCCAATTACGTTTCACTGTCTCCCAGTCAACGAAAGGAAAAAGGCCCTGGACAAGTACGTATCGAAGTAATTCCTTTAAGGGATAGACAAGTAGTCTTTAGCCAAATGGTCAATTGCCCAGTTAAAATTATATTTCTATTAAGGATGGGGAAAATACATATATAAGCAATCTGTGACACTACAGGATCTTACTAGGCTGAAAATTTTTACAAACCTCAAGCTTTCCTGAACTTGTCAGCTCCTAGTCACTCATAATTGTACACTGAGAAACCTAAATAATAATCATTCTTCCAGAGCTTTCCAAGTGAAACCAACTTTGTAATGCACTTGTAATTTTCCTTTTTTTGGGAAAATTTTCCCCAGATATTTCAATAGTATTGTGGTCATGAGATAAATAACAAAGTTGATTCACTTAAAAAAAAAAAGCTGTAATTGATCAGCTGATAAATTCAAGGATATATATCTGATTCAAGGAGATATATATATATATATATATATATTTATATAAAACCTGAACAATTATTAGGCAATAAAGAAATTACTTCTCTAATTTAAAAAATATTCCTACAAAGAAAACCCTAGTCCTAGGGTGCTTCACTGAAAATATTCAAGGAAGAAATTATTCCAATCTTATGTCAACTATTCCAAAGAATAATGTATAGACAGATAAAGTGGGTAAAGGCATCCTTGGCAGGAACAGCATGTGCAAAGGCACATAGGTAGAGAAGAATACCATGAATTTGGGTAACAAGTGGTTCTGTACAGCTGGAGCTCAGGGGACTTATTGACGAGAAGCAGAAGATGGGGCTGAGAAACCAGTCAGGCAAGAGGCCCTAAACCAATGCCTGCGATTCCTAAAAATTTTTTAAACTATGCTGAGGACAAAGAGAAATTTTATTTTGTCCTGTAAATAATTAGGATCCAATTAGAAGGCCTTTTTCCTACATGAGGGTCTGGGCTGTTAGATGATCCTGAGATAACACTTGATACTAATGCAGGAAAAAAAAATGTATCTATAGAATCAGATTTAATGCCAACATCAATTTAAAATGTTTTTCTACTATCTTTGGAACGAAGTTCCAAAAACCTCTACAAATGCCTTAAAAAGGTGTCTTAATCATGAGTCTCTACAAGAACTCATATAAGCCTGAACGTGGGATGGCAGATATGCCGAGCATGGGCTGCCTCACCTCTCGCTTGGGCCTATAATATTTATGATAATAATAGCTATAATTTATTGAATACTCTGTGCCAGATACATTGCTAAAGACTTGGCGAGAATTATCTCAATTGATCTTCATAATAGTCCTTTGAAGCAGGTGCTATAATCTACCTGCATTTTACTGATAAGAAACAAGCCCGAAAGTGATTGGGTAACTTGCACAAGGCCACTCTACTAATATGTGACAGAGACAACTTGAACTTCTATCTGTCCAACTACAACACCCATGCTTTTAACTACTATGCAGTCCTGCCCATGGCAGACATCACGAATCGCTCATTGCACCTTTTTTTCACTCAGCTCAGACTGAGCCTTCCAATTTCTCTGAGTATGGTGCTGTAGGAAGCCAATGTGCCAACAGATCAGAATTGGCACATGAGACAGGACTAATGTCTGCACCTGGCCTGTTAGATGCAGCCTCAGGTTCTGATTCAGCTCCGTAAGCCTGAACAACATCAAAACTGTCCTGCCACCATAGATTGTATTCTACCACCTTTATTAGAGTTTTTACATTAGAAGCCCTCCCTGGGCTGCTTCACCAAGCTGATCCATATTGGTCAATGTGTTGGTATGAAAAAAGAGAAGCAGGAATTCAAGCTATCCACAAGCTGTCAATATGAATATGCTGCCTAAAGATTGCCTCTGGTGAGAAAATTGCACAATTTCAGAGACTATGGCCTTCCTTAGGTTATATGCTCCGCATACCTGGATTGTTTGAATTAATGTAAAAGCTAGAAGTGTTGTTGAAGATTCAGGGTTCATTTGGATGTTGCCAAGAGTACATGTTCTATAACACACGAAAGGCACCTCGTCGTTCCATTCAAAGTGGCGAGAAGTCAAGTATCCATGTTAATTGTATAGAGCCCTTCCAGACAGACAGCGCCACGTTGATGCAACTGCCTTTCCTTTTCTCTCCAAACTCCACAACGGTTACAATTTGTCACCAAGTATTTACAATGCACAAATGGTGTGGTGGCTTGAGGTGGTTCAGGAATGAAGAATGGTTACGTCCAGGGCTGGAAGGAGGAAGAGGTCTGGCTGGACCAAGCAGGGGCCTGATCCCTTGTGAAGAAATGGAGCACCGGGAATGACCTCCCAGATTTGAGGCTGGTCCTGGAAGGACAGCTGAGTGCATGGCTGTTCCTGTCTTAGGGGTGGAGCAGGTAGGTAAAGGGAGGAGCAAGTTAAAGTCCAGGAGCTTGTGGGTGCAGGCAGGCAGAAGCTGATACAGGAAGACGGGCCAACATAGGCTAGAAACCCAACCCGGGATGAGTCGTAAGGGCCTGGGCCCGGCCTCAGGGAAGCATGATGACAAGAGTTAAGCGAGATACCAGGCTAGTCACTCATGGTAATTCTCTCTAAAGGGATAGATGCCTAGGGAGAATCCAACAATAGTTAGCTCAGGTCAACAGTCCCAAACAGGTGCACTGGGACAATGCGTGGGAGTAGGGGAGGCAAGGAGACCTGTAAGCCATTCAGGGATAACTTGGGCGTTCAGATCCTAAGACACTGGATCCTAGCAAGAGTTGACAGTGAAACAGACTTTGGGACAACATGGGACCTCAGTCCCCACAGAACAGGGGGCAATGGTTCTGAGGCATATCTCATCTCTTCTAGGCTTTTCTTAGTACCCAGGAAGGTCTATAAAGGGACCTATTTGTGTGGTGGCAGGGAAGGGCATTGACATATGGCATAAGCCTGTCAGTGTTCAGTATTTAAAATCTCATCACACTTAATTCTCAAAATAGCTCAGAAACAAACATTAAGCTATGGCCAAGATCACAACTAGTAGGTGAAATGGCCAAGATCCGAATTTATGTGTGACTCCAAAGCCTTGGCTCCCTTTACCCCATCAAGCTGCTTCTGGGAGGACCTAGACATATGCCACTGAGAACGACAGAGGCAAGAGACACTGAAGACCAGGCAAAGGATCTGATTCTGTTATCTCAGTGGCTATCAACACTGGGTACGCATGAAAATCTTCTAGGAAGATTGAACACACACACACACACACACACTTCACGACCATCCCCAGAAATTCTGCCTTGGTTGCTCTGTGATGGGATCTGGGCATTGGTGTTTTTCTTTAAAAGCTCTCCTGGTGACTCCCAAGGTAGAACCAAGCCTGAGAACCATCAACTTCCCTTGTTTCTAGCCCTCTAGGGCAGTCTAACACACTCCAGGCTGCTGGTCCATGGTGCAAACTGAAAACCCAGAGCTTCAATGCCTTCCTCGCCTGCACCTAACTCTTACTTCATTCTCCTCCCTCTTGGCTCTCAGGCTCTGTGCTGCTTCGGGCGGAAACACCCAGTTCCTGCTCGGGCTGTGGAACCCAGGCCTTGCTCTCTGCTCTAGACAAGGAAGAGCCCTAGAAGCTAGACACAGCCAGGGTGCTATGTCCTAGAAGCCAGTGGTGCTGGGGCTCTGGGAATCTCACAGAGGGATACCATGCATGGAGGGGAGGGGAGGAACTCAAGGGGGAAACAGAATTAAATTCAGAGAGAACATTCCAGAGAGGCACCATGAAAGCAGATCTAGGCAAGCAGAATCCAGGAGAGAGATCCAGGGGAAACAGCACACAGAGAAGAGCTAGGTTTAGAGCTGGGTCAGAAGGTACAGTCTGGAGAAATTCTCTGAGGTGGAGATACTACCTGCAGCTGCTGTTTACTGGGAGCCTGGGACCTAGGGTTGGGTGAGGTCCCCACATAGCCTGACCTTGATCCAGCTGTTTATCTGCCTGAGCTCAAGGCATTTGCGTGTTATTATCTTTGTGCTGCCTCAGCCTCAGAAAAAAGATTTGGCTGAAAGGACAATGCAAGTGAATAAGGGACCCTGAAGCAGAATTTCAGAGAAGATTGGCCAATGGACACATCTTGTCTGAGAGACACAATGAGATTGTGTTGGTTCACATTGCCTAAGACACTTGACCTTGCTGAATTGCTAATGAGAACTGCCTAGATCAGCTCCATCCAGACCTTGCTGAGAACTTAGAAGTCAAATATACACCTACTCTTTGCCTACTTTATCATGAGAACTGGCCTTTCGCCAGCAGCTACGAGCTGGCCAAGGCCAGCTCTACCACTGGAGGGCTCAGGCTGACAATGCTCTTCCCGGAGCCAGAATTCACATTGCTTCTCTGAGTTCATGGCTTCTTGCTGACTTCTGTCCTCCATAGTTCAGTCATCGCTCATTCTCAGCACTGTTTTGAGTTAAATTGACCTTTCCTTCCCTGCAGAGGCCAGGCTATGGAACAATAGAAGCCCTTGAGAGGTGTCTGGTTCAGCTCTTCCCAAACCTGCTTCTCATCAGCGGCTTAAAGACAGATTCCCGTGCCTCAAGAGGGACTTACTGAATAAGAGTCTCTGGGGGTTGTGCCCCCATGGATCTGGTGTATTTCCCATGCAAACTGACACCTGCTCCAATTAGCCGGGACAAAGGAGAATGTGCCTTTTGTATATTGAATTCACAGCTGCCTCTCATATCTATAAATGTTTTATGTGATCGCTGATTCGGTTGTAATTCTGTTATATAGGAAGAGTCATTGCTGAGACTGACATTTGGTGAGCCAACAGTCAGTTGCCTTTCTACCCCCTAAATCATGCTTTCTTGATATGAACTCTACAGTGGAAAAATGAATAGAAACATCTAACTACCCACCTGTTGTGTCCATGCCTAAAACAGCACCTTTCTACTAGGTAGTAAAGAGTAAAGGGAAAAAGGCTGAATTTTGACTCAGAAAACCCAGGCTTTGTGTCCACACTTTCTTCATTGTTAGCTGGGATAACCCTGGGCCAATTGAGTTACCCCTCTGAACTTCAAATGTATCATAATCATCATAGAGATAACATTTATGAGGCTATTCGCTATATGTCGGTTTCAACAGTAAGCACTTTACTGACGTCATTGGCTTTAATACCCACAAAACACCCTTCCACAGAAGAGAAACTGGGTATGAGAAAGTCAGCCATTTTCGCTAACTCCCCATAGCAATGCTTCCCCTGGGTACTACTTCAAAGGGTTACTGTGAAACTATTGGGAGATAATGATGTGATAGTTGTACCATGTATATGTTTCTCTCTCCAAAAGTGTAAGTGACTAGAGTCAAGACCTTATTTGTCCCTCTGCTCCATTAGCCAACACTGTACCCAGCATGTGAGTAGACACTAAAATACACTGGTTGGATGAAAATGAATAAATGATTTAAAAAAAACAAGTTAACATTTCAATGAGGCCCTATATAAATGGAGGTCCCATGGGTCAACCTAATGTATCATTGTGACAGAGGCCCTGTGCTCTACGTGCCCTGTAGGCATTGCGTATGATACGGTGGCTTATTAAACCATCTGTTTACAAGATGTCTCGATAGGCCTCCTTGAAGAAACAGGAAGCAGACATTGAGAAGTGTGTTTGGCTCCGTGTGTCTGCGCCAACTTTGCAAACTTTCAACTTGCCCACCTGAACCCATGCCACGTAGCAGGCCCTGGTAAGAGCCCAACACTGCGCCCTGTGCGTCTACATCATCTCCTCCACATCTCAGCTGGCCTCCTCCCCCCTCTCTATGTCCTTGGCCTGACCCTGCCTCTCCGGTCCTGAACTTGGCTGTCCTGTTTTGCAAAGGGCATTTTCCCTGCAGAGTGCACGTGTGGCTGCCGCTGTGGACAAGCTCCCTTTCCACTCAAGCTTGGCCTCCACGGCCACTGCCCGTAAGGCTAATCTTCCCACTATGCTTGGCCAGGCTCCGTGGGGCAATCAGACACCAGCCTGAGCCTCCTGATCAAAACCAGGCAAAGGCTCTCACCTGTGTTCTCAGGGAGGGCTCCCGGGTGGGCAGGGAACTCACCCTGTGACTCGACAGAGCTGCTGTCCCCAGTCACAGTCCCCAGAAATGGACACTGATTGAGTATTGGTGGGAGGGGACCCGTGAAGATGGGCTATGACAATTTGCAACTCACATAGAGTAAAACCAACCTGTCAGAAGCATGTCCCAAACCTCTGGGGGGAGAGAGAGGGGAGGAGCCTCTAGAAAACTGAAAAAGGTTCACATGAAAAAGTTGGTCCACTGGCAAAATCGTAAGAAACAAAGGGAGCAAGGTCTCCCTGATTTGGGCAGCCCCATAAAAATAACACTGGAGATGACCTAGTGAGGATGAAGCACCAGAGGACTGACAAAAACTATGGAAATGTGGGAAGAGATAATAACGTGGAGATAAATAGCGCAAGAGGACAGGTGACCTCACAAAGCTGGAGTAGGTGGATTCCCAGCCTAGTCAGCATGGAGTAGCAGGCATGGCCGCCAGGTGGCACTAGAGTAGAGGCTGCGGGAGAATTTTAGGTGACTCAAGAAACGTGATATTGGGGGGAACAAAACAAAAAACAAAACCCACTTGCGTCCCATTTTCCAGGTCAGTGACAATTCCATACTATGATCCCAAACTCCATGAAATATGTAAGGAGAGCCTAGCATAGTGCCTTGTACACCGTAAACGTCGATACTTTGTCCTCTCTCCTCCATGAGCCCTTTTGACAGTCCGCCTCCAGCCACATACGGGGGTTGATCTGTGCCCCTCAGAACTGAAGTGCTCTTGGCCCCATAAAGCCTGCAGCCCCTCTGGCCAGAGACCCTTTTGTCCCGGTGCCTTTGTTGTTGGATTTCTCGCTGTGAGGCCTGGGCAGCTGCCTGGGGCCACCCCAGGAGCTTGGACACTCAGCTCACAAACAGAGCATTATTCCCAGTCCTTCTTTTGCCCCCTCCCGACCCACTTAGGCCAGCCCCGCACCCTACCTCCAGCCATATGCCTTGTACACTCTCATCCCCCGGACCCCCCCTTCTCCAGCAATGTGTTTCTAATCTGCCCAGGAACAGTCACCAAGCTCGGTTTTCCTGCCTGGCCTAATCAACTCCGACTCTGGGCCCCGGGAGTCCCTAGGGTATGTAACCCAGAGGCTTGCAGGAGGGGGTCAGATTGCAGGGAACAGTATGTTTTCCTCCCCGCCTCTGTTTTCTTCAAGGGCAAGGGCCAAACCAGCTGAGCTTTCTTTCTCTTGCTCCAGTCCTTACCCTCCCTCACACGTGGTCTGCCTTCAGTGGGTGCAGGCGAGGAGGAGAGCAGTGAAAAACAGGGTGGGTGCACAGCTCCAGCTCGCTAGGAGGGAGGAGTCACAGGCAGGTTTGTTACAGGAGAGATAAGATCATTGCTGCTTCTGGAAGTGTAGAGGAGGAAAGGGGGATGGGAATTGGTGATTTCTATGGCCCAGTGCTGGCCAAATCTCTTAAAAAGTTTTGTTGTTGCTTTGCTGCTGTTCTCTGGTGTTCACCCCCTTCTCCGTGCTGTGCTGTCCTTTCTTAATCCAGCCAGGCCTCTGTGCCCTGCTGGTTCCTCCAGGCAGCAAACACTCTGGTTTCCCAGGCCACACCATTGCTTCCTTTTCTCACGGTTTGTTTGTTTTTTGCAAAATGCAATTTTAAAAAATTAGAAAAGTGGTAATGTCAACGATAAGGTCAGGGTGTAAATGTTTAAAGGAATAATTAAATGCAATGTGTATTGAGCCTGGAACCTTCTGCAGCTGTAGTCTCTCCTTTCTTGTTTTTGGCAGCGTTAGATAAGAAATCAGCTGCAAAGCCATACCTGGGCAAAGTTCACCCACTTAGAACAGTATTAAAATAAATATTTTCAATGAAAACACGAACAGTTAATAGTTAAAGCATGAACATGCTTCTCCCTACAAGGGGCTGGAGTCCCTTCCGGCCACATCACATTTTCACAGGAGCTGGTAACGAGATGACTAGGGATGTCAGACACGAGACTGGCCTCCCCAAGGATCATGAGATCAGGTGGGGGTGGGCTTGCCTGGGGTACCCCACCTCAGCCTGGTTTCATGTGCTGGCTCACGGACCAGAGGTAGCTATTTGGTTTGTGTGGTGCTCACCAAACCTCAGGTCGACCAGCCCCGTTTTGACCATGCCCATGCACGCCCGGAGATGCCATTGTATGCCTCATCACTTCCCTTGAAGCAGATTTTTTTTTTTAACTTAAAACAGTTTGCTCCAGAAGAAAACTTTTCAAGTTTCACTTTCAGTATAAAATCAGTATCACTTCTGTAAATAAAAAGTAAGTATAAACATAGAGAAATTATATGAAACCATAAAAACAAAACGAGGGTCATTTTTAGTACCTGGCATGTAGCAATAAATCTAATGGATTATGAAAATAAGCTCCTCAATGAAAGAAATGAAACGGTTTATAATCTTTCTGTAAAAAAAAAGAATATTTGGCTCAATGTACAGCTGTTCTTCGATTTACAATGGCGGCACATCCTAATAAACACATCATATGTTGAAAATATCATGTCAAAAATGCATTCAATACACCCAACCTACGGAACACCATCGCTTAGCCTAGCCTAGCTTAACTGTGCTCAGAACACTTACATTAGCCCACAGATGGGCAACATCATCTCACACGAAGTGTATTCTATAATAAAGTGCTGAATATCTCATATAATTTTTTATGCACATCGCTTTTGTGCTATTGTAAAGTTTGAAAATCATACGTCGAACCATCGCAAGTTGAAAACTTGAAGTTGTATCATGGTGAAGTCAGGGACCGTCTGTCTGTACTGAATTTGCAAGGTCGATGAGGCACTTACTAGGCACAGCAGCCAGGCTTCCTGTATTGAGTCCCAGCTCCCATTTAGGAGCTGGGAGGCCAAGGGCCATTTTCCCCACATCCCTATGCCTTAGTTCCTTGTTGGTTAAGCAGAGCTAATATTAGCACCAACCGCAGAGTTGATTCTCATGGCTGCATGAGTTAATATATGCAAAACACTTAGGACAGTGCCCAGCCCAGTACCTAGGATGCTCTCAATGAATGTCACCTACAATCATAATTAATAGGCATAGTATTAGCATTAGCAGTATTCACGGATGCTAAATTCCTACTCATTAGAGTGCAGAGTCAGAAAGATTGAAAACCAAATATTTAACTATTTTCCCTGGTAAAATTGGTTACTAACCAAAATGATGAAAGTGACTTTTGCCCCCACAAAATTCTCTTTTAATAAGGCCTTCGAAGCAATGTCTGAAATCTAGTCTTGGAATGTGCTAAGTTACCTGGTAATGTTTGTAAAGTGATGGAAAATGGGTTCCTCATCTATTCCTTACTGCATCCCAGTCTAGAAAAAACACTTATAGTAATATTTTATTTAATTTTCCAAGGATCTCTATATAATATTCAAAAAAATTTTGAGCTAGGTCCTCAGATGAGCTTTTAACCATATGGTTCAGATAATTAAAATATTTGCTGATATTTGAAATTAGTGGAATGTTTGGATCAGCTTGGAAGACACATTCCTGGGTCCTTGGTATACTAGCTGATGCCAGCTACCGTTTACTGAGGATTAACTATGTGCTATGCAGGATCAATTGTTCAAGTTCTCATAAAAACCCAGTGATTTTGGTACTCTGTCCCCATTTTGCAACTGAAAAACCTGAGGCTCAGAGATCAAATGACTTCAGATTACACCATTCATGAAGGGTTCAAGACTGACATTCAGGCCTGTCCATCAGTGCCCAGGGCCTGCTCTGTAGCTCCATGCTTTCCTGCCTCAACGGGAGCCACAATGTCATCTAAGGCCACAGCTCTGCCTTAGCCATCCCCATGCCCCTGGGCCTCAGAGCAGGGCCTCAGGGTGAGATGCTCTGCCATGTGTCGATTCCTGCTGGCCCAGTCCTACCTGGGACCAGATGGTGAGCAAGGCTGGGCATGGGTGTGCATAACAGCATGTGCAGGGATAACCAAAGGCCCCAGAGCCTGGAAAAAAACCACAGAGCCTTCTCCTTTGCTCCCTACCTCACTTTTTGCCTTCCTTCCTTCTGCCCCTCCTCCATTACTGGTTAAACCTGTCCCTCAGTGGCAGCCACCATCTTTCTTACCTCCTGTTGTGTTACTAGCAAAATCATCTCTGTTGGCCTAAATACCATGTTTGGGGGGGAAAAAATTAATCAACACATAGTAGGTCTCTAAGACATGAGTGAAGAAATTACAAATATAATTGCAACTTTCTTTTACTGTAAGTTCTGTTAGGGCAAAAACTTTGATTTAGCTCTGTCTCACTGGAACCTAGAACAGTTCCTAGCACATAGGAAGTACTCAAACAGTCTCAGTTACTGAATGTTTGTCACAAAGGAGCAGAAGGGAAGCTAAAGAAGAAGAGATGAGTTTGGGTTTCATGTTTAATACCAATGTTCAACAGTATTTAAAAGAAAAAAAACGTTCCCCTACCTCCAAATATTTCATTGGACCTGTAGGATATCTCAGCTCTGGGAAGGTATTCCTATTACATCTCACTCACTTCCTATCTCTACTTTATCCTAGAAGTTCTCCAGTTATTAGGAAAAGTTATAAAGATAGAGGGCTGGTTGTAGGGAGATGGGCAGAGACAAGAGGTAGGAGTGGAAGAAAAATAAGGGATGCAGCAAAGAAATACAAGAGGAAGAAAATGCTTTCATTTCTTCCCATGCACTGCCAGGTTGTCAGGAAGGACATTAAGACCAGTTGTCAGCCCTTGTCATGGCCATGGAAAGGGGCTCCAGAGACCTGAGTTCTCATAGCAAGGAAGAGTGAAAGTTGTGATTTTTTATATATATATATTTATATATTTTTTAAATATATATATATTTATTATATATTTTTTTATTTTAAATATATAAAATAAATATATATTTATTTTAAATATATATTAAATAATAAATATATATATATATTTTTTATATATTTCTTAAAATATATATATATTTTTTTTATTGGGGGACAGTGTGCTTTTCCAGGACCCATCAGCTCCAAGCCAAGTAGTTGTTTCAATCTAGTTGTGGAGGGCGCAACTCAGTGGCCCATGTGAGTATCGAACCAGCAACCTTGCAACCTTGATGTTATGAGCACTGTGCTCTAACCACCTGAGCTAACCGGCCGCCCCCAAAAGTTGTGATTTTCAAAGCTCACACTCTTTTCTGACTCCATTTGACTTCTTTCAAGTCTGGACTCCTCCTGAGTGCTGGTGTTTCTTTGAAAAACAATTGAGGTATGTCAACTCAGGGGAAGCTTGAAGAGGAAGGCTCTGAGGAGGCCCCGCTAGGTTTTAGATGAAGATCAAAAGAAGAGAAGTGTCTTGGATGGAGGCACCTGGGAAGGGAGGGAGGTCACTTTACAGATGCTCCTCAGGATGGGTGACAGAAGTCCTCCTTATTGGAGAAACGCATCCTGGGAGGGTGGACGCTGTTCTGAGAAGTGAGCTCACGTGGCCAGGAGAGTCTCATGGCTCCATAACCAATTTCCTTAGACATCATCCAACTCATGACCAAAGAGCTCTTAGAAGGGGAAGGGAGAGCTGACTCCAGCTCTACTGAGTTATTGCAGCTAGCTTCTTTGCTCTCTGTCCACTACATTCCTTTAGAGATTCTCAGGACTGTTCCTTGCAGCCCAGCTCTGAGTAGATGTTTGGTTATGGAATTCAGCTTTGAATTCAACATTTCCAGAAATGATCATTGTGGCCTCCAGTTTGGGTCATCTGTCTCACCAACCCATTACCCTGCTTGTTTTCCTTAACTCCTGAGAGCTGTATGCTTTGGTGTTTTTACTTGACAAGCAATTTCAACTTTCTTGCTTTGCCCCGGCCAGCCATGGCTCCCTGCTATTTCAATCTTGGCTCAGTCGCTCAGGCCATGTTTTTTTAAGCCTGGCCCCGACACTCTCATAGCTGATGTGTTTAGCTCTTGCCCTCAAAACCCTCAGAGTCTTAGCCCAGCCCTGGGCACAAGACAGGATCAATCTTGTATGGATTTTTGAGTTGGACATTTGAAGACTTTAGATATCAAAAATCAAATTCACATGTGATCTCGGCCACTCAACACTACGTGTATACAAGCAGTGACAATTCTTAAGTGTATTGCTGAACACGTTACATGCAAAACACATACTTGCTAGGTCCCTTATGAAGGCCAGCTTTGACATATTTACTAACGCCTTTGAAACCCTAAATTCAAACCATAGGAAGTGTCACCCCAAACTGGGGCCATTGTCCATTCAACTCAGGCAATAACCATAGCAGCCAACATGTACTATGAAGTACTGGCATTCTGTTAAGTACTCCTCAAGCATTTTTTTTATTTTAACATGGCTGTGCTTATTTATAACAATCCTGTGGGATGGATGTCATTATCACCATTCTACAGATGAATCTGGAACTTAGAGAGACGTAGTAATTTGCCCAAGGTCATATATCTTGCTTGCATGCTATGGAAAAGGACTTGAACCCAGATCTATCTGAAGCTCAAACCCAAGCTTTCAACCAACCAATTATACTCTGGGGTGAAGACCTTTCAGGGGAGAATCATACTTTCCACAAACCACTAGCCACATAAGATTGGGGTTGGGCTCCCAAACACTGGTTAGTTCTCTCAACAACCATGATGGTCTTGTTCTCTCTAAGTTAACTAAATTCCTCTTGAATCTAAATCTTATGTTTGCACAATGTCTAGAGTAAGTGGTTTGAATCAAATTAGTATGTACTGTGTTTCCTCTGATTTTGAGCTAATCCTATTGTCTTCCATCTTTAAAGAACAGTCCTTAATTGTAATACTCCAAGATTTGTGAATTTCGGGTTGCCCTCATAGGAACTTTCAATTTTCTTTACATGTATTATATCACGCTGGAAAGCCTCATCTTCCCAGGCCCAAAAGTCATGTTTTCAGTGTTTCTGTAAGGCAGCCATCTCACACCTCCCTCGCTGACTCCATACTCTTGGCCGTTCCCTGTCTATGACTTCAGTTTCCCATGACCTTTCAAATTAAAATCCCTTCCTTATTCTCCACGTGTTCCTTCCTCATCTTCTCATAGCCAAAATCTGCACTTTCTGACTGGCTTGAAGATTACTCGCTCCCTGAAGCCTTTTTGATACCCCCTAAATGGAAGTGATTTCACTGTTTTGTGAAATAACCACAGGACTATATACCCTTGGGTCTTTCATATGGTACTTTTCACTTTCTTTATTGGAGTTTAGCTGCACTACACATTTCATAGGTCTCCTTCTGGCATATAGCTCCTTGAAGACAAAGTCTATTATCTATTTCCCAGGGACTTGTGTTATATTAGCTACTCCCATATTGGCTTGATGAATGAGTGAATATATCACCCCATGGTTTTGCTTGATTTCTTTTCTGGAACATTTTTATTTCTTTATCAGAATTAGAGAAGTCTAACTTCTTGAAGCCTTCCATGTGATAGATTACTGTGAGTTTATACAAGGCTAAGACAATATGTCATCGTTTTTGTTTTACAATCTCCAACATTTTATTGATCATTTAAAATTGCAGTGGCACACGGAAGCCTTCTTGGAAATTTGAGCCCTTTCCTGCATTAGAACTGGGAACTCTGTGCTTGCCACTTCAAAGTAGAAGGTGGCTATTTCTCTCATTAATGCATGACTTTGCTTAACTATAATCTGAAAACACTCTGCCTCACCTACAAGATGAAGACTGCACTGGGCACTCTTTCAAATTACATATCTTACAGAGATATTACCATTTGTTTCTTGTGCCATTACTACCAGAAAAAAATCTCAAAATTAAAGATACCTTTTGTGGCAAAAGAAATTGTCTGCAATGATTCAGCCTGTTTCTGGCCCATGCTGGACTGCAGAACCATCGAGTATGGCCCCAACTCTGATGAGTACTGGCTAAACCTTCATTCCCTGCATATCTGCTGTGAATATTTTGACTAGCATTATTCAAAATATAGTGTGTACCATGTATAGCTGATGTTGTATAGAACACTGCAAGGTAGAATCTACAAGGAATTCAAAGGCCTAAGAGCTGTCTTTCAGATCAAAAATTGCTCCTTTTAGAGAGATCTGAGAGTGAGCAAAGAAGAAAAAGAAATCATGATTATCCAATAGTTACTGCTGCAGTCATATTATGTTACCTAAGTGAATACTTTCTTTCAAGGAGATCATAGTTCTTGCAAAATAAGGGCTTTCAACCCATTTTAATTTCTAGTCTATGTTCCTCTCAAATCAAAGAATCTTTGTCTGTGTCATATAAGTCAGGATTCAAAAGCCACTCCAGGGGCAGCAGAGCTCAAAGGTTAGTGTGCATAAGGAACCTTGTAAGAAGCTCCTTGTCAAAATTGCAGGCTCAGAGGCCCTACCTCAGACCCGCTAATTCAGCATCGCTGGGGTTGAGGCCTGTAATCTGTACTTTTTAAAAATGCCCTGCTAAGATGAAAATTTAAAAAAGACAAAAAAATAATTAAATAAAATAAAAATGCCCTGCTAGGATTCTGATCAGCAGTCCTGGGACAAGACTTTGAGAAAAATTTAGAAATGGTAAAGGAGAAAGATTGAGAGGGAGTTATCCCAATATCCGGGGATACCAGAATAGAAAGGTACTTACTTTCTGTGAGGTGGGGGTGGAGGGTCAACACAGGGCCCTACCTGCCTCCTGCTCAACACCAGAACCCTTGTCTGAGTCAAAATGGTGTAATAGAAATGACATAGGGTGATAGAACAGGAAGACCAGGGCCCTCATCCAACCCGCTGTGAGATTTGGGGGAAGCACTTCACCTCTCAGTTCATCTTTCGTGCAGTGGGAGCCTGGACCTGATTATCTCCACCAGGGCTCTGTCGGCCCATGAATTCATTCAGCAAAGGCCCAGGCATTGCCCCTCGAGCATCACTGTCCAACAAAGACATAACGCGAGCCACATATGTAAGTGCACATGTTCTAGTAGCCATATTTCAATAAGTAAAAAGGAACAGGTAAAATTAAAAATAAAATTTATCTAACCCAATATAACTGAAATACCACCATTTCAACATGTAATCTATGTAAAAAATAATGAGATATGTTATATTCTCTTTTTCTACAATCTTGGAAATCTGGGTATAGTTCATACATCTCACTTCAGACTCGCCACATCTGAAGTATGTAAGAGCCATCCATGACGGTGCAGCTGGACAACAGGGGTCTACCAACGGCCCACGGGCCAAGTCTGCTCTGCTGCCGGTTTTTGTATGGCCCACTAGCTAAGAATGGTTTTTGCACATTTCAATTATTGAAAAAATTTCGGAAAAGAGTAATATTTCATGGTATGCAAAAATTATATGAAATGTAAATCTCAGATCGACAAATAAAGTTTTATGGGAACATAGCCATGCCCATGTGTTTACGTATTGTCTATGGCTGTTTTTGTGCCACAGCAGAGTTGAACAGTTGAGACCGAGACCATGTGGCCTGCAAAACCTTTATATTTGCTATCGGGTTCATGACAGAAAAAGTTTATGGACCCCAAAGAGGAGGCATAAGATCTGGTCCTGGAGGACAGGCTGCCTCTGGCCCTCGGCCATTGGCATATAACCAGTGCTTGGCTAAATGCATGGCTTGGACTTAGATGACTTAGCAAGCCTTCATCCCAAAAGATGGGGGGCTGAACAGGAGAGGTTTAGGGGGCTGGCCAACAATATGAAGTATGATGGAGATGCCATAGCAGAAAGAAAAGTCAGACAGGCATAGCACAGGGCTTGGAGCAAAGTGGGACATACCAGGTGGCAGGATACTAGACAAGGGCCAGGGTTGGAGGTGGCACTCCATGGAACAAGAGGCTCTGAAGATGGATTCTGCCAACTTTAGAGGTCTGACCCATTTACCTGTGGAAGGTGGAAGGATTTGGATGTGAGCCTTAACTAAAATGAGGATACACAACAGCAGCTGTCTGTTGTTACTTGTCACTTGTTCTGAACTTCTGTTCTCATCGGTGATGAGCTTATTCAACCTCTTTCTGTCACCTTAGCTGGGGATGTAGGTGACTGAGGGGCAGGGAACCTTTCCAGGACTGTAATTACCTGGGATTTAGCTCCATCAAAGGCATGTTTTGACCCATCAATTCCTTGTCCTGACCCAACCCTCTGAGTTCCTGTAAGTCACCTTTGGGTAACATAAAGATAACATTTATTCATTTTTCTCTTTTAAACAATTGGAAAAATATGACCATTCCTTTGGTGGGGAAAAAACCTTTCCCTGACCTCTTTGATCCATTTCCTTGTGAGTTATAAATTCCTAGTCGTATTTCTTTAATGTGGTAGCATTTTTTGCTGTATTATTCCATAACTACTTGTCAGACTTTTGACCCAATCATTTCTGCTTCCATTCACTTTTAAAAATTATTTTCAAGAACATTCACATCCACAAGCTTATTTGACTCTGAAAAATAGTCCCGTGTTATGGGAAGGGTACTCAGATTCAGATTCAGAAACTGAAGCCCAGTGATATCAACAGATTTTCTCAGGTTCACACAGCTAGTGGTCAACCTGAGCTAAATATATGTATTGTTTTCTGACTACTGGACTGGGCTCATGACCTTTCTGCTACATTTTACTGGTTACCTACTATTCTTACCGTCTTCTTCGTTTGTCTCAGCATTTCTTCCTCTCAACTCATTTTAACTTCAGTCTGCCTTTTCTTCACCCTCCAAATCCTCTCCCTCTCTTCCAGCCACAGTCAAGTGATGGCTCTCGGAAACAGCCAGGCCCACCTCTGGTCCTCTCAGCATCACTCCTTCTGGACCAGTGGAGCCACATCATGTCCTAAGAGTCTCTCTTTTCCTCTTCATGTACTGGTCCCACATTTTGCTCTTTTTCCACAGTATTTTGAGCCACAGCCCACTTGATGATGTGGGAAAGAAGATGATGATTGTATGTTCTGAGGGTGAGCACAAACTTGAGATGCCCAAAGCTGAGATTCCCAGCCAGGCTTCTGTTCAGCCCTAGAGCACCCACACTGAGCTCCAGAGACACTGGGAATTGTTCAAAGCATTCAAAAATCAATGTAAGTAACCTTGATTTTTTTTTTTTAAATCACAAAATGTTAGAGCTGGAAGATACTCTAGAGATGATTTTATCCATCTTTGTCATTACAGATGAAGCAACTGAGGCCCAAAGAGGTATCTGACATTCAACTCCCATCCAGGTGTTTCAAGATTTGAGAATGAGCACTATAAAATTGTGCAATGATAGGATCATTTCAGTTGTAAAGGCATTGGGACTCCTTGGTTTAATTTATCTTTAAGACCTTGTCAGATCTTTGTTTGCCTAGATTACTGGATTCTCATCAGATAAAATGAAAGACCAAGAAATGTGAGAACCAAATTGTACAAGAGATTTCTTCTGAAACTTATCTGTCTCTTTTTGAACTAGGTAGTACTTCCACACCCAGTGCTCTGTATGTCTCTGAGATGTCACCTGACAGTCATTTATTCATTCGTTCAATTAACCAACATTGGTCAAGTTAGGCCATCTCTGTGTGTCAGATATTTTTCTAGATCCTAGATTCTATTTTCTAGATCACCATCTGTTTGAAGAAAGGGACAACCAGTAGACACCATAATGTAGCCTAAGGAGATAGGGGACACCCAGGGCAGACACCTTACTCAGACCTGGGAGGTGAGGTTGGGGATGGGGGCCGTCAGCAAAGATTTACACAAGGAGGCAACTGACTTCCAGGTGGAATCTGGAAGGACAGGCAGAAGTGAGCCACTCTTTCGTTTATCCAATGGATGTTTAATGAGTACCCTATGCACCAGGCAGTGTGAGAAGAATTCCAAGTTCGGAGTTGATGAAACATTAAAAGTCCCTGATTCATTGGCCCTCAGGGTTTAATCAAGAGTCAGACAATAAAAAGCAAACAAATGTTACCAAATATAATGTACTAAGAAAAAACAAGAAGGGTGGTGAGATGGAGAACAAGAAAGGGGCATATTAGAATGATCAAGAAAGGCCTTCCTGAGGAGCTGATGCTAGATAGGATGGAAAGAGAAGAGAAAGCCAGGTAAGAGCATTCCAGACTGGAGGTCTGGATGTGCAAAAGCCCTGAAGCAGAAAACTGCCCAGTCTGTGTTAGTCACTGCGAACAGGCCTCGGTATCTGCTGTAAGGTGAATACGAATAAAAGAGAGGCATGACAGACTGCTAGGGAAGAAAGCAGGGGCGGGTACCTTCGGGTACTTTAGCAGGCCAAAGCAACAGCAAGGACTTGCCTGTGGAAAGGCCTGGAGATGTGAAACTAGCCGGCAGCTGGAGGAATGGGTATGTAAGCATGGTGGCCTGCAGCGTGGAGGCGTATACTCTATATACAGCACGACCTGGGCACCTAGGGGCCTGATGGTTCCCAGCCTGCGTCTAGCAAACCTTTCAAATCAGCTAAAACCATTGAAGGTCTCCTGGGATCATTTGGACGCTGATCATTCCAGCTTTTCTAATCAGCTGTTGGAGGCAAAATTTCAGAGAAGAAACCGGAGCCAGCCGCTCACCCCATGTACCAAGTTGGATGAAAACAAACTCTGCACTCCCTGCGAGATAAATAGAAATGCAGCCCTGAGAATGGCGCGGGCAGCTGGCCAGCAGGGAGATGGGCACATGGCCAAAGGTTCATGTTTGGATGACAAGGGAAGAAAGACGAAAATGCAAGAGAAAACAAGAACTCTCTCTTCAAAGAGTCGGGGAACACCCTCTGCTGCCCGTCACTTCCCAGCTGGGGAGGGCAGCAGCAGCAGGACAAGGGGTCAGGGGGAAGCATTCAAGCCCGGACACCCTGCCTGCTACCAGGAGACCTGGTGGGGTGGATGCCGCTGGGCCGGATGCCGGAAACAGGGGACACAGGATGCGGTGCCCAGGTCCCTGCAGATGCCAGGGCCTGCCCTAAAGAACTGGACGTCAGCAAACAGAAAACCATTCAGACCTTGCAGCAGGCAGGGTTTCCATGGCACCCCCAACTCCCCAGCTCTGCAGCTCCACATCCCTTCTCTCCCTGGACTAAACTTTCCATTGGATCACTTTGGGTAAAATGCGGGTTGGATAAGAGGTGCTGGGAGGGGGATGGATATCGAAAGGGGTGTTGAGTGTGGGAAAAAGAAATCTGGTTTTGCTATTAAGTTTGAGAATTAAAAACCAGTGGATTTCTAGGCAGAGATAATTGGACTGTGTTTTTTTGAGCCCGGCTTTGCTTCCAGCTCTGGCATTTGATGAGGCTTCTTTTTATATAGCCAAAGGCCACTGGTCACTGCTTCCTCCTGGCCCTCCCTTAGCCATCACTCTTGTCTGCTGAAGGGACGCTCTGCTGCCCGATATTGTTCTCAAGTCTGAGCTGGCTGGAGTTCCTCTGCCCTTTCAGTGGCTGACAGATTAAAGGGAAGGGAAAGGCACCCTGGGAATGTTAAAGAAAGTCAACTCCTGGACCCAACTCCAAGATTCAGAGTCATTAAGCCTTCAGTGGAGCTCCCAAACCTGCACTTTGCACAAGTACCCTGGTTCACACAGGTTTGGATGGATGCTGGGCACACGCTAAAGAAACACCGTTCTCAGGGATCACCTAGATGGGAACGTAGCCAAGACCATGCACTAAACAGACTTCCAAGCATATAAACCAGGATTCAGACTATTGGGCACACATTCCTCAGGCCATCTGGGGCTGCCCGGGATCCTTCAGCATTTCTCAGCTGACACTAAAACTTTTCACAAAAAAGGGGTTCTAGTTCTCCTCCTAATTAGTGTGTGCTCAATTCTCTCTTCCAAAGTGACTCCAAGGACTCTAAGAATGGCAGGTTCGTGTGATGCCTGACTTAACGTAAAAGTGGGTTCACTGGTTGTTCATTTCTGATTCTAACAGTCCAAATAAGACCCAGGGGAAGTCACATGAAATGAACCAGAAAATGAACCGAAATGAGCATGACCAAACAGCTGGAGAAATTTCTCTCACGTTCGAAACAGAGGAAATGCATGTGTGGATCTTGTGTTCCCCTCATGAGCGCTGATTAGGTTTAAGTGGGGCCATTTGTATTTTTGTGTGCAGTGATGGTGTTTTGCTTTGAGCCTTATCAGTCCCTTGGTTACCCTACCATTTAAAGCAAACAAGTTAAGGAAATCTCCCCCCCTCCTAATTTAATTCTAAGACAATTGATTGGCAAGGAATACACAGTGAGAAAGAAGTGGGAAGTAAGTGACTGAACCTCTTCTCTAGAGACAAGGGTGAGTGGTGACTTGTGGAGAAAATGTCCTGGCATTATAGAATAAGTTAACATATAGAGATGTCCCTGAATGGGCCACTGCTCAATGCCCGCCCACCTGTCAGGAAACTTAAGCCCTTCCTTTTATATTACCCTGAATGTATAGGTTCATAGGGGCTGGTTTTAACTAAGGGTAAGCATCATGCCACACTTCTTCGTTTCCATCTAGTATTCAGCAAGGTGCTGGCCATCCATTTATTCAAACACTCAGTGTTAATTGGTGGGCTTTAAGAACCACTGCAGTGTACACCTGAAGCTGAAGCTGAATAATACTGAATGTCAAACTATAATTTAATATATACATAGTCACAGGATGTGGAGTACAACATAAGGAATAGAGTCAGTGGAACTGTAATAGCTATATACGATGTCAGAGGGGTAGTAGATTGGGGGAGAGGGGTTATCCCTTTGTGAGGGGTGTAAATGTCTAACTATTACATTGTTTTATACTCATTAAAAAATAAAAATAAAATTACAAAAAAAAAAAAAGACATGATCCTGGTGGTTTCACTGCCTCAATGAGCTATCTTCAGGCTACATTGATTGGATATTGCCCCCAGGGTAAGATGACAACAAAAGAGAGCTGAGTGTTTTCCCCCAGCGTTGCTGTGCGCATGCTCTACCTGTAATAACTCTGCAGAGAGACTGGCCAGTAAGAGCCTTCGGAGGCATTGACAAGGCTGAGCTTGATCACCAGTTAGGCTTCTGAGCTGAAGACTTTGATAAGGGCAGCGGAGAGGAATGTTGAAGTGCGTGGGCTCCGGGATGCCACTGCCTCAGTTGGAATCCCAGATCGACCATTGATTAGCTGCATGACTTTGTACAAATCACTCAACCAGTCCTCATCTATAACTTGGGGGTCATAATAGAATCTGCCATAGGGTTATTGTGAGAATTGCATGGCAGAGTGCAGTGTTTAGAAAATAGCCCAGACCCTAGTAAGATCTCGACAATGCCAGCTCTCATTAGAAGGATTGAGCACTGACCAGAACTGGACTGGCACAAGGGCAAAGGTGAAGGACCCCGGCCACAGCTCAGGCCCCTACAGACACACTCTGGGGGCATTCTACCTGGTCTGTGTCTGCTTTCGATGTTTAAAGTTGTCACTGTGTCATGACAAATAATGACATCAGATACCTAAACATAAGGATTCTTTGCCCCGCTCCGGTCTCATTTCTAACAATTCCATTCTGTACAAATGTTCTGTTCACATTCTTACCGAGCATCTAGATGGTCTGGAACCCGGGTAAGTGAGGAAAACACGGAAGTAGCACATAGCAATCACAGTTAAGTTACATCAAAAAAAATGGGGGAGGGGGAGGTTGAGTGAGAGCAACAACGGGATTCAATCAGGGACGTTCTTTTCTGTTTCCCACTAACAGATGCTAAAATGCAGCCCTGACAGAGCGGAATCAGCTTGTTTTCAAAGGAAGCTGGGCTGTACTCGGCAGGTAGAGACCAAAGAGAACAAATACACAGGTTTTTAAGTTTAGCATTCTAAAAAAAAAAAAAGAAAAAAAGAAAGCATGTTGTTCTAACCTTTTCAAACTTCCAGAGTCAGCAAAAGCGAGCCAGAGAAGTCAGCCACCAGACAGTTTCGGCTGGGGGATTTTTGATCCACTCTCTCCAAGTCATTTATGGACCATAATAGCTTCATAGCATTCTTCCCTCTGCTGCTGGTCCCAAATGAGCATTATATAGTGAACATCAGGGGACAACAGTTACCTATTTTTAAAAGAACATCTGAATATATACATAAAACGGAATATGACTCACCCTTAAAAAGGAATGAAATTCTGACATACGCTACAACGTGGATGAAAACATGCCAAGTGAAATAAGCTAGTGTCAAGAGAACAAATATTATCATGCCACTTATATATGAAGCACCTTAAGTTGTCAAATGCAGAGACAGAAAGTAGAACAGGGGTTAGCAGGGGCTGCGGGGAGGGGGCGAACAGGAGTTGTTTAAGGGGTACGGAGTTTCTGTTTGAGGTGATAGAAAACTTCTGGAGGTGAATGTTGGGTGATGGTTGCACAACAATGTAAATGTACTTCATGCCACTGGAC
>NW_017731372.1:106524-112336 GCF_001890085.2 Hipposideros armiger
CAGACATGAATGAGATGCTTTTATAAAGAGTGTTTGGAGAAGGAAGCAAGAGTATGGCATTCATTCAGTCAGTCATTCATTTAACATCCATTCAAACATTACGGGGCAGCCACTGAGGCCAGTCGCTATGCTGATGCCCAGGATACACAGAACAGACTTGGATACTGTTCTCTCAGTCAAATGTTCTAACAATTATCACCTCCTATCACACTCTCCTTGCCGTTGGCCACATTCCACCTCCTAGTCTGGACCATTCATCACAGCCAGACACAGCCGGCCCTGCCCGTGGGATGACCCTACAAATGCTGCTTCCCTGATGGGTATAGGATGGTAGGGTCCCTGGGGATTGGCCAAACAATCACACAGGAAAGAACAAGTCTCCCTTTTCCTGTTTTCCCCCACCCTTCTCAGTGAGCTGTAAGAAAATGGCCAAATAATAGGCTTGGATTAGCCCCAGGGCCCCTTAATAAATTGCTCCTACACTTCCCTCTTGCATTTTAATAGAAAGACAATGGGTGGGATAGACCTCTTGTGCAATTTCAAAATTGAATTGGGTTTAATTCTATGAAATAGATTCTAAGTTCCATCATAAATAATGGTATGGGAACAGAGATCTGAGCCAAAGAGACAGGAACAGCCTGTTCCTAAAAGTGAAAAATCCTGGTGTGTGAACAAGCATGAACAAATAAGCGGTTAGCTCTCCAGATGCTGGGAAGCCACATCTCCTGGACAGGAAGAAGTCCTAGAAAACAAAGCCTTGTCCAGCGGCGCATACTGACGTGAGGCATGTGCACATAGTAGCCTAGCACGTAGTAGGTACACTCTATACGTGGCTTGCAACTGTCCTCGTTGGTGACACATGATAGTTATCCAGGGTACACAGGGTACGAGTGCTGTGGGTACACAGTGCCTGGTGGCCTACGAGTGTGTGACCATTTAAAAGGCATTGCATGGCCCTGTCTGCTAAAACAAACAAATGAGCAAACAAACTCGGCCACCAGCCAAAGATGGTTTTACCAAAAGTTATAACAAATGCATTGAACTTTTCCTGCATTCAGAGCACCCGTGTAAGGTGAGGACGACAATGAGCAAGGAAGAGAACCTGCATTTTAGTTTATGCCTGTGTGTGCACTGGGGGGGAGGGACAGAGACACATGTAATAAGGATTATGAAAGAATACATAGAATCGTACAGGAAGAACATTGACTGTTCCTTGGAGAATCTAGAAAAGCTTCTTGGAAGAAACGGAATTGAACTGAACTTGAAGGAGGGGGCGGAATAAATATTCCAAGAAAAGGGAATCCCTGAACAAAAGCAGGAATGTGTGGGGCTAGAGAGCATATTTAGAAAAGAGCCAGGAGACTCTGTAAGAGACCAGCGAGCTGCGTCTTCACCGTGCAGCTGTGAGCGCCACCGTGGCCAGGAAAGCAGAACTGGGTTAAGACTGCCACAAGCCCTAAGCATAGGAATTTTATGACAGTGTTCCCCCTGTGCTACTTGACATTTAAAAAACACTAATTTACAAAATAAGGCAAGGGAAGCCCAACAAAGTTCTGACTTTGCCCATTTAGAATAGTTTGATTTTTTTTAATCAAATATGAAATCCTTTTTTTTTTTTTTAATTTTTTCCAGAATCTGATTTGAAGTATCAGTTAGAATAGAAGCAGCTGTCCTGTGGGAAAAGTGAACTGGAAACTCAGGGGATTCACCTTCATNGCAGTGGTTTTCCTTCCCTGTTTGAATCCTGAGTCACCTGGTAGTGGTGGGGATTACTAATTACTAGAGGGTTCCTGTTGAGAGAGGCATCACCCCTCTGGAGGCAGAGATGCTGGGTACCAACCTCAGGTCCACCTAACTAGCCGGTTTGTCTTGGACAAGACATTTATTTTCTCAAGCCCTATTTTCTTCACATGTAAAAGGGCTTTCTTCACAGTAGCTACCTCATGGGGTCATAATCAAGTTTCAATGATATATTGCATGTAAAACAGCCTGGAAAATAGTAAACGCTCAATAAATGTCAATGTTATTGAAGGAACTTAATGTTGGAAGGGGAATCAGGTAGCAGCGCCTAAAATATATAGAGAGAAGCCAACGACTGAGTGCAGGTGTTTTAGGAATTAGGGAGAGCTGAGGTTGGAGAGATAAGCAGCGGGGAGAAAGAGGAAGGCAAGATGGGAGGAATGGGTGGCTCAGGACTGAAGCTGTGACCACTGAGGGTCTAGATACCAGGGGCAGACTCTGAAAACTGCAGCCTGGAATGGGCAGTAGCTGCTCTCTGCCTAAGTTCCTTTGTCTTTCTAGGTCAACAGGCCAGGTCTCTCTGGGTTCACTGTGTGGAAAGCTGCTATATATATAGGGTCTCAGGGATTTCCTGGATCACTCTGATGGTGAACGGCCTTCCTCCTGCTCCAGATATCGAAGTTGGCTTTTGTGGCACTAGAACAACCCAAGATGGCCTGAGCCCACTTTGGTGCCCTCCCAGTGTGTCACAGCAGCCATGGTCACAGAACCTAACACCCAACCTCAGTAAAAAAAAAAGCTGAGATTCAAGGTGAATGGGTGTGTGGGTGTAACAGGATATGATAGCTAGATAAGCAACAAGTTCAAAACACCCATCTCCTCAAAGAGACCCAGGAATCTATCTTTGAGTTGGAACGGTGCCTATTGGAGAAGGACTAAGCCCACGCTGCCTTCTTCCTGAACAGGCGGCGCTAAGATTGTGTTCAATTGGGGCATTGCCCATGGGCCACTAGAAGCCTTCAAGGGAATGGAGAAAGATCTGAAGACCCCGTAGAATGAGAAAACTTGATTGGAAAGAAGTGTGGATATACCATAGNCTCTGACCCTCCCCTTTGCGTCACCAGTTCTGATTCCTGCTCCTCGTGAGGGTTCCACGAAGGCAGTGGAAGGAATAGAAGGAGAGGAAAGTGGCTGAACCGTGGGGCACGTCCTGAGCAGCATAAGGCAGCAGGCTTCTTAAGAGAAAGGTCGGTTCTTGGAGCCACTGGCTTCAGGCAGTTCATAACCAGAAGCATTTCTCTCCAGTTCCCTAAATAAACAATATAGTTGTTGCTGAGCAACAAGGCTTTTGGAGACAATGGAATCAAACTTTAACATTTCAATAGTTTTCAAATTATTTTGATGGCAACCCCACAGAATGAAACATGTCATGACATAATGGGTATGTTCATGTTGATGAATTTATGTACCTGAAACAACAGCTTCACCAAATAACACTCGCCCTTAGTACATGCAGAGCACTTTAATATTTTACCTCCTCTTCTCCTTGGTTCTGTTCTACTCGATTGCATTTTTAAAATGTTGATGGTGCTCCATTAAATTTGTTTCAGGGCCCTCTAATGGGTCTGGATTTGCAGTTTGAAAAATACTGCAGTGTGTCTGCTCCTCTGGCCTTTGAGTTAACACGGAATTGCTAACCAAAGGTGACACTCTTTGCTAGTGGGTCTTCAGACCGGTCAATTTCTCTACCACCTCAGAGGGAAAGAGCCTGAGGTGGCAGCACAGGAACCAGTTGAGAAACGAGAGTGCAGGAGCCATGGGCCACCCGGCACAAACTCAGCAGGAGAGCCCCCCATCTTGGATATCCCCTTCGGCAGAAACGATGACTATGGTATCAGCAAATCCACCCTTCAAATCATTACCCAATCAAAGAATTACCCAATCAAATCAAATTTGGGAGATCAGGGAAAAGGTAAAAACAGGCCACTCTGAAGTCTTGCTAAACATTTCAGCGTGGAAAGGAGTTTACAGACGATGGGACAGTTTTTCTAGGGAAATTGAAAGTCAGGTAATGTTTGAGGGCACCTATGGTGTCTTGTCACCTGGACTTTTCAGGGCCTCTGGAACCCTTCCAGCCTCTGACTCCATCTTTCTTGCTATGTGATCCAGGGAGCTGGGATTGGAACCTCTTGCCTCATTTCTGCTTTTGTTTTTGTTTTCTGTGCACATCAGAGAGCTCTGAAGGAAGGTTGCCCCTCTGGGGAAGTGTGTGCTTACTGGCCACTTCAATCCAGGATGAGCGCAATTGACATGCACTGAGATCATGTGGAAAGCACAAGTAATGTTGTGACAAGCACTGGGCACCATAAAAACACCTATTATTTTTGGCAGATTGTGTTGAAATGATTACATTTTCTAGGACTCAGAAATGAAACTAAGAATTTACTGTCAAAAAAAAAAGAAAGAAAGAAAGAAAGAAATGATGTCTATCTATACAGACTCCACTCCCTAATGCAGTATTATGTTTAAGAAAGTCATCTTACACACTTGTTTATAGCATCCTTACATTTCTAAAGTCAAGTCTATAACTGTTTTTTCTACCCGCCTTCTCACAGATGTGTCTAATAATATAAAAGGAGGTGGATCTCTCTGTGCTACCTCACACAGGTACTTGGACAATAACAAGATTGTGACTCCCAGAATATATAAGAAATTGCCACCATCAAAGTCCATAGAATGCCATATGGATACCAAACAGTTTAGGTTACCATCCCCTTAAGTTTCCAGTGATAGAAAGTTAGGCTGGAACAGTGTTTAAAGATCACCACTTTCAATATCCTCAACACGCCATCCCAAGTCACCTGGGTACCGGGTCACAGTCTTTGCCCCCGAGCCCACCTCCTCCAGACCATGCTAGCCCATCATTTCCATTTTCTAAGTTCCAACAAATAGACTGGCCTTACCACAGAGTTCAACAACGCATTTCTCTCTGCTTCTTTTTTTTTTCTCTTCTTCCCATGGGGACAGTATTCTATGTTTCTACCTAGATATGGATGGCATTTTACATTTACTGAAATAAGATAACAGCATTCACAACTGAGAACTCTTTATACTTTGTATTAGCTCCCAAAACAGCATTTATCACATGAACTAGAGGGTCCAGCTGAGGCTGGAAAACATGTTGAATTGAAGATGTATCTGGATTGGCTGCTAGCACCTCAGAATGTGAAAAATATTGCTGCAAAGTCCCTGGAGTTTGGGAATGTCTGAGTGAAAATGGAACATAGTTGTGATCACTCTGACTCAGGGCAATTGCTGGCGCTCAGATGCTTCGAGAGCTTCTGTCCTATTTGAATCCACATCACTCTCTCTCTTGTTTTGGGATTTTTAAAGTTTTTGTGGGTGTGTGTATGTTTATGTTTTCTTGTTCTTTTTTCTTTATCTTTTTTTCTTTTTTTACAGGTGGATGGTGTCTGCCAACTTGACCCTGTGAGAAAGATACCGTCACCTGGTTACAGGCAGGAGGACATGGTGACTAACGTTTCTGCAGTTTTTGCCACTGGTCTTGTCTTTCCAAAAGCCAATGACAAAGGCTTTTAGGGAAATACACAATGACACACAAGACCCTGCGCTCCGATCTACTGATAGGCTAGAGAAGGCCTGCAATAGGGTGGGGATCAGGGCACCTGAAATCAGAAAACAGAGAAGAACAAGTATGTTGCTCTGTTTTCCAAACTCACAATCTCAGCAAAGTTCTAACAGACCTGAATTTATTTTCATGGAGAATATGGCAGAGTATTTAAAAATGGCACCATCCAGAAAAGATAAGAGTCACCTACCTTCTTCTGCATGGTATCCACATACCCTAATACAGTGCCTGGTACACAATAGATGCTCAATGAGTCACTGTATAATGAGTGAATGAAAGGTGCTGCCGAGTGGGGAGCCTACCTACTCATCTCGGGGAACCTGCCTTTCCTCTGCCCTGTGCACATAATCTCACAGAAGGCTACTTTTCTCCTCTAAATAGCCTTGGAAATGTGCATGTTGGAGAAAAATTAGTATTCTCTCT
>NW_017731372.1:117056-130195 GCF_001890085.2 Hipposideros armiger
GATGAGCTGGTGAGAGCATGTGCTCTTAGCAGCAAGGTTGCCGGTTCAACTCCCCCATGGGATGGTGGACAATCTGCGCCCACCCCCTGCATCTAGATTGAAAGCGGCAACTGCACTTGGAGCTGAGCTTGCGCCCTCCACAACTAAGATTGAAGGACAACAACTTTACTTGGAGCTGATAGGTCCTGGAAAAACACAATATTCCCCTCCCCCATTTCCCCAACAAAAATCTTTAAAAAAATCCAGGTGTAATAATTTGGTGAAACTGACTCATACATCATGTCTCAGATTCCAAATATGGATCTGATGAAATTTCCTGGCTGATTTTCCAGATTATGTATCAATAATCTTTAATACATAATTTAATTAAAAAGAAAAAAATCTGTTTAATCAACTAGCAAATGCAGACAAAACCCAGTATTCTTTAATATACCTCAAGTTCAAGGTCAACATTAAATCTGCAAAAGCAGTAAAGCTCCCCAAAGCAGCAGCTCCTCACTGCTATGTTCTGCATACCTGCCCATGGCCAAAAGAAAATAAGAAGAATCTTTAAGTACAGAATGTGAAGAAAGATAGATGGTGCTTTGTTCTATTTAGCAAGTAAAATAATTTTTGTGTATGGTTAATGGTTTCTTTTTCCCAAAAAGCTTTTGTTGAATCAGTGAGGTGATTTTAAAAAATACAGTATTTGTAGCAATTTCCTTGTGACACCAGCTCTCAGAACTGATTGCAACACTTTGAACAAAAAACATTTCCCCTGGACAGCCAAGGTGCCTCCCATCTGGCATGTTTCATTACTCTATGTTCCCTCAGTGGAACCAGCTTGCATTGGTGCTTAAGAGCCACTGTGCACACCCCTTCCCAACTATGTGTTCAGGGATGTCTCATTGGTAATTTGAAATGGCCACAGTGAGAGTATTTACATTACACACACACACACACACACACACACACACACACACAAATAAGGGGTTTATTTTTTATTATTTATTTCTGGGAGCCATGTATGAAGTGTGTACCAGCACACCACTGGCCCACGTTCACTTTATAGCCATTGTCAGGATATATATTGGGGGCAACCATTATTCTGACATACTGTTTGATACTATTATTTTAGTCGGATCAAGTTCGGGGTCAAGAGATATTGATGTCCTGTGGCTCTTAGTAGTTCCCTGAACACACCAATTAGATTTCTACCTGCTACTTAAGAAGAAATCTTTTATTAACCATTGCCTGTTTTCTTTA
Source organism: Hipposideros armiger (assembly GCF_001890085.2). NCBI lineage: Eukaryota > Metazoa > Chordata > Mammalia > Chiroptera > Hipposideridae > Hipposideros > Hipposideros armiger. Next base: position 118,302 of record NW_017731372.1, read on the forward strand.
GTAGAATATAGGGCAGGAATCTTCTTCCCTTTCATTCATTGAGGAGTCACAAGAAGTTAACAACACATTGTAGGTGCTCAGTAAATATTTGTTGAGTAAATGAGTAAGATTTGCCTGATGCGAAGCCACTATCTTCCTGGTTGGTGATTTCACCAGGCTTTCTCTGGCATTAGTGTTGCAAATTCTCTGTGGGAAAAGAGCTAATCTCCTCCCAATAATGCCTTCTTCTGCATTCTCGTAATAATTTAGAAAACACCTATATTATATAAGTGGCAATGATCTATAATTATCATCATTTTTATGATATAATCTTTTATTATTTACATCTATCTGTTACTCTTCCTTTATAATAGCTTTAAAACTCAGAGGCAATGTTTTTGTTTTGTTTTAGTGTTTATTTCCTTTTTCAAAGGAGTATTTCCTTTCTTTTGATTATTTATGCTCATGAATGTGTCACATGGGAAGGACTCGTCTTTGCACATGCCCCTGAGCACAGTGCAAGCCCATTTGCAACAGGTGTGATATCCCATCGTTCATTCCATGTCTTATTCCCCTTGTGTCCTCAGCCCTGGCAAGAATTCAGGCTCAATAGATGTTTATTGAAGGAACAGTGCTGACTTTGCCTTTGAAAATGCTGGAAGGACTTCAGCAAAGCTCCAAGGAAGAAACGCTGGATTTCCTCCTAAAAGTTGATGTGGTTGCTGCCTCCCACACACAGGTATTAGCTTATCATCTTGGCCTTTGCACTAGTCACTTGTCAAAGCAAATCTTTCTGAAAGAGGCTTCAACCTAAGAATTGTTTTGACAGAGGCTGTATGTCTGAGTAAGGCTGACCATGACCTTGGCTGTCCCGTCTTATGACTCAGGCATAACCTGAACCCCTCTGATGTAACAAGCTTTGGGAAGTTCTGTCGAACTGATTGACAAATCTTTTACAGGGCAGCCTGAGACACCCAGATGACATATAATTCACACGTTGACATGGAGATGATCAAACTAAATAGCTATCCTTGGGTTTTACTTTCACCCCTGGCAGGGATAATCCTGAAAACCTGACCCTTGAGAAAAACATGCTTGGAGCATACTTTGGCTGTTTGCTAGGGCATTACATTTCTAGTTTGCTAAAAGGCTTCAGGCTGCAGGCATAGGCACAAGTGCCACTATATTGCAACCACTATGAAATAAACAGAAAGCCACACCACAAGAGGCCAGCACACCCTGAAATGATCTTCTGTGTAAACTCCCTAGGGACCCAGGGTTGCATAAAACTCAACGGGAAAAGGCAGTCCAACTCCATCTAAACCCTCTTTACCCAATATAGGAGTCTGTAATCTTTTACCTTGCCAATTGCTGCTTGCAGAATCTACCATTGACATGCTCCACAGAAAATATTTTTTACTGGTGTATGGGGTAGCTCCTTCAGGGACGGTTGGAGATCAGAGGTGTATGTCCCAGAACGCCCTGTCTTGAGCTTTGGGGTCAGCTGGCCAAGACTCCAGGCAACATTTTCCCAGTCAATTGAGGTCAAAGCTGAAGGAGCTTGTTCAAATTGATGAAATACATACTTATGTGTGTAATTATGTATTTACCTTTATATCATGTATTATGGGACAGAGCATCTCTGTTGCCGAGGGCAACAGAAATAATGCAGCCTCCCAGTGAGAGAGATAGTGGNGAAAGGGGGCATTACTGATAATGCATTTATCAGGGCATATGGTCGGTCACCTGCATGACTTGTGGGTCCATTCCCCATCCTACATGTCGCTCCCACCTTTTTACAGTCCTGCCCTGCTTGGCTTTTATTGCTATGATCGATTTGTCCTTTCCCTTAACTGGTTTTGGCCTATTCTTCCTCTATTTTCTTGTAGAACAGTGATCCTCAGGCAATAATTCCATCTCTATTTTGAAGTGGGATAAAGGCAGGTTTTAAAAATCCCCCATGCAATTAAGCTATATGACTCCTTCATTTATGCTTGGGAGATATGTTCCAGCAGTCTCCTGGAGCTGGTTTTCAATTCCAGAGACTTGCTCCATTCTGAATTTTAGTCCCCAGTGAGTATTAGTATTACCAGCTTTTACTCACCAAATGGTCACGCCTCAATTTTTGGACAGGCAAACATTCATGAAACGGTGGTCATGATGGCTTGCGTACTCATGGCAGGAGTGCTTTCTCATACCCTTTCCTTAATAATGATAACAGGCCCTGCCTTCTTTCTGTCTCGCCAGTGTGCTGAAAGCATCATGGATATTGCTAAGTTTCAGTCATCCTTTCTTTACTGACTGGGGCTGTAAGTTGAGGCCAGAAAGGAGAGGTACCAAGTATCATCCAAACCCAACCCAGATCTACCTGGTTCCGGAGCCCATCCTGCGCTCCCCCAGGCCATGCGCCTGCCTTTGCAAAACCCAATTGACCTCTCTTTCCCCAGGGGCTGTGGGACCTTAGACCCTGTCGAGTCAGCCTTCATTCCATGCCCAGGCCATCCCTCATAATCGGCCAGTCCTTCTTAGTCAGCTGACCAGCTTAGAATAACCCTCACTGGGTCCTTGGTTAGTCTTCAGAGATCCATTTTTCTTTCCCACTGTCTGTCCTTTTCCGCCATGGCTGGTGATGATTTTATACCGTCCCAAGCCTTGCCTATTGCACACCAAGACTCAGGCAGCCCCAGAAATGTACTGGGCATGGCAGGGCTTGGGCTGGGCGTCTGGCAGTTTAGGCTGAAGTTCAGAGATGTTAGAAAAGCATGGAGCCGGTAATAAGATGAGATTTTTAAAAAGCAATGAGATAAAAGGTTCAGTGGCTTAGGGTGTAAGTGGCCTTCATGAGCAAGGCTGGGTACCAAGCTAGTGTCTCCCAGGCCAAACCCCTGTCAGCGCAGCACTCCATGTGCTAGAGTTGGGAGCAAAGCGGGGAGAGTAGACCAAGGCTTTAATTTCCTGGCCTTCCAAGCACCCTTCCTCATCTCATCTGACTTTCCTGTGATCATTCTGCTAACTCTATACGTTTCTATAGCCCTAAATGACCGTTTCTCACAATGCCTGCCCTCTTACCTTCCCCCAAAACATAGCATGAGGGACACATGAGCATGGGCTTGAAAGTCAGAAGCCCCCGGGTTTGCTTCCTATCGGCTGTGTGTCTTTAGGACATTTCTGAACGTCTCTGATCCCCAGTCTCTTCATCTATGAAATATGGATAAGAAGCAGAACCTCCTAGACTTGATTGGAGAATTCAAATAAGTCAAGTTATCATTTACCTCGTATAGGGCAGGCGCTCAGTAAATAGTTACTGCTGATATTATTCCTCTTGCTATTGCTTCAGGTTGGTGTAGGTTCTTCCTTCAGAATCCAGCGAGCCTGACAGCAACAGGAACGGAGAGAATACTGGAGAGAGAGGGACCTTAGCAGTCGCCTAGTCTACCATCTTCATTTGGGAAGGAGGCTGAGGTTCAGAGGACGTCGCCTGGCTTGTCCAAGGTCTAGGCCTGACCTGTTCCAACCTTCAAATAAGGGAGTTAATTAGATTGAGCAGTAGAAAGAGCTTTGGCTTTGGAGTCAGACAAATGTAACTTTGAATTCCACTTGTCTCGGAGGACATAGACAAGCACTGGACCTGACTGCCTCATTCCCTCACCTGTGGCATTGGGGTAAGACAGCTCGTCTCCCAGGAGAGTGGGGAGGAGGACCACGCAGGAGAAGGTGCCTCAGGTACTCAGTGGGCACCAGCTGCATGGTTTCCCCTCACATCCTTAGAACATTCTAGGGCCTGTCAGAACGGGGCCAGCCCAGTAGAAGGAACTGAGTGCTGAATGAAACTTAATAACACAATGGGCTTTGCCTAAAAGTGGAAATAGGGACTTTTAGAAATAACTCTTGCTTATCGATTCCCAAATGCGAACTTGACGGCAGAGGTGCATACATTAATCAGGCAAGAATTCTTTCTAGTGAGGCTGAGAGCAAAGATTGGGAAGGTCATCTGCAGGCAGACCTAGAACCCTAAAGTAAGGGAGAGTGAGGATGAGTAGAGCTGGGGGGATGGCGGGGGGTGAGTAGTCAGGGAAGACAATCCCGAGTGTTTTAAACTGACCTTCTAGATGGTCTCCCAAGACAATTTTAAAAGCACCCTGGTTTCTAGACACAAATTATATTTTGAATTGGCAACACAAAGCAGGAGGTGGCTTTGAGATGAGTGGCCATTTCTCTGATGCAGTGGTTTCGGAGTAAGAAACATAGGCCAGTTTTGCAACGAAAAGTGAAGTCTGGTGTGGGCCTGTTCCAAGATGAATACGGAGAAGGACACGGAGACACTGGACAGCAGGCTCAGCCCCTGAATGATCCAATTACAGGTTTTGAAATGGACCCAGGGGCAGAATTTAGAAACCTAAAATGGAACCAGCCGAGGAGAAGCAATTTTGCAACCAGACAAATGACTGACTCCAAAANACACACACACACACACACACACACACACACACACACAAATAAGGGGTTTATTTTTTATTATTTATTTCTGGGAGCCATGTATGAAGTGTGTACCAGCACACCACTGGCCCACGTTCACTTTATAGCCATTGTCAGGATATATATTGGGGGCAACCATTATTCTGACATACTGTTTGATACTATTATTTTAGTCGGATCAAGTTCGGGGTCAAGAGATATTGATGTCCTGTGGTTCTTAGTAGTTCCCTGAACACACCAATTAGATTTCTACCTGCTACTTAAGAAGAAATCTTTTATTAACCATTGCCTGTTTTCTTTAGTAGAATATAGGGCAGGAATCTTCTTCCCTTTCATTCATTGAGGAGTCACAAGAAGTTAACAACACATTGTAGGTGCTCAGTAAATATTTGTTGAGTAAATGAGTAAGATTTGCCTGATGCGAAGCCACTATCTTCCTGGTTGGTGATTTCACCAGGCTTTCTCTGGCATTAGTGTTGCAAATTCTCTGTGGGAAAAGAGCTAATCTCCTCCCAATAATGCCTTCTTCTGCATTCTCGTAATAATTTAGAAAACACCTATATTATATAAGTGGCAATGATCTATAATTATCATCATTTTTATGATATAATCTTTTATTATTTACATCTATCTGTTACTCTTCCTTTATAATAGCTTTAAAACTCAGAGGCAATGTTTTTGTTTTGTTTTAGTGTTTATTTCCTTTTTCAAAGGAGTATTTCCTTTCTTTTGATTATTTATGCTCATGAATGTGTCACATGGGAAGGACTCGTCTTTGCACATGCCCCTGAGCACAGTGCAAGCCCATTTGCAACAGGTGTGATATCCCATCGTTCATTCCATGTCTTATTCCCCTTGTGTCCTCAGCCCTGGCAAGAATTCAGGCTCAATAGATGTTTATTGAAGGAACAGTGCTGACTTTGCCTTTGAAAATGCTGGAAGGACTTCAGCAAAGCTCCAAGGAAGAAACGCTGGATTTCCTCCTAAAAGTTGATGTGGTTGCTGCCTCCCACACACAGGTATTAGCTTATCATCTTGGCCTTTGCACTAGTCACTTGTCAAAGCAAATCTTTCTGAAAGAGGCTTCAACCTAAGAATTGTTTTGACAGAGGCTGTATGTCTGAGTAAGGCTGACCATGACCTTGGCTGTCCCGTCTTATGACTCAGGCATAACCTGAACCCCTCTGACGTAACAAGCTTTGGGAAGTTCTGTCGAACTGATTGACAAATCTTTTACAGGGCAGCCTGAGACACCCAGATGACATATAATTCACACGTTGACATGGAGATGATCAAACTAAATAGCTATCCTTGGGTTTTACTTTCACCCCTGGCAGGGATAATCCTGAAAACCTGACCCTTGAGAAAAACATGCTTGGAGCATACTTTGGCTGTTTGCTAGGGCATTACATTTCTAGTTTGCTAAAAGGCTTCAGGCTGCAGGCATAGGTACAAGTGCCACTATATTGCAACCACTATGAAATAAACAGAAAGCCACACCACAAGAGGCCAGCACACCCTGAAATGATCTTCTGTGTAAACTCCCTAGGGACCCAGGGTTGCATAAAACTCAACGGGAAAAGGCAGTCCAACTCCATCTAAACCCTCTTTACCCAATATAGGAGTCTGTAATCTTTTACCTTGCCAATTGCTGCTTGCAGAATCTACCATTGACATGCTCCACAGAAAATATTTTTTACTGGTGTATGGGGTAGCTCCTTCAGGGATGGTTGGAGATCAGAGGTGTATGTCCCAGAACGCCCTGTCTTGAGCTTTGGGGTCAGCTGGCCAAGACTCCAGGCAACATTTTCCCAGTCAATTGAGGTCAAAGCTGAAGGAGCTTGTTCAAATTGATGAAATACATACTTATGTGTGTAATTATGTATTTACCTTTATATCATGTATTATGGGACAGAGCATCTCTGTTGCCGAGGGCAACAGAAATAATGCAGCCTCCCAGTGAGAGAGATAGTGGGAAATTGAGAGAAACAGCCTTTAGAACAGGCTGGAGGAACCGGAGTGGGTCTTGGACCCCAGATAAACATACATACTCTACCCTTTCTGCCTTTTAAGAACCTGACTTTTTGCAATGCAGGGGATCTCCTTCTAAAAATAGGTACAGCCTCTCTTGGTAGCCCACTTCAACCCATCAACCAATGTATTTTATACTACTTCCTACGTGCTCAAACATGTGCCTGGAATCATAACGGACACTAAGAAAAGGATTTTTAGGCAGGATCTTTGCCCTCAGAAAATGAGAGACCAGCTTGTACCTTAGAGCAAGGAGGAATAAGCAAGTCTTCATCTGTATGGCTCCATTTCTATGTCAACAGCCTAATCTTCCTTTGGTCCCCTCTGTCTACTGTCAACATTTAAAAATGTTCACAACCGGGTTTCCTACTCATACTCTACCTAGCCACATTTCTTGCCACTTCTCTCTTAAATTCTATGTTTCGGCCACTCGGAGCTGGTTGGTTAAGGGTGGGATCCTCAGGGAGCTCATCTCTAAGGCTTTCTAACACATCACTAGAAATCTAGCAAGGTATAGAGAACAGAATTGTCACAACTCCTCAAGGAGGTGACACTGTGTGAGGTCCTGTGATAACTCGCTAAAGATGGGGAGTGATATCCCCCAGGGCACGCTTAAGTGATGGTCGAAGATTTATAAGATGTTTCCTAAAGAGAGTGTGTCCACAGAACTGCAGCGCTTTGTTTAACTGAGGAAGGGGCCGAGGAATTGACTTGCTTGGGACAACTGAGAAGTGCAGCTACATGCTGCCATCAGAGTGCACCCCGACCTTCTTTCAGGACAAATAAGGAGACCAGTTAAAATGGGTTCCTAACTATTAGCCCTCTGAGAGGAACCAGTTATTGGGCTGCTGAACTCCCAGTAGTTCTCCGGATTTCCCAGGCTATCTCACGCCGCTGTACTTTTGACAGATTTGCCTGAAGACACCCCGATTGATATTGGACACCAAGTTGACCTCAAAACTCAACAAAAGCCATTGCCTGCTCCAGCAAAGCTTCTTTGAGTCCATACTCCACTCTGGCTTAGCCTGGTCTCTATTAGAGCCCAGTGTGTTCCCCTAGTCTCAATACACATCCCTTATCACAGCACTGTGTTCCAAGGAGCTGTTGGTGCATCTGATCCCTTCACTAGGCTGTTTTGGGTTTTGCGTGTTTGTTCCATGCTCTTTTTTTTTTTTAATTGGGGAATTAGGGGGGATGGGAACAGTGCTGGGGAACTGGGGAAAGGGGAACAGACAAGTTTCTGTCGTTTTGTTCTTCAATCTAGTTGTGGAGGACGTTGCTTCACTGGCCCAAGTTGGCACCATCATTGCTCTCTTCCCGGGCGAGGCACATCAGTCGCCGGCTTCTGGACGGCCGCTCACGGAGGCTGCTGGCCGCTCACGCTGGCTGCTGGCTACACACGGTAGCCCATGGCAACCCACTGCAGCATGGGCTGCAGCCTACACCGTCGCCGGCGACTCACGGCAGCCCAGCTCCAGGTCGAGCTGTTTTTCAGCATCTTAGCTGTGGAGGGAGTGTCACTGGCCCTCATATGTGGGATCCGAGCCGGGGCCCTCTGGTGTCCCAAGCCAGCTCTTAACCAACGCGCCACTCGGCCGGCCCATTCATGCTCTTTTTTCCCTCACTTTCTGCCCTTTCCTTTCATCCCTGCCTCCACGTAAACTTGTGAGAGATATGGCTTCTCTTTGGAAAACTTTAAACTAGATATTCTGTGCTGTATTATGGACAGAGGGCTAAAACTCTTTTTAAGGGGCTGGTCAGCAATCTTAAAGTCAGGGTCATGGCATTCCCTCCCAGTTTTACCCCCAACCCCGACTGTGCTCACCTGGAGTGCTTGCTAGTGAAGAGACCCCATTCTTCTCATTCAGTAAGGACACACTATTTTTCTCACTATTAGAATCCATCCACTCTATGCCCTACAAACTGACAAGTTTTGTAAGTAGAGCAAGTCAGGGATCTCTGTCCAGGAACAGTTCTCTATCCAGTTTTTCACTATGAGGAACCTAAGTACCAGGGTAGGAGATTATTGGGGAGGGGACCATAGCCAGCTGTGGGTTTCCATCTGAGGAAACACACTGAAAAGGTAATACAGCCACCCTGTACTTTGGGGCAGGATGACATATAAACATTCCAGGTAGAGGAGGATCCATTTAAATGTAAGAGACCCTCAGAAATGAATATTCCATGATCCAGTAGTATTTAACACCACCTAGTAATAGGGTTTCTTCTTGTTTAAGGAGAGTCAGTATTGAGTACTTATTAACAGCTTAGAATAATGTTAAGCCTTTTACATTCATTGGCTTAACTAATTTTCACAAAAGCCCTTTGAGTCAGGAACCAAGACAACCCATTTTACAGATGAGAAAACTGAGGTTCAGAGACGTTATTTCTTGACCAAGTAAGTGGTAGAGTCTAGACTCACCCCGGGAATGTCTATGGCTCCCAGGTTCAGGTGGTTAGCTGCCATACTTTAGGCAACGTTCCCTCACCTGAACATGCTCTAGTTTTCACCAGCTCCCTTGTACTTATTTGTTTCTGCCATCTCCACTAGTCTTGCACAAAACCCTCTGTTCCACCAGAGTCCCAGACTAACCAGATCAACATTGTCCAATGGAAACGTAATGTGAGCCAAAACTGTGAGCCACACTAGTCATTTTAATTTTCCTAGTAGCCACATTTTTAAAAGTAAAAATAAGGCTGACCGAGTGGCTCAGTTGTTTAAGAGTTAGCAACAGGGCCGCCAGTTCGATTCCCACATGGGCCAGTGATGCTGCACCTGAGCTGAGCTGCTGCTGAGCTGCCAACAGGTGGCAGGATGGCTCAGCTGGTGTAACAACAAGACTGTCTGTTCGATGGTGGGCTATGCCACCTGCAACTAAGACTGAACTCAGCACCTTGAGCTGAGCTGCTGCCCAGATGGCTCAGTGGATAGAGCGTGCGCTCTTAACAACAAGGCTGCTGGTTCAACTCCCACATGGGATAGTGACTACGCCCACCCGCAACTAAGATTGAACACAGCACCTTGAGCTTAGAGGCCATGAGCTACCAACGGGCAGCCAGATGGTGACTGGTGCCCTCCACAACTAAGATTGAAGAACAACAACTTGGCTGGTCCCCCTCCCCAATTCCCCAACACTGTTCCCCTCCCGCAATTCCCCAATTAAAAAAAAAAAAATATATATATATATATATATATATATATATGAAAAGTAAAAATAAATGGGTGGAATCAATGTTGATAATATATTTCACATAACCCAATATATCCAAAGTGTTAGGATTTCAACACAAAATCAATATAAAAATTATTAATGAAATAATTTACACCTTTTTTGGACTAAGCCTTTGCAACAGGGTGTGTATTTACACTTTCAGCACATTCAGACTCTCCACATTTCAGTTGCTCAATAGGCACATGTGGCTGGGAGCTACTGAACTGGACATCGCCAGTCTAGACTCATGAATCCTAACTCTCTTAATAATCTTGGGAACTCTTCAGAGGACCAAAAGGAAAGAATTGGCAAGATGAGGAGTGTGTTTCTAGTTATTTGCTTGATTTAGTCCAAGAAAAAAAAAATTTAAAAGAATAAACTCCACAATTTCTATCTACAAGTAATTAGTGGCTGGCTTAGTTGCCGAGAAGCGGAGCCATGGAATCTCCACCATTGCATAACTTGTATCCGGTGTCCTTGTTCTCTCAGAAGCGTGATGGATACAAGATCAGGAAGCCCCAGCTCCCCGACCAGAGGTGGCCACAAACCCCATTCACTGAGTGCATCCCGCAGGGCTTCCATCACTGCCAGGTCCTTCCTCCTTCTCCTGACATTCACTCTCACACATGACCCAGCTTGAAAGGCAAGGTGCGTGAGCGAGCCCTGGGTAGCACAGCGGAGACTCTGTCCTCCTCACACTGATTCAGCCACCTGGAGAGCAGAGCAAACCCTCAAACCTCCCCTCCCCCAGCGCCATGGAGAATCCTCTCCTGAGGGGTTTGCAAACTTTTGCACACATTGGAATCCCCTGGAGGGCTTGTTAAAACTCAAGATTTAGTTTTAACCGTGCCTCACCCGGAGCATTTCTGATTCAGCAGGTCTGGGCTCAGGCAAGAGAATGTGCATTTCCAACAAGTCCCCAGGTGACGCTGAGGCTGCGGGCCAGGGGACCCTGCTTTGAGAGCCAGGGCTCAGCTCTAAAGAAACAACCTGGAATTTAACAGCAAGAAGAAACCTAAGAAAAGGCAAGGTACCTTGTATCCCTTTTAATGAGACAAATATGATTTTTAAATAAAGGATGTATGTAGTTATTTCTCGCCCATCCTTCATTATTTTCTCTCATCCAGGAAGGGACGAGGTGATCATGATGAGGAGAGAAAAGACTGAAAGGAAGAAATTAAGGAGGCAGGAAGGCTGGACGGAAACAGGGAAGTAGGACTGTGGTAGATCAGGGTGGTGGAAAATCATGTGAAATCTGTATTCCGGAAGGAAAACGGCAGCAAGGTCCCCCTTTACTGGGACCCACCCAGTCCCCTCAGCTGGGACAGGCGCACAGACCAACGGCAAGTTTGCCCCTCATTCTTTTCAACTAAGTCACAAAGGCATCACACGCAGAGATTATTTTCTCTTTGCTTTTTAAGAGGGGAAACTAGCTGAACTATGAGTGACAAACACATCAAGAGTCTCGGATACCCCTCCGCCCAGGCCTATTCACCTCTAACCTCTCAGGGCACCTAGATTTAAAAGGAGAGGCTGTGAGACTTGCTGAGTAGCAAGCAGCTGGGAATTTGGAATGCATCTCTGGAGATCCACACTGAGCCTGGCTCAGAACTTCCAAGAAAACTCAGTGGGAGGGGAGGAAAAACAGCGCAATAACATGAGGCCTTGTAGGGCCCGCCTCGGCCTTGCCGAAGCACCCAGAGATTGCCTTCCAGCTGCACTGCGATGACCCAATGTTCCAGTAAACAAGGAGGGGCTGGGGTGGACAGAGCTCAGATCAGGCTACCCTGGAGCTTTTAAAATAGAACACAGAGGGTCAGCTGGGTGGGGCAGGAGCTGGAGGAGTTGCCTTTTTACATTTCCTGGTTTAGGGAGGCACACCCACACCTCCCACCAGACACACATATACACATCCTCACTTCCAGTGGGGCTTGGGCAAATCCCAAAAACTTAGATGGTCTCTTCTGCAATGGTCAGAAACTGGTGACTTCCTTTAGGACGTTTTCCAAGAACCCCTGTACCGGAGACAGTACAAATGGTACACAGAGTTAGGCTAAGCCAGGCCACTGACTAACGGGTCCACGGTTTAAGCAATACTTCTGCCTTCCAGAAAGACAAACGGAGCTGCAGAGGAGAAGCACAGTCATTCAGTCCATTTCCTCATTTGATTTCATGGCATAAAGCAACTGACTGATG
>NW_017731372.1:137069-139375 GCF_001890085.2 Hipposideros armiger
GGCCGGCCCTAACTTTTTAATATTAGTCATTTATTTTAACATGAACTTAAAAGATACTCATTTTCCATTTATGATAGCAACATAAAGATTTGTTTTCAAATAAATGTAAGAAAAGTCATGTAGGTGGAGCTTCAGTGACTCAACTTTGGGAAAATCCTGTGACGACAGAAATTTCTGTAGTAGGTGGACCTGATCTTTAAGACTTTTAAAGTTCTTTCAACTTTAAGATGCTCTGATTCCATGACAATGGTTCTGTATCAATGGTATTGGCTCACTGCCTTCTAGAAATTAACCGTGTACTTGGGGAGACAGAAAATGCATCTGCAAAGATACCCAGAGATGTAAGGCTACGTGCATTAATAGCTGCCATTTGTTCACTCCGTAACAGTCACGCCAGCTCGCTTGCTTGTCCTGGTGTACCAAAGATCTTTCCCGCTTCGAAGACTTACATGGTTGGTCCTGTGGTGAGGAAGGTTCTTCCCCCAGACACTTGCATGGCACCTACTCAAAGAGTTCTTCTCTGGCCCCTTCACTCTTACCCTCCTTTATTGTTCACTTCTCATTTCTCTCCTCATAGAATGTAAGCTCCACTGAGCATAAAATTCTGTCTTATTCGTCACTGGATCCCTTGGGGATCTCTGGAGGATATCTGGTACAAATACCCCAAGGCAAACTATGCCCGGTGTATTTAAGGAATGACAAGAAGGCCCATGTGTGACTAAAATAGACGAGCAAAGAGAGCCGAGGAGGAAACCCAGAGGTTTGCTGTTTTCATAAATGTGACTGAAACATAAGAGAGTCTGCCAGGGGCCGTCAATCCTGCTGACCGCTACCTGCGTCCACCCATCTTCACGGAAAGGGAAAATGCAGCACAAAGAAATTTGAGATTGCATCTCAGGTGGCTGCAAAATCACGAACAGGAAATGGACATTNATTTATGCTTATGATTTGTTTTCGCTTTTCGTAAAAAATTGTTATGAGAACTATAAATTCCACTTCTGTATTCATTGTGATGATAATGAGAACCTTGTATCATTTAATACTTCCTGTTAGATAAAAAGAATGATCCCATTTTCATATTCCTCCTCTCCCTGTCTCTTTTCCTTTTCTTCTTTTTTGTTTCTTTTTCTTTTTCTTTTCTTTGCCTTCGCTATGGCTTCCAGAAAGTCTTGGTCAAGTTTTATATTTCAGCTCAGCGACTCTTACTTCCTAGGTGGTTGGAAATTGGGTTTCTGTTTCTTAAGTCTACATCCCCATTTAAATCTCCTTATTTTGATAATCTGAATGTTTCTGCTTCATGGGGGGAAACGTCATTTTAAAAAAGGGAGATATACATAAATTCAATTAAATATATTTTTCTTACGTTCCCAAGTACTTATCTGCTTTGGATGGCGAGCTGTGAGGACAGAACAACCGATGGAAAATTAGGACAAAGGTTTGGTCATCACTGACTTAGGTTATGTGCGATGAGCCCCTTCTTCTGAACCTACTCTGAATAAGGCAGGCAATGTTCTTTCTTCTTATCAGGTTTATGCTAAGAGCAGAGGAGGAAGAATCACCTTGCATGAATTCTAGTGCCTGGTGGCTTCTAACTAAACTATAATCTTAGGTAGGTCCCTCCCACTTCCTGAAACTCAGTTTCCCATCTGTAGCAAAAAGTTGGGCTAGAGAAACACTGAGTCTACTTTCAGCCCTAACACCCTATGCCTCTTTAACTTCTTCTGCTAAAGGTATGGAAGGGTGGTTCTTTCTCTCAAGAAGTTTAAACTCTTTAAAGGAGATAAAGCTCTTCTCATTTGTGAAGCATTACATGTGTACAAGTGGATCTGCATATTGAAGGTCTAAGTTTGCCAAAATGACACCTGGTTGAGAGAGAAATATTTTGCCTTGTGTTTTCTTTCTTTAGGAGGATATTCTAATATAATTCCAATAAAATTAGAATTTCATAATTAGTCACCTTCAGCATTTTTATTTCAGGTTAAAACAAACAAAAGAAGTTCTATCATTTCTATTGTTGTGCATGAACATTCTTGTTAGGAAAAGTGTGTTTTGTACACATAGGATGAGAAAGGTCAGGACTTGGACAAATATTAATCTGAGCTCTAGTTGAGATAACCTGTAAAGAGGATGACTTAGAATGGAAATACGCAGTTTAAAAAGTATGTGGAGAAACGTCCTTTCCTACATTGATTGTAGAAGCATAAACCTATATCAACTTTTGAAAGGAAAGATAGCAGTAAACAGCAAAAGCCTTAAAAATGTGCATTAGTTATGTTTCAGCAATTTCACGCCTGAGCATTTGTCTT
>NW_017731372.1:141465-143064 GCF_001890085.2 Hipposideros armiger
ATCCACTGCCCAAAATGAGCACAACTAATTGAAGGGTAGGAAAATTGCAACATGTAATAGAATTATCCACACCTTTAGGGAAATTTGTAAAGCAGAGAATAGACACTTTTGGGCAAGGATTAAAGAATAGAGAAATGGAATGATAAAACCATGGAAGCATTTAAGGATGTGGAAGACATTTTGCAAATATAAATTACAAAACTAAGGTAATAAGATACTAGCAACAGAGAAGGGACTCTGTCTGAACACAAGTAAGACTAATACTCCAAAAGCCAAGAATCTGGAAAATTGTTTCCTGAATAAAGCAAAAGAAGTAACTTGAGGAAATGATGCCCTGGATTCAATCCTAATGTACAAAGATAATAAAAGTAATGTTAGTTGACATTTACTGAGGTCTTAACATGTTTAGTCTAAGTAATAAAAGCTTTAATTAATAATTATAAAAGTTAACATTTATTGAGTGCTCACTAATTGTCAAGCATTACTTCCTTTAATCCTCCCACCATCCTCAGAAACTATCCCCATTTTACAGATGAGGAAACTGAGGGTCAAAGAGGTTAACTAGTGCAAGGTTACTTAGCTAGCAATAAAGGATCAGCGAGTCTAACCCAGATCTACAGCTGACTCCAAAACCCATATTGTTATCCAGGCTTCTTAAGATTGGCAAAAGGGAACCATGCTATTTTAAAGACCATATCATTAAGGAAGAGGATTCTGGGAGAAACCAGCCACACACATTAAACCTTAGGAAAGTGGGGTGGGTCTCATCAAATAAATAGAAAAGAGAGAGTGATCCCGTGGCCAATGACTCTAAAAGGGCAGGACATCTCAAGGGGCTTGGAAGATTATTTAAAAATCACATTTTTATTAATATAGTCATAAGTCACTCAACCTGCTGTGCCTGTGTGCATTGCCATGCCAAAAATAATAAGTGGAAATTAACAATTTGGCTGCTCAAGGCACTCAGATTTTACAAAAATGAACACAAAAGATAGAACAAAAGGTCCCAAAAGACCAGTGTCAGAAAAGCTGAGACTTGCAAAAAGCCCTAAGGACAACAAAAATTTTTGTTTTCGGTGTGTTCCGAGCAGGAAGAACAAGAAAAAGGCTAGGCTACCTGCTTGAGGCAGATGGTATAAGATTGCAAACAGGGCTAAAGAGCCCGAAGCCTCATGGGATTATTTAGAACAAGTCTCATCAAACTCTCATTTGTTTTTTTGATGGGATTGCCAAACAGGTCATGTATCCTAGCTTGATCTGAGCAAGACATTTTACCAAAGCTCTCATAATACTCTCAAGGGAAAGGTGGGTAAACCAAGGTGGCTTCCTAATTCACTGAGCAACTAAGGCCAAAGAGGCTTTGGTGGACTATGCTAGTCTGAAGGCCAGGCTTGCCTTGGCGTTCTGTCCTTTTCAATACCTGAGTATGAAATCTAGCCTGAGAATGCATCTTATCACACCCACAGATGACCTAAAGCTGGGCTGGATGGTTGATACGTATGTTAAGTGGCAGAAATATCTGGCAGACTGGGGCTAGCAAGACAGGGTTTGATGTATATCTATGTAAATAACTTGCTTTCAGAAATCACTGGAACTAGT
>NW_017731372.1:143377-144350 GCF_001890085.2 Hipposideros armiger
GACAAGAATAGGGCCTGCAATCTTTGGCTGTGGTCATGGAAATATGGTATTCAAGTAAAGAAAAAAGTACGTATTTCACTGTATCTGTAGTGTACATTCCATATTTGGAATAATGTTTTGGTTTTTTTTTCATCCAAAGAACAAATTATAAAAGGATCTTCAACAAATAAAAGGATTGTTGAGAACGAAGGTCAACGATGTCATCTTGGGATCAGACAACATATTAGTGGAAAAATGAAAATGATCAGCCAAAGCTGATAAATAAATAATAAATCAAAAATAAAAAGAAGCCTGTAGGAATTCTGATGCAGAAGACACTCTGCTCCTTGGAAACCCCTTCCTCTCACCCTCTAACACGTTGCCCAGTGTATTGATTGTCTTCATAGCGTTCATTGCCATCTGAAATCCCCTTGCTTCTTTATTGTCAATTTCCCCATCCTAGAACATAAGATTCACGAGAGGAAGGGGCCTTGCCTGATCACTGTTTTAACTGCAGCACCTATAGAACAGAGGGGTAGACCATCCTCATGTAGATGTGTGGGTCCAAACTGGTCTCTGAGGCCTACCTTTCCACAGGGGATATAAGGAAGGGCAGTTCTTTAGAAGGTGCTACGAAGACAAAACCCCAAACATCTCACTACATACAGAGGGACTTGTAGCTTGAGCCTAAGGTTTCTCCTGATCACTACTGAGGCTTCAGGCATGTCTGGATATGTCCAAAGAAATGGTGGAACAGGCTAAAGAAATTTGCACTGAGTCCAAAGAGCCTGCTGGGGAAAAATAACAACCTCAAGCTGTGCCCCCTGGTGGACTTCCGTCCCATCTGGGCATGTCGTGATTTGCTGGAGAAGTCAGTCAAAAATTTACTTCCTAAGAGCGCAATGATGGTGCCAACTTGAGCCAGTGAGGCAACATCCTCCACAACTAGACTGAAGAACAAAAGGACAGCAACTTGTCTGTTCCCCTTCCCCCA
>NW_017731372.1:145528-153527 GCF_001890085.2 Hipposideros armiger
AAAAAATAAAAAATTACTTGCAAGTTGGGAGGGTGGGATGGAGAACGGGAGGAGGGAAATGAACGACCCAGATAAGCCTCCCAGGAGAGAACTCATCCTAGATAAAGAAGGACCTGGCATAGACTGGGGAAGGGGGTCATCATCACTTTGTGAGTGGAGAAATGTCTAACTATTGCATTGTTTTGTACACCTGAAACTAAAAACCAACAGGCAAACAAAAAACCATCATGAGGGATGTAAAGTACAGCTTAAGAAATACAGTCAATAATATTGTAATAATTATGCATGGTGTCAGATGGGTACTAGATTTATCAGGGGAATCACTTCAAAAGTTATATAAATGTCTAATCACTGTGTTGTACACCAACTAATATAATATTGTATATCAATTGTAATTAAAAATTAAAGAAAATATTTAAAGATGATCATTAATAAATCATGGAGTGGAGAAAAACACACACACAGAAAAGAAGAGGAAGAAGAAGGAAGAGGAGGAGGAGAAGAAGAGGAAGAAGAAGAAGAAGAAGAAGGAGAAGGAGAAGGAGAAGGAGAAGGAGAAGGAGAAGGAGAAGGAGAAGGAGAAGGAGATGGAGAAGGAGAAGGAGAAGGAGAAGAAGAAGAAGAAAGGAAAGAAAGAAAGAAAGAAAGAAAGAAAGAAAGAAAGAAAGAAAGAAAGAAAGAAAGAAAGAAAGAAAGAAAGGAAGGAAGGAAGAAAGAAAGAAAGAAAGAAAGAAAGAAACCTGGTACTATGACCTTGACTTTCCAGACTGTAAGACCCAAGAGGGCAGAATTATGTCCACCTTGCAGTCCATACAAGACCAACTGTGTGACTGAACCACGGCAACCAGGAGCAGAGGCAAGAGCTGAGAGTAGGATGCAAAGGATCCAGCTCTCCAGGGAGCCTAGCTCAGAGCTGCTTCATTTGTTCACTCACTCACTCACTCATTCATTCATCATCTGCAGTGTGTTAAGGTGCCAGGGGTACAGAGCTGAATAGGGCAAGGTCTCTGACCTCGAGGCACTCTCAGCAAGGAGGTGCTGCTGCGGAGAAGTCTCGTGAGACACAGGGCGAGGGCTGTGCTGGAGATGAGCGCGCGCACCTGCCCCAGGCTGGCTGAACCCTCGGCTCAGTGAGCGTCTCCAGTTCCCAGAGGAATGAGTCCCACAAAGGAATCTGACTGTCCCAGGGCCTGTGATGACTCAACTGGACACAAGGGCAGACAGCTGGCCTGTGCAACAATGTAGATCTGGGGTTCCTAAACGATTACTTGAGAAATAGGCCACCGAATCTTTGAGACAGGGTCTCCTAACATATTAAGGAATCTAGAGGTCCTGACCTCTGGCCGATGTAGAAAGCAGATGCCATCTCGGAATTCCAAGCCCTGGGCATGAATCGATATTTTCTCTTCTGGGTTCCCCACAGGCCTGGGCCCACAGCTCTTTTCAGCCTTTCTCAGACTGCATGGTCGCCATCTTCACTGTGTGGTGAGCATCTTCAGAGAGCAGGGTGTAGTGGTTAGGCACCTGGCCTTTGGGCAAAAAGACCTAATCACACCCCAATTAGGTCCTTTAGTGACGGTGGTTTTGCTAGGTGGGTGGAATTAGATAACAGCTGTAAACATCGGGACTTATGGTATAACCAGTATGTAATAGTTGCTATTATTTTAATTTTTTTTCTTATATATGCAAACAATCATAGTTGTATCCATCAGGATTTGGTGCAGGGAAAATAAATTGCTTTATTTATATTAAGTAGGAGGGGATTTAATCAAGGAATAAAGTGCTTGCAAAGTTAGTAGAAGGGTTGAAGGAACAGGTTTTAGTCTGGGGTTCCAGAAACGGCTCCCAAAGCAACACTGAGATGACCTAGTGGGAGAGTTAATCACCTCTGGTGCTGTGCTGGGCTCAAGAAGCTGAGGTTATCCTCTGCTGCAACCCCTGCCTCTCAAAACCCAAGAAGGTAGAGAATGCATTCTAGGGTATCACTGCAGAAAAACCTCAGATTTCCACAACTTTGCTTGTGAGCAAAGATGGCCCAAAAGGAAGTAGATGCTGCCTTCCACTTCTCATGCTGAGTTCATCTCCTTGGAGGGAGACGCTTTGCATCTAGAACTCTGACTGCAAAGATGTGCGAAAACCATGGCGCTCGGCTTTGCAACCTCTCCACCTGGAAGGAGGCTGGAGTGAAGGTGGAGGGAGAACATCCAGACAGCAGCTCCCATGTACTGACTATCACACTCCAGGCACTCTGCTACAGACTTCGTGCCAGCTTAGCCTCACAGCAGTCCAGTGAGGCGGGTGCTTATGTCACAGAAGAGGCAGCAGAGCCGTAAAGAAGTTGCCTTGTCCTGGGTCACAGAGGAGGCGTGAGGATGGAGGTGAACAGGTTCTGTTTTATTCTAGAGCCCAACCTCTTAACCACTCTGCTCCACTACTCATCTTTGTATCTCGTGTACATATGGCCGCCTACTCGGTGAACAGTAGAGGAGTTAATTCGTCATGGGTTTAAAGAGTAAACCTAGAATCCTGCGGCCTAAAGTGTTTTCACTTTCTGGGTCTGACCCAGGTCAGGAAGGCAGGAGGCCAATGATGAGAAACCTGGTGAAGGTGTGCCCATTTGGGTGGGGTGAGGCAGAGCTGTGTGTGCAATCCAGCAGGGAACTGGGGCCAGATTTAGGGAAGAAAGCCATTTGGTGGATTTGGGTGTGTGTCATCTCTTCTTGCTTCTGGAAGAAGATCAGAGTATGTTGATATGGATGGGCCTAATGAGAATGACTGACTGATTTACCTCAGAGATGTTTTCTACTTCCTTTTTCCTTTTCTTTTGAAATAGAGAATGAAATATGACCTCGGAGAAAAAACACACTGCTATGAATTCAAACATGCTGGTGTCTGTGATAATGGCTTCCTGAGTGTCCTGCCTCTGTTGATAAGCACAGACCCTTGTCCTCTGCAGAAGCAGCTGGCGTGCCACACACCCAGGCACACAGTGACTGTGCAGGCTTCTCCACGCCTGCTACCCAGCGCAGCCCTCGCGTGTGTCTGGGAAGTCTCTGCTTTCTGCTCTAGTTTCTAAGGCCTGAGGCAGGAGCCCAGGATCCGGACCTGCAGTCATCACACAGGAGTGCACATACACACACATACACACAAGTATACACACATATATACACAAATATACGCACCGCACACATACACACACACAGTGCATATACACCACATTCGTACACATGCGCGTGCATATACACGACTCATATTTCTCAAAAGGTGCTTCATTGTGGTTCAATCATGTCATACAGGCTTAAAATAATGGTTAGATGGGCTATGAATACAGGAGGTAGGCATGCAAAACAGTACAAGAAGTAGGGAAAAGCAGCAAAAATGGTATACACGCAAGATAAAATCTCTGTTGAGGCGGATGCATGATATTTACAGGGACAGGGAGACAATGCAAGCAACACAAGTTACTGATGTCTAATGATATCTGAGTTGTCCTCTGGGAATATATTTAGTTGAACATTGAAGGTTTTTCAGTGACTGCTCTTTAGCCCCAGCACACTCCACTGACTTACTTCCACAAGCAGCATCTGCTAGGCCTCCAGCTCACCTTCATCCATTCTGAATGTACCTGTTGTTAGGGGACAGCCTCACAGAACCACTGGGGTATCTATTTGATGACAAAGCTTGCCACCCACTCCCTCTTGCCCTTCCATGTTCCCTCCAAGCCCAAGTCAGGAAAGCCCCACATTTGTGCCACACAGGGAAGCCGGGGAGGGGTTTAGTGCTAACCTTCCAGAGACCAACTTCCCAGAAGCCTGACCAGAGCTGCAACAGTTTACCTCTGTGTGCCTAGGGGGCGCTCAGGCCCAGGAATTGAAAATGTCAGCATTTCCCTTTAGAATCTCTAAGGCTGGGTAGGGAAGAGCTGGAAAATGAAGTTAAGGGACCCACAGGTAAGCATGATGACTGGGGACTTTTGAAGAGAAAGAAGGGAGGGTATTGTGAATATACCTCCAAGACTCATTGTCACATTGAAGTTCAAAGCTCAAAGGGGTCATGCAGACCATTAAGTATAATCCCTTCATTTCTTAGATGCACAGACTCCAAGGCCAAGAGGGTGGAGTGATGTGTTTAAAGATAACACTAATTAGAAGCAAGCATGTACTAACTAACATAGAATTCATCTCTGAAGCAGCGAGTTGCCGTTTTCTATCTTCTTGCTCCACAATATTGTTTCACTGATGCCATGTCTTCAGGAAATGTTTCTGGGTATGAGATTTTATTAGAGAAGCTAATTCATCAAGTACACTTTATTTAAGATTTTCCCTTTTACTAGATGAACATAGAAGAATATTATGCAAAAGGCACAAATTAGTTGTTTAATATAAGCATGCCCTGCTTTAATAGAATTCAAAATACAAAAACCCCAATTCAAAAATAAACTAAAGTGTGTGTGATTGCTTCATTATGAAATGTATCATTCAGTAGTTTTTGTATTTTTAATATGAAGTTTCCACTAAATGTTTCAACACTGAAGTTTTCAGGGGGAAAAAAAAAAGGGTGCAACTCAAGAAAAACGATGATGAACATAGGTGGCGTTTTGGTATTTTGATCATTCACTAATGTAGGTTTTGCTGTTTATAAAACAGCAAGAGACAGGAAAGATGAACAGTGGGGAACCAGAGACCTAGTCCTACATTTGTCACTACTCCCCAAGCTTTCCATGAGTGTCTTAACCTTTGTAGCTCCATGTCCCTCTACAGAAAAACAGGGTGGGATCAGATGACGCTATGGGTTCTTCTAAGGTCACAAAGCATTGTAGGAGAATGATCAGACATAAGTCAGACCAACTTGAGCTGATTCATCTCTGCCTTTAACTCTTTGAATAAGTCACTTACATCCTCCAGCTGCAGTTCCTCAATTCTGCGGGTAAAAAGTGTCCTATCTGCCATGCAGGGCTATTTGAACGTGAAATGAGATAATACACGCAAAGTGCCTCGACATGGCCTGCCATGTCGGAGATGCTCAGTAATTTTAGCTTTATGTCTACCTCCAACTTTGCCATTCTGTGATTTGTCATTCTTTGTAATTTTATACAAAATTCACGGCATCCATCCAACTTAGGGTAACATCGTAGGTATGTGGTAGTGAAGGACTTGACCTTGTGCTTTGACAGAATGCCTTTTGCTATCAATGTGAGAGGGACGGAAGCCAGGCTGGATGGAGGGGGCCCTGCCCTTGCCACAAATGGCAGCTTTTTGAGGCAGATTTTGGCCCCACTGTGGTTTTTCTATATTTTGTTTTGCCTTCTCTCCATTTAGTGTAGCCCGTGTGTCCTTTACGGGTGGTTTCATTTTGTGGAGATTCACTTTTTTCACCTGCCTCTCCTTTCACTCATGCTATTACTTCCCGCTTGGATCACTTCCCTCAATTCCCCTCCCCTTCATCTGGCTAAATCCTTCAGGGCTTAGCTTACCTCATGGAAATTTTTCTGACCTATCACCACCCCTGCTATTTGATTTCATAGCACCCTGTGCTTCTCCTTCCTAACTCTGACCATAATTACAGTTACATAATTTGTGTCATATTCGTCTGTCTCCCTTACCGGGATGCAAGCTCCAAGAAAGCAGCACCCTTGTCTATTTGGTTCACTCATCTATCCCTAATACCATAGGGCTTAGCACATTGTAAGGGGTTCCATGAATAGGTGTTGAGTGGCTGGATGGATGGATAACTGAATGAAAAGTGAATGCATAGAGTCCCCAAAGCCAGCTGTCATCTATAGGAGCTGACTAGCTCATTAATAGGAGTTCTGTCTCTTGCTCCATTCCATATTTAGTTTTATCTTCAATCCCCTTGCAGTATTTCTTCACAGCTTCTCCTACATGCTTAAAATACAGGGAGTTGATTTACTAATACCACAAACATTTCCACCAGAGCGTCCTGATAGATTATGATGCTAGAGAAATTTAATCTTGTTCAAACTGTGGGTTAAACACACATGCACAATAGCCTACGTGTCCTGTTACAAGGCATTTAAATCTACTCTCCATGTGGTTATCAAGAGAAGCAGGATCTTACTGATAACAGAGCCCACTTAAGATTCCACTCTATTTTTCCAGCCCACCAATTCACTACTAAAGATTCTGGGTTCACGACCTTGGACCCCCCTTTTGTCTCTGGGACTTCTTACCCTCATCGGGCCCCCAGCGAATCAAGTGAGCAGATGAGCAGGGATGAGCTCTTTAAAGAAAGGTGTGTGTTTAAATCAAATCAATGTTTTCTCCTGCTGACAAAGCCCATAGAGCTAAAAGAACACTCGAGAAAGCGATGCTGAGGAGGAGGCAGAGAGCGAGGGCTGGACAATGAGTGTCCCTTGAGTTGTAGTTCACACCACTATCCTTGTTTTTCGCTTTTATTTCTCTCCTTAATGGAATAGTAACCCATAGGCTGCTCTGCCAAGTCACAAGTCGTTTTCCTCTCCCGCTCTAGTCTGACTAAGGATTGGATCAAACGACCACAGGCAGCTATGGAGGAAATATTCCCCACAATGATGTTCTGGAACTCTGCTGTATTTGGGTCAGCCTTCGGGCTTCCTAACAATATAGCTTTGTTCCCATTTCCTCCCGATGCCTGATACAGCCCTATGGCAATTGTGCTGTGCAGCAGTCAGCACCCCCTTTCCCGATTCCCAGAGGTAAACTGTCATTATGAAGGACACAATAGGCCAAGCTTAAGTATGGAGTGTATATATTCAAGGATGCTGTGTTTTAATTTCCCAGCTTCCATGAATAGTCCTTAAGATGAATAGCTTCAAGATTCCTGTAACTTCTGTTTCTTTTTGTTCTTTAAAGAGCATAGGAGAGCCCCCTACTTCAGCCTAAATGGTGCACATTTCAGGGATTCAGACCTGCCTGGGTGTGTGTGACAGAAAGGTGGGCAAGAGTCACCTTTGGAAGAGATTTATGTGGCAGAAGTGGGGTTGGGGGATCTCAGATATCGGCAGATCCCTGCCTTGGTCTCAGGGAAAAAGGAGCTGCAAACTGAAGCTACGGCAGTTTTCAAAGTTGGAGGAGGTGCCCAAAGCACAAATCTGATGCCAGGGCAACAAAGGGTAACTGAAAGTGGGAAGAAAGAACATTCCGTCTCTACGGTGCTAACGCTGTGCCGTTTCGGGCATACTGAGATCAGTGAGGTTTTTTGTTTGTTTGTTTGTTTTTAATCAAACTTCTCTCTGCTGCTGTTTCAGCTCACTTACTCGTGATTGGTCCTGAGCAAACCTGAAGCAATGTGCTATTGTTGTTTTATATTTCTTCATGACCTCTGGTCAGCCCTCAGTCTGCCCAAGGTGAAACGGCCCAACTCCTTTATCCAGCGGCTCCTAAGGAGCTGAGACCAAGGTAGTTTCTTGTTATAGAATGTTCCGGAAGCTCAGGAGGAGATCCAGCTTTCCACACATCATGGCATTCATTTTTAGTTATTCACCTTTATTATAATATTAATAAAGTTTGCTAAACTGAGTTCACCCTGGAGCACTCAAGAGGTATCTTCTGACTTAGCAAAGGTGCATATTACTTTGTTGGGTAACTTAAAACTTAATTTTGAAAATGCACACACCCCTTTAACTGAAAAATGCACATACATTAAAAAATACACACACAATAAAATTACAACTCTCTCCTGTGGACAATCACTGTATGTACAGGGAAATTTTGATGTAGAATAAACAAACGGTCATCTGAGCCCATTTCGGGATGATGCAGACACCCCCACTTCTCTGCACCTTGCATCATTCTTGTGAAGGGGCCTAAATACCCTCCGATACCTTATACATTCTTTTTCTTTTCCTCTCTCTTTGCAACCCCAACCATGCACCCTCTATCTCCTCAACTCCCTTCTTGCTGCCCCTAAGAGAATAAGAGCTGGTCTCTGGTGACTCCTTCAGTCTTGGCCTCACATGTGCAAAGCCAGAGCAGTCTGCCATAAGAGGCCATATTGACCA
>NW_017731372.1:159082-181363 GCF_001890085.2 Hipposideros armiger
GGAGAATTGGGACTCTGTTCCAGTTACCTCCGCCTTAACTTGGATGCTTCTCTTTACCTCATGAGTCTGCAGAAGAAGGCTGGCAAGTGTTCAAGAACAGACCGTCTCATGAGATTTCCTGTACTTCCTGCTGCTGCTGTCACTGCTATGGCCCAGGCCACATGTCCCCCAGAAAGCCTTTCTCATGATAAGTCAGCACTTCTGCTGCCAGTTGCGGCAGAAGCCAGATGTGAGGAGGAGCACGCAAAGGCAAAATAATAAAGAAGAAATATACCATCCCCCCCTATTTTTTTCTAGGGGGGGAGAGTACAGTGTATAGAAGAAAGACATGATGACTTTCAAAATTTACATGTATGCTCATGTAAAGTTAGCAAAGCGGGTTCACCATGGTTAGGAAATGGCCCAAGTCATTGTAGAACTGGCCACACGCAGCTCTGTCAATCACACATTTAAATGGCCGTGTGGCACCTGTCAAGAACTAAGATCCAAGCTCTTTCCCTGCTTTCCCTCAGCCTCTCCTTCCTTAAGCCCTTGTACAGTTCACTGAGTGTGACTGTCTTATATTCAAGAGGGACTCACCACATTCACGGCAGTAGGGAACCCTGACAGGCAGATGGACCATATCATCTTGGAGAGATAAGACACTTGTAATGTCACCGGTGTATCTCACTGTTCAGAAAAGTGTCTGGCACCCAACCAGCACGCAGACATTCATGGAGTAAGTGAATGGAGGCATTTGGGCTCAGGTTAACATTAGAATTAGAGAAATATGATGATTTTAAAGTAAAACAGATTTGCCACTTTGTTGCCTGTAGAATCATCTCTAGCCTTTATCTTTGTCTAGAGAGAACCCGTAAGTAAATCTTCCTTGCCCGACCCCTAATCACACACCCACTCGAAGGCTCACCTTCCTCTTTTTTTTCAAGATGATAGTTTGGACACGAAAGAGCGGAGTGGTCACCACAATATGACAAGGTCCCTGGCCTGCATAGCTTTTCCTCAAAGCCTCCTCTCTGATTCAGCCAAGTGGCTTTGCCACCCCTGGAATCGCCCCTGAGCCAAGGGCTATGGAGACCACAACACTCTGGGATGCCCAGAGCAGTTCAAGATAACTTTGGAGGAAATTCCTGAGATCTGCAGTTCCTTTTTACATGTCACTCCAGAGAGTCTATAATTAATTCATATTTCTCTGGAATTCTAAGACTCATCTGTGGCCTCTTAGGTATCTGGAGCCTGGAATGCACTCCCCAGTTTTATCTGGACCTGTCTTATACCTCTTGAGGTGGCCCCAGGTACAAACTCCTCGTGGCAGCCCTCTCTCTCTTCCTCCTTTCCTTCCTAGGGAGAGGGACTATCAAGTTACCATAGAATTGTTAAGAAGATCCTTTAGGTTCCATGTATATTTACTGAGCCCCTATTCTGTGCACAGTCTCTCCTTTAAGGATTATGAGGAAAGGAAGTTTTATGTCTTTTAAAATGGCAACTAGTGGTAAGAAAGCTACAGACAAAAATAATGAAGGTAAAGCAAAACATGTAAAATTCCACTGAGGCAAAAGTGAAGTGCTGTGGGCGGTTACGGAGCAGAAAACTGCATCTATTGGGGGAGAATCGGGAAACACGTCATTAATCCTATTTCTAGTTTTAAATAACAGAGATAGAATAAAGTTATATCTGATAAAATGTACAAGATGAATAATGGTACGAGGTTGGAAAACTTAGCTATGCTTGGAAAATAACAAGGAAGACAGTTTGCCTAGAGATATGAGTACATGGAAAAGTCATGATAGATAAGGCTGGAAAAAGCATCTGAAATCACTTTGGGAAGAGCTAAAACTGGAGGCAGATGCATTTGAAGTCAACGGTGTTTCTGCTCAAATCAGTAGCTATGGCGAGTCACAGAAGGTTTCTAAGTAAGGGGTTCTTTTAGGAAGAATTTGGCTTGAAGGGAGTTGAGGCCAGAGGTGGAGAAAAACATTAGGCGTCTGTGCCTATACAAACTAGGGCAACAGGTGTGGAGTAATACAGAAATTATGGGAAGAAAAAACAGGATCCAGATTCAAGAGAAAGACCAGCTAGAACTTGGCTATCTTTGGGGTGAAGGGAAGCGGACAGCAAGGATGACTGAAGAACTGAGGCTGATGCCTAGGAAAACGGTGGCGACGACAGGCACCAAAGGCACGATCAAGGAGAAGAAGCAATCGGAAGAGCCAAGTCTTGCTATCTGTTCCTCCTCTCCGTCCCACCTGGGCAGCCATCTTGGGGCCCAAGATGTTTGTGAGGTCCAGGCTCTCAGAAGAGTAAGAGCCCTCGCTGTATAAGGGGCTGGAAATTTTTCACTCTCCTCTCGACCACAGTGCTTCAAGGAATTTCTGATCCAACAGACCACTCTGATCACACTTCCTGGTTCCCTACCTTCTTTAGGAAACACCGGAGAAACAAGTTTTCAAGTTTATCTGCCAAATGTTCCCAATAGTGTAGGCGCTTTGCTCCAAGTAGTGAAAATAATCTCTCTCCACGCCAGTACCCCAGGCGTGGTACTGAACCCTTCATCCTCTTGGGCTATGTAAACTTGAACTATGAATTGCAATTTTCACATTGGGGTCAATATGCCTCAAGGATTACTCTACTTGAGGGTCTCATAAATCCAATGAATGAATAAAGAGCTCTCAGGCTTGCTGACATATGTCACAGTCCTGGGATTACCCTGGTCTACTTCAGAGGTAGCAAGATTTTCTTTTTTAATACAGTTAGTCCTTATTATTTATAGACACTGTATTTATAAGTTCGCCTACTCATCAAAACGGATTTGTAACCCCAAAATCAATACTAGTGGCACTGTCTTGATTATTCACAGACATATGCAGAGTGGAGGAAAATTTGGGTCTCTGGACTAGGTGATGTTCTTTCTTCTTGTTTCAGCTCATAATGTACAGAGCGTCCTTTTGGCAGCCTATGTAGTGCCACGTTTTTCTCATTTTTGAGTTTTTCATCAACAATTTCTCTGTTTAAAACGGTCTTCAAGCCTAGCGCTGAAGTCCCTCCTGCCTGGTGTTCCTGAGCATAAGAAGGCTGTGATGTGTTTTACGGAGAAAAACATGTGTTCGCTATAAGCTTGGTTCAGGCATGAGTCACAGTGCTGCTCGTTGTGAGTTCAATGCTGATGAAGCACCAATATGTACTCAATAAGGTGTCTTTAAACAGAAACACACATAAAGCAAGAGTATGTATTAACTGGGTGATAAAAACTTGTGACCAGAGGCTCCAACCACCTAACCCTGCACCTCCCCTGAAGCCATGGTTCTGTAGTCCTCAATTCCGTGTTAGTGACTTTGTACAATAAAGCTACTGCAAATAACGAGAGCTGACTGTAGTCCCTTCCAAACCCATAGCCACATACTGAAATCTACGGAGCAGAGCGTCAGCCAGAGGATCCAGCCTCTGAGGGCTGCTGGATAGATAAAAATCTCCCCTGTTCCAAAGACTCCATGAAGGAGACGTCACTACCCCCATCCCACCACCATTGTTTACACCTGCATGTATTGTATGCCTACGTTCAGCCAAATGAAAGATTTGAAGCGACTTGCCCAGAAGATAACATGGACCAGAGCTAGGCACACGAAAAAGCATTAGCGGGAAAGAAAAGGGCACACAGGGTTGGGCACAAGATGGTGCCAGGAATGACGTTAATACAAAATGCAGGATCCTAGGCATTTACCAAAGGCTATAAATGTGGCCCTGCACTTTTGCACAGTGGCTGAGAGAGGGAAATGGTTCAGATATCCAGTTTTGGGGTCTATAAGAGAAATATGCCAGAGCAGCCTGGGTGTGTTTCCAAGTTCGAGCAGCCTCCTCCTCTACCTAGAAAACCTGCTGCACAGGTCCTCCCAGCCCCCTCCATCTCAGCAGGGAGCACCTCTCTGCCTCCTCGCCCAACTGCAGCACTCTGGTCTCCCTTTGGTGCCTTGAACACACACCAAAGTCAACCCTGACTCGAGACCTTTGCACCATCATTTTTCTCTTCCCAGAATGCCTTTTCCTCAAGTCGTCACATGTCTGACTTGTCACTCATGTCTCAGCTCAAAGTCCCATCCTCAGAGGATCGGTTCCTGACTGCCTAATCGAAAGTGGTCTCTCTCCCTCATCAATTCCAATGCTTTACCCTCTTTGGGGTTTGTTTGTTTGTTTGTTTGTTTGTTTGTTTGTTTGTTTGTTTGTTTGTTTGTTTTTATATCACCTAATCACTACCAGAAATAATTTTAATTTGCTTATTTGATCATTTGTTTATTGTGTATTTCTCACATTATAGAAGGTCCATGAGTGCAAGGATCTGGTCTGTACTCTAGGACGTGTCTGGTGATTAGTAGGAACCTCAGTGAATATGTGTTGCATAATTGAAGAAAAGCTGATACTAAAACTAGGGAAAGCTTTTTCTGAAGGGTCCACATAAAAGGGACACTGAGTGATGTGATGGATATAACCTTAGCAGCATCCATATGGCAGACGCTGCAAGGAGTCTCCAAGGAGCCTTAATTAGTGTTAGGTCAGCTCAGAGCAGGGACACGGGGAGCCACCCTGAATCGCTCTCTATGCACTGTCATCCAGTCCTCCTTTCTCTGACTGCAATCTCTCTTGCTTCAACCAAAGACCATTATGCCATCTTCAATAGATTCAAATAATATCTGGCTGCCCCCCAAAAATCATTTTATAGGTGTGAAAAATGACATCAATTTACATTATGGGGAACAAGGCCCCACAAATGAATAAAAAGGTGGAATTTTTTGAAAGTCTTTTTTTTATTATCGAGTAGATACATTGACATAATTGCTAATACAAATGGATATCTTCTGAACCTATTCAAGTTATTCAGACAAAACATTAGGAATTAACTCATAAACTTAATTGCTAATATAAATGGATATCTTCTGAACCTATTCAAGTTATTCAAACAAAACATTAGGAATTAACTCATAAACTATTACGTGTAAATTTGTGTGTGCTAACGTCGCTGACTCTCCTGTACTCTAGTAAGCGTTAATACCTATTTCATCAAACCTAAGATAGTGCTGATTCTAAGAAAGAGAAAAGGCTGGCTATTGTCATTGTAAGATTCAGTTTCAGGACATGTCTCAGGATTTATGAAAAAAATGGTAAAAGCTAACATTTAAGTTCTATCACTCGCTCAGCATAAAAACAAGTCCTTACTGTGACCGGCTTCCCTTCCCATTAGCTCCTTCATCCTCTCTCCAACCAATTTCCTTCTCCCTCAATTGGCTCCAGACACACTGGTTCCTCTGCTATTTCTAGATTATTCCAGGCATTCTCCTGCCTCAGGACCTTTGCACTTGCTCTTCTCTCTGTCAGTAATACTCTTCCCCAGGCAATACATGGTTCAGTCTCTCACTTCCTTCAGCGTTTTACCCAAAGTCCCCTTCTCAGTGGGGCCTTCCCTGGCCATGTTATCTAAAATGTCAACCCCTGTGCGGTCATTTTGCATACTTTTTGTCTGCTTCAACTTTTCTCCCTAGCCCTTACTTGCTATCAACCTTCCAAGTCCATCTCAGAACGCGGGAAGAGAAAAGATGCCTAAGAAAATGCACTAAAAACAAAAACAAAAGAGAACATCCAAAAGGATTTAGCATTCTGACCTATAGCTAATAAGAGTGAATAAAATTCTGGCCAGTTAGAGTGAGTCTAAGAAGAATGAGGAAGGAAGTTACAGAAAGAATATTCATTTAGGTAAACAAGGGGGTCTTCGGCTGGTATTTGAAGAGTGAGGAGACATTCCTAGATAAAAAAAAAATACAAAACCAGATTCTATGAAGGCTACCAGGAGTAGCAAAGAAAGACCACAGGGGAAAATGGCTAAAGAGAGGGCATACATAACAGGGTTCAGTAGTAATGCCAGAGTTTACGTAATGAAATAAGCTGGACATTTTCATATATAAGAATGCAAATACAGTCCTAAGGATTTTCTAGAGACTTGGTGGATGGTGTCTGGTGACTGTAACAGGGCCATAAATGGGTGTGCTTTTGCATATTGGCTGGACATACTGGACATGGCAAGTTTGACGCCCATGAACTCAAGGACAGAAGTCCAAATGGGGACTATTTAGGCAAAGTCTAAAGATAAGAAAAACCAGTAGCAGCAACATGGCTGGACTGAGAATGATGCTATCCTACCTAACACAGCACAGAAAATATGGATGTGATGAGACATTATTTTCAGATATCTGGAAATCTGTTGCAAGTCTCCTTTGTTTTCTAAAAACAGAGCTTTTCTAAATTCCTTTTTTTTTTTTTTGCACATGCAATTGAGGAAACAATAAAGGAACTGTTATTCTAGACTTAATTTTGATCAACAAGTAAGAAGTCATTAGGATCATAGCGATAAAGAGAATATTTGGGAAAAAATAACCATGATAGCCAAAACTCTCAACAGCCAAACAAGTTAATGGTGAGCTGTGTACTCTCAGTTTCTGGAGGGCAAATTAAAGTTCAGAGAAAAAAGACCACTGGTCCCATGGTCAGACATTGATTCAACAACACTGACTGAGCACGTTATATGGACGAGGCACTATTCTACAGCAAGGAATATGGCATTGAATAAAATGAAATTCCTGTCCTTTTGCAACTCACAGTTCATCTGGGGGAGAGAGGAATAGAAAGCAAATATACAAATAAATATATAATGTCAAACAGTGGTAAGTGTTATTTAATAATAGAGCAAGCCCTTTCGAGAAATGGCTGATGGTAGGACTAGGGCAGAAAATACACAAGATAAGCTTAAAACATCTTGTGGTGCCAGAATAAAAAAGTGCTCAAAAAAACAAAAAAATCCACACTAATGTGAGTCAAAGGGACACTGGAGCAAAATAACCAAAACTGGAATAATTTGAACAAAATAAAGTATTATTAAATTATAACCCAAGGTGTAAAATAAATAAATATGAGTCCATACTGATGTAAATAAATGATTAAATAAATAAACAAAAGACAAGTCCCCATGCAGAAGAATTACAAATAATTTATGTAGCTAATTCACCCTTGAGGAGGCGGACCCTAACTTCTGACCCCAGAAGTGTGGGCTATGCATAGGGCCTGCCTTCCAAATACACAAAGCAGGATGGCGTCGGGTCCTGTCGAGCTGGCCTGCCCGCAGTCTCATCCTGGTTCTTCTACATGCTAGCTACACGACCTTGGGGAAGTCCTTTAACAGTGCAGGTGATAAGAAATAGCTTCAGGATAATTTTGAAAGTAAAATTGACAGGATTTGCTAATGAATTAGACACAGGGCATAAGTGAAGGGGTGGGGAGCAATGATGTTTCTAAGAATTTTAGTTTGAACATTTGAGTGAATGGCAATACCATTTTACTGATATGGGGAACACTGAGGTGGAGGGTTTTGTGTTTGGTTGGTTGGGTTTTTATGTTGAAGCAACGATTAAGAAAAGTTAAGGGCCGGCTGAGTGGCGTGTTGGTTAAGAACTGGCTTGGGACGCCAGAGGGCCCCAGTTCGGATCCCACATGTGAGGGCCAGTGACACTGCCCTCCACAGCTAAGATGCTGAACAACAGCTCAACCTGGAGCTGGGCTGCCGTGAGTCGCCGGCGACGGCGTAGGCTGCAGCCCCTGTGGCAGTGGGTTGCCATGGGCTACCGTGTGTAGCCAGCAGCCAGCGTGAGCGGCCAGCAGCCGCAGTGAGCGGCCAGCAGCCGCAGTGAGCGGCCGTCCAGAAGCCGGCGACTGATGTGCCTCGCCCGGGAAGAGCGCAATGATGGTGCCAACTTGGGCCAGTGAAGCAACGTCCTCCACAACTAGACTGAAGAACAACAACAAAAAATGACAACAACTTGTCTGTTCTCCTTCCCCCAATTCCCCAGTGCTATTCCCATCCCCCCAATTCCCCAATAAAAAAAAGAAAAGTTAAGAGAGGAAAGTTCAAGTGAAGTGAGAATCTCTTCAGGCTACAACTCTAACAATATAATTGCAAATGATTCCAATATGGGAAAAAAGAGGACTCATCTGAAGAAACATACAGTTACAGGATTTGTTATTTAATGGACTCAGATTTTTTTAAGTCAAAAAATAGATAGAATGGAATGGAACTATACCCACACATTGTACCAATGTCAATTTTTTTGTTTTGATATTATATGAGAGTTAAATAAGATATAACTGTTGGGGGTGGGGGTGGGGGGGAACTAGGGGAAGTGTCTTTGAGACTCTCTGTACTCCCTTGGCAACTTCCTGAGAGTATATCATAAAATAAAAAGATTTTAAAATTACTTTTGTTTAGGAGAAGGAAATAGATATTTTAGAGGTTTTAGTTGACTCCAATACTGTGATGTGGTTGACAGACAAATGCGGATGTGGCTAGGATTAATGGACATATAAAATTCCAAAGAAGGACTGCGGAAGTACTACTTTATTTTGCTCCCGTCGATCTATATCTAAAGCGGTAAGTTCAGCTTCCAGAATGACAAACACACTGAGTGCCAAAGAGACTGAACAGCCCTGTCATATAAGAAAGAGTCGGAGGAGGCGAAGGTGCTTAGCCAAGAAAATTTCAGGCTTCCAAGAGAAATAACTGCTATCTTCTAAAACTTGATAGGCTGTCACTTGGTAATCAAATTGAGGCGAGTCTTTGACACCCATTTAGCTGCAATAACTGTATACTTTTCACAAAATGCCAGAAATGTTTTTAAAGAACACAGAGAAACCATTTTAGCTGCATTCAAATTTCTGATGTTTAAAACAAGTGAAACAGAATAAACCTGGAACATCAGAATATTCTCCCAACTGAATCTTCACTGTTACTTCATTTGGTTTGAAACAGAGTCAACCAATTTTAAGGAGTCTCCGCTATTATTGACACCACCTTCAACCATCTCTTCCTGCAACTATCTCAAGAGCTCTTAAGTTATATGATCTGTGACTCACACTTAGGGGTCAAATGTCTATTAGCCTTTCAGTTGGGGCCAAGAAGTTGTATATTAAATATTTGCTCCAACTGGCAAGGAGAGGGATACAGTACCTTTCCTATTTTTCCATTTTATCTGTGGATGGAACAGAAGACGGAATTAATATTGTTAGATTAATATTGCTACTTCTTAATATTAATTGATATACAGTATATTGAAGGTTAGACCAAAATTTTAAGAAGAAAGGAAGTATTTGGCACTTTGCTATAATAAAAGGCTATAAAAACATATGATAATAAAAGCCAATGAAAAGAATCTTGCAGATGCTGATTTCCATACCCTGATTATAATGGAGGCCTTAATTAATCAGTCTCGTTCGTGTAGGATGAGCCTCTAGCAATCTGGCCACAAACAATAGCAGAGTTCATGCACCCACTTATTTGTTTACTCATCAGTTCATTCATCAGATATGTATTGAGTGCCTTCTATGTGCTAAACACTGTCCCAGGCAGGTGCTGGAGTACAGCAGAGAACAAAAAAAACAAAAACAAAACTCCCCGCCATCATGCAACTGCCACCATCATCGGGAGAAAGCAATCGTCAAAATAAATAAGGAGAAGATATAACTTGTTAGGTGAGATGTGCTATGGAGAAAAACAAACTAAAAAAGATTAGGAAAGGCTGAGATCAAGCCCTAAAGACGAGAGAGTAAGAGAATCGAAAAGCAGAGAGGAAAGCAGTGCAGGGAAGGGCCTGGGAGTGTGCCTGGAACATTCTAGAAACAAAGGCCAGCAAAGCTGAAGCACAGCTACCAGTGTGAGAAGTCAGGGCACTCACAGGAGGCCATGCTGCAGAGAACCTCGTAGGCCATTGTGAGAATGTTGGCTTCTACGCTGAGTGAGAAGGGGAGCTGCTGAGGGTTTGGAGCAGACAGAGGCTGTTCTACATAACAATGTCACAGGACCCCTGCTTTCTTGAGGATAGACTGGATGGGGAACAGGGGGAGCACACAAATGGAAGCAGAGCAGACAGGAGGCTGCTGTCATAATCGAGGTAAGAACTCATGATGGCTTGGAGCAGGGGGACAAGTAGTTGAGGTGGGGAGAAGTGACTGGGGGCTGAGCTACCCTTGGAAGTTAAAGTCAACAGGATCTGCCAATGGTTTTGTTGTGGGATGGAAGTAAGCGAAGCGTCAAGGCAGGATGAAGTTGCCGTGAACTGGGGTGAAGAAGACGATGGAAGAGCAAGTTCAGAGGATGGAGGACACCTGACTCCTGTGGGGGGATGTTTGGCTGAATTTATCATTAGATACCCAATGGGAGATGATAAGCAGACAACTGGATCTTTGAATAGATCTATGCTAGATGTCTAACTTGGGAATGCTCCTTATAGTTAGAACCTTGACAGAAAGGTCCTTAATGTCATCAGACTAGATGAAAACACTGAGAGCGAGTCTAGGTAGAAGGGAGATGAGGAGGTCCACTGACGGAGCCCCGGAGCGTGCCAGCCTGAGCCATCAGAGAGGGCGAGGACTAGGAAGAAGGCAGGGGGATAACCACGAGGATGTGGGTCACTCTTTCCCCTCACTGCTCTCTCCCCAACTCGCATGTTATTTTTCCTTCTAGCTCTCATTTGACCTCTCAGCCTTGCTCTTAAGTAAATAAAGAAGTTTTCTATTATCAAAGCGCATGAGCCAAAATAGATATTTACCAGGTAAACACTATCCTTTTCACTGGGTGGTTCTTTTAAAAAGGCACACAGATCACCATTCAGTGCATTAGTTACACTATGTGGATCAGCTGGGACATCCAGTTACCCAGCTCCATGGGTTCCCCGGGCCGCCTGCCAAGTGGCGTTGAAGGTATTTTCATTATTGTTGTGGCAGCTATTGTTCAGGGACGCTTCAGCCCACACTCCCTCCTTCTCCCACTCCCCACCCTCTGCTCCAGAGGCAATGAATGCTCACATCATTTCACTTTGGTCCAGCTGCCAGGCGGGGGAACAGATGTTACATTGTTAACACAAAGAAGAAAACAAACAGCCCCCGCCTCTGTGTTCTCCCGCCTCCCCCTCCGTCCCCCATTTTAGCCCCTTGGTGAAAATGGACAAGCAAAGTTGGGGAGAGGAGAAGATGGGGCTCCAGTGAGTAATGCCATCTCCCCGGCCAAGGCCGAGCCCTGACCGGAGGCACACGGAGTGCTCTGCCGGCCCCTGTTTACAGCAGACACGGGTTCTGTCAGCTGAGAGGCTGGCTCATGGCTAGTGACGTGAAGATGCTCACACTGAGTGGAGCATTGAGAGAAAGAAGACAATGGCTCTCTTGTGCCTGTGGCCCCAGTAACGAATCTACCTGCACTTGATGGGCGAAAGCCATGACCACAAGGTGACCCAGGGACAGAAGAGAAGGACCTCTTGGCTGAGGTCCAAAGGAGGATTATTCCTCCTTGGGAAGCTTTGAAGAGGTGGCGGGGAGGGGGTGTTTTCTTTTCTGGAGACCACAGGTTTAGACTCTTCTGTTTTCCTTTCACTTCTCCTGCACACCCTTTCCTCAGGCCGGGGCTGGACGAAGCCTGGGAGGTCTAGAGTGAAGGCTAGAAGAGAAGTCGTCCAGGGGGATGAGGAGGTGAAGTGGGGCCTGCAGGGCCTCGTCAGCCAGGCTAAGTCATTGGAACGTCCCTTGAATTTACTGAGTTGCAATGGAAAGATTCTAGGAAGGAGAGTAACATGCAGAAGCAGATACACAGCTCCGTGGAGGAAGGGTGGGAAGGGAGAGCTAGACAAGAGGCTGCTGTAGCAACCCAGGCAGCAGACATTAGAAGCCCTCAGATAGCATTAGAGTTGGCTCAATGGCTGTCAATGAGGCAAAATGGACCGTCCCTAGGAACTAACCGGCCGTGGAGAGGGGTGACTGAGGATGACCAGGGCCGTGGTAAGAACTTACTTAGTAGTTCTAAGCCCTGAAAAAGGTTATACCCACTCACCCTCCTGTATTCATCATTCAAAATAAACGTCAATATCTAGCCATAAAATAGATGTAAGGAATTGCAAAAAAGTTCTCTTTTCTTTTTTTTTCCCCTAGGATGGCTACTTTGGTACATTATTTTAAGCAATCAACTCTTTCAAAATGATCTTTTGGCACCCTGGTTCTGTTTTCTTGGTGTTTCAAGCAGGTGCCTTTTTTTGAGCTTATTGGATAATCCTACACTGGGAGGGAGCCTCGGAATTCAGAAATTCATGGGTGGGCCGCTAGGTGAGGGCATGCCTCTCACAAAGCCCAGGGATGCGGGAAGAGGCACAGCGGGGGGCGGAAGGGTGAGCTCACCCTCGGATGTGGAGTCTGAAGCATCAATGGAGACAGACACTGCCAGCAGGCAGCTGATGAGATGAGTCTGGAGCGGAGATGGCAGAACGGGGTGTCATCAGTACTCGGGGGCAGAGGGGCGGGGGAGACCATGGGAGAGGATGCGGTCATTCAGGGTGAATGTGTGGAGGGACACAGGAGAGGACCTGGAATGAAACCTGCAGAAAACTGGCATTTTAGGGACTGGGCAGGAATACGAGCCTAATGAGGAGAATCCAGGGAGATTGAAGAAAATGCAGGAGAGAGTAGAGTCCCAAAGACTAAGGAACAAAGGGGTTTTAAGGAGAAAATAATCAACAGCATCAAATGCTATAGACGAATTCGTGTCAGACAAGAGGATGTGCAGGGCTGATGAGCGCCACTGCACATAACATCCCAGAAGTCACTGGTGGCCTTATTATTGACAGTGATTTCTGGGGAGTGGTGCTCGTATATGTGGAGGAATGAGTGAGAAGCAAATGAGATGATACAAGAGAGACTGCAAATTCACTCTATCAGTAGCAGCTCTAGAGGAACAGAAAGTTGAGGGAGGGTTTTATGTAATGACAGAAAACATTACTATGTCATTTACTCCAGGCAAATGCCTAAGGACCCACCGGATTGGAGGAAAAGGAGGAGACTTTAATATAGAAGTGAGTTTTAGGGGAAGATTTCTCTTTGCATCACCTACAGGCTACAGAGAGTCAGCGGAGGCAGCCGTTGTGTTTGGCTTGGATGTGGTGTTCTGGAAAAAGTTGGACAAGTGTTTACCAGGCACCTACCATGCATGCTGGTTAATGCATGAGCTGCTGTGGAGAATTCAGAAACAACGAGTTCAAGAAGCTCATGACCTTATGGAAAGAGAAAGCTGACGTCAGAGGCTGCCAACCTATGGTGTGAAATACCATCGTGTTTGTCCTCCACAGCGTTTTTGTAAAATTGAACCATCATTTAAAAAAAAAAATCACATAAAAAGCTGGGTACCTGGCTTCTCTTGAAAAACTAGGAGATATATGACCCTTGACCTACATTCCTGCCAGACAGGAGCAAAGGGGAGGCTGCCTGTCCCTGAGAGCGCCCACACTCCAGTTCACCCCAGTCCCCAGAACTCTCTATTAGCTGACTCCCAGAGGAGTCTTCCTTTACTTTATCTGCCGAGCACTTGGGAGGCACTTGTGTTTGTGCCTAAACATGAGGACAATCTAAGTCATGAATTGCTACACGCTTGTGATGCCAACAGCTATGCTATTCAGGGAAAGGAGAAATCAGTCAAATTCAATAGTTGAACAAAGCTTCTTAAACTTGGTTTTGACAAGCAGGTAGGATAAAGATAGGTGGGTGGACACATAAATGGCTAGAATAGAGAAAATCATCCCCGTGGGGTTCAGAGAGGGACTGGACGCCTGTGCTGGGGCAGGCCAGGGCTGGAATTGAGGCAAGCACAGATCTGGCACCTGTCCTTTAAAATGTGAAAACTACTTGTTTTCAGAGCAGGGGAAAGACGTTTTCACTTATTCACAGACAGTGTTATCTGTAATTTTTCTATTTCCACATGGCTGTCCTGTGGCAGACAGGTTCCTAATAACAGCGGTGAGCATACATAGTGATATTATAGGAAGCTTCTCCCTTCAAAATCAAACCCAAAGATCATATAGTAGTATTAGGATTTTATGTCTCTACAGTACTCCCACACTTCTTGGCACAATTGTATCAATCCCAATTCTGGGGGAGTCATGTTATCCAAGGAATCTTTCTTTTAATCTTTCCCAATTGGTTGTTTGTACCCCCATCCCAAAAGAGGGTGCTCTTCAGGCTCAATGAGCTGAAGTTCCAGCTGTGCACCCAATTCCAGGTTTCAGACAGCATCTGAAATGGCCTCAAAGGGGTCATCACTTATTAATCCCTTTGATGATTTCTCAAGTTCAAGAACGGAACAAGAAAAATGTACCCTAAATGACAGAGGGAGAAGCATTAAACTTTCAGCATACTAGTTTATTGACCCATTTTCAATGACCTGGACTTTGCACTACATTTCCTGTCTTCCAAATGTGACCAGTTGTGTATGAAAAAACCACTTGCCACCTAATGACCCTAAAATGTAGCCTACCAGTTGACAAACCACTGTGAAAGAAAAACAGACCAGTAGGAAACATCAGATACTTAAAGAAACCTTCCAACATGAGAACGATGAAGATAATAACAAA
The DNA here is from genome assembly GCF_001890085.2 of Hipposideros armiger. Taxonomy (NCBI): domain Eukaryota; kingdom Metazoa; phylum Chordata; class Mammalia; order Chiroptera; family Hipposideridae; genus Hipposideros; species Hipposideros armiger. Next base: position 173,548 of record NW_017731372.1, read on the forward strand.
CAGTCATAAAACAATCTGAAGAAAGCAGAGGCAATTCAGAAACCAGACGGCTACCATGAACATATAATTAGTATCGTTAGCCTCTTCAGAGAGATAGGAAAGAGACTATATGCATGAAACAAGAATAAGATTCAAAAACAACAACAAAGGGAATCATGAGAATGAGGAAAAGTGCTTCATTATGAAAGTTTATTGTAAAGATACAATAAACTCAGTGGAAGATGTAAAAAAATAGTAATAATAAAGTTGAAGGAATCTCCCAAAAGGTACAAAACATGTGCAAAATGATGGAAAAGGAGAATTAGAAAATCAGAGAATCAATCTAGGGAGTTATTTTTCTGACCAATAAAAGTTCCAGAAAAGAAAAGAAAAGAAAAGAAAAAGAATAGAGAAGGTATTACCAAAAAAACAGGAAAATATATGTGAAACTGAAGAACACTAAGTTCCAGACTGAAAGTACACAACATAATGAATTAAAGACTCGCACTGAAGTATATAAACATGGAATTTTAATAAACTAGGGATAAACAAAAGCTTCTAGGGATAAAAATGGGTTACAAAGAAATGGGGAATAAGAATAGCAGTAGACTTCTCAACAGCAACCCTAGAAGCCATTAGACAAAAAGTAACTTTTTCAAAGAAAAAATATTTTCATCTCTACCCAACCAAAGGTCCCCATTAAACATTAAGCATAGAATACAGACATTTTCATACAAGCAAGATTTCAAAATACTTACTGCCTATGTACGCTTTTCTCAGGAATTCTTAGAGAAATGTGCCCCAACAAAATGAGGTATAAACCAAGAAAGGGGAGGCATGAGATCGAGGAAATAGGAGATGCAACATAAGAGAAAGGCGAAGGAAATTCCTGGATGAGGGAAGGTTCTCTATAGACAGGTTCTCAGCAAGTCAGTAGAGCAAGCCACACAGGAGCTGGAGGACAGAGGATCCTGGAGGAAAGTCTCCAGAAAGAGATGGAGCTGGACGCAAAAATCAGGCTTCTAGAAGAAAGCAAAATTATCTCCATCCCCCACAGACACCTGGTTTGACCACATGGAAATTCACATAGAGAGGATGTTAAACGGTGTAGAGGATTTTAGCCATAGATACAAAGGTGATTGACAAAAGAAGAAGAGGAAGAGGAGGAGGCACAGGAGGAGGAAGAGGAAGCAGGAAATCATGAATTCTCTGAAAAAACAAAAGGTTGAATTTATAGTCCACCACTTGGCTTAGCACGAACAATCTTTCAGTGGTCATAATAATCTAAATCCCAAATGTTGTTTTTAATTCCTTTTGGAGGAATCGGACACACAAGAGAACGAAAAGATAAGAGATCTAAAAACTCATCTACAGTAAAATAAAAGTAATGGCAAGTTATTCATGAAGTGACAGCAGTATGATCATATTATTTTAAAATATGAAAGTCCACATCACAAGACAGAGCTGAAAGACGAATGCGACTGCCTCTGGGGAGCAGGATACGGGGAGAGGGGGCGGTCGGGACGCTACTGAACTGCTGTAGTGATAAGTGTTTTTACCACATTTGAGTTGTTTCAACAGGACTTAGGTCACTTTGATTAAAATTTAAATTAATTTATTATCAGAAATAAACAGTAGCCCCCAAACCGTTTTAGAATAACTATGCACCTTCTAAGGTGAATACTTGGAAAAATAACAACTCCCTCGGATGCATCCTTTGTGCATCTGACATTGGTCACCGACCTGGAGTGACAGCTCCCTTATGCACAGTCACCTCTGCAGACAAACGCCTGCCCCATGTGCTCAGACAACAGCTGCTCCCCCAGTCCATATTTCAGGAAGGACAGTGGACAAGTTCGACAAAAGTAGGTGTCTGTGTGGGGTGGCGATATTTTTACCTTTATCTCTAAGCCTAGCCTGCTATGTATACATTTACTATGGCAGACGTCTGAATTTTTTACACTGTTGAAACCAACAACTAGTTTTCGGCCTCATTCAGAGAGGTCTAGATAAAGCTATAAAAAATTTAATTAATTTAATTTATTAAATTAATGAAATTTACCAAGTTGCTGAGATTTACAGTATCTCCTCCCAGCAAAACATATCAGCTTGTTAGGCTGAAAAAATGACCTGCTCAGAGGCACTAGAATGCTTCTCCCTGAAAGGGAAGTGTTAGAAAGGACCTCAGAAATCATCCAATGCAACTATCTCATGAAACTCAGAGAGGCAAAGGGTCTTGCCCAAAGCCACCCAGCTTACTTGCATCAGAACTAGATCTAGAGTCCTGGATGGGATTCCATACTGCCTATGTCAGAGCTGGACCGGTAGCCTCAGATAGATACAGATGCTAGAACAAGGTTGGAACACAGGTGTAATTCTAAAACTTCTGAGCCTTCTACCACTGCAAACTGCCTCACAAAGCAACAACAATAAAAGGGGAGCTGTAAAATCCAAGCCCGGGGTTTCCTTCTGCCTGAGCTGCCAACCTGTAAGGTTTACACAGTCCAACTGAGCAGCCACTGTATCTTGAAGGACTTCTGAGGTCAGGTGTCTGGGGGACAAGTGGGTACAGGGGTCTGAGAAGAGAGAGTTCAGAGTCATCGCCACAGATGGTGGTCGCTGTCATATTGAAGAATGAGATGGCCCAGGGGAAATGAGGACACTGAGAAGAGAAGATACCCGAGACAACATCCTAAGGAACACCACCGGCCTTAGGACAGGAAGAGGAGAGAAGACCGCAGCCCCTGGAACCTACTCGTGCCCCTGAAATAACTGTCCCGCACTGAGGTATGAGATCCTCATCGCTTGTTTTGCTCTCCAGGGTTAAATATGTGTTGCAAGCACGTGTAGCCAACGCTTGAAGTTACAGAAGAAAGGAGGTGGGAGGATTTGAGGGTGAGCAAAGGCACGTGAGGGTCATCCTGGAGAAGTTGGTGGCACCATTTCTGGACTTCCTGCAGAAAAGAAGACTGCTGTCCACTCTGCCCCCATCCTAGCACTATTGTCACTAGCACAGTCCCCAGAGGACCCGGGGGGAGGGGAGGTGTTTCCTAGGAGGGTGAGTAGAAGGCCACCCACCCCTCTGCTAATGGACTTAGTCCAGATCAGAACCTATGCTGCTGCTTAGTCATGGGGTAGAAAGGTTGGGCAAACACGCACTTTCTCTGTGCTGAGGACAAAGACCAAGAAGACTGGGACATGTCAGAAAGCTTATATGCTAAAAGCAAAGGGAAAAATGCATTTCGCCCTGTTAAGTGTATTTCTCAGAGAAATGTCATTTTAGAAACAAATTGAAATTCCAAGTAGGAAAGTGTTAAGTTGGCCTAGAAGGGGTGTTGGTTGATTGTTGTTAGCTTTTGATTGGTCCAAGATCCTGGAGGTTGCGTGAGCAAGGAGCCCCTGATCGCCTTCCCCGTGTGCTAATTACGCCGGGCCCTAACTGAAGACCCTCCTTGGCTGGGTTTCATAGCCAAAGGGAGTAGAGAGAGCTGAAAAACACTGCAGTGGACAAGAAGGAGCCCAGGCTTTGGAGCTCGGCAGCCTAAGTTTGAATCCTGACACATTAATTATTATTACCACATTAATCATTATTATCAATGTGATCGTGTATGTGAAGTCCATGCATCTCAGTTTCTTCATCTATAAAATGGGGATAGTACATATCTCAAAGGACTGAACAAAAAAAACCATATTTACAAAAAAAGATGCCAATAGATATCAACTCCCCTACCTACCTACGTCCTCCTGCTCATCTTAACCCTTGAGAGCCACCCTGAGTGGGCAAAATAACACTTCATCTTGGCTTCCTCCACCTCCTTGCAAGTTAGATATATTGTGCAGATCGATGATGGTCTCAGCATGTTTGCTGTGGACCATCCGTAGGTGGGAGTCTACCATTATGTCACCAAGCCATCACGCCCTGGACATTGCACACTCTGATCATTGGTTATGAGCGGACATGCTTTTATAACGCCCAGCTGTGTATCTGGTTCTTTGAGAAAACATTACATTTCTAGAAGTTATTAGAGGGAGCAGAAGCTTGATGTGGTCCCTGGTTTCCTGTCATCCCTAAATCCCCGGGATGGCCCCAGTACCTCAGTTAAACACAAGCCCTCCCTCCTCCACCCCTCCCCTCACACACACTGATATGGCCACGCAGCTGCTCCTGGCCAGCATTGGGGAGATTTCCCTCTTTTGCTGCTGTGATTCACCAGCCGTGGCTACTGTCTTTTCTGGCCTCTCTCCCTGGCATAGCAGTGCTTCCTCATTGGTACTTTTTTCCCTGAAGTTCATGCCCTCAAGCACCTCAGGCAACCTGGATAAATTTAGCTCTTCTCAGAAACCTTTGCTGATTTTGTTCCATGACTGTTAAAGGTTTGGCTGCCCCCCAGGAAGAGTTTTGAGCTGGCTCCCCTCGCTTGGAGGTCTCATCTGGTTCTGGCGGCTGCTGTGCCACTTGCATAATTGGTCATTTGCGTTACCTCACAGCACGGTATTTACTTTGAGAATCAACCAATTTGTCCTCTGGAAAGCTGACATGGTTCGTTTCAGCTTCTGTCCCCTTGGAACTCCTTCCCTATTTTTTCCCTGCCCTGAACAGCCTGTGGCTGCTCTTAGTGGTCGTGGTCACTTCCCATCAGGGCTGAGAAGGAAATAAGTGACTAATGACTGATAGTCTTCCTGACTGTCTTCTCCAGTAGCAGGGCTTCAGGTCTCATTACTAGGATCCAGCACCGTACAGCGCACTTAGCAGATGCTCATTTAATGGTTGCTAATTTAAATTGTTCTAACTAAACATAAGAGAGGCTAGAGTCAGACCCCCTTGGTCAGCCACTAAACAAAAGAGAAATGTACGCAAAGTCCATTATGTGTTTAGATATGCTCATTTTCAAGGATCCGAAATAAGGTTCATGGATCATGCTGAGGCTTTTATCATTTTAATGACCATTTACTTCTCTTTAATACAGACTGTAGGTAAGCCAACCAATCAGCAAGCAATTATCGATCGCCAACTTTGTGCAACTGGCTATGGGCATTTCACAAGCAAATGTCAAAGGGGAGATGAGTGATCTCCGGAATAAGAGCTATTTTAGGTATTGTGGGCAAAACATGAAAAGAATCCAACTTGGCCTCTGCCTTCCTGGAGTTCACAGACTCTATGGGCATACAGAACTAACCCAACAACATAAGGAAATAAGAACCAAGGCCAAATTGTGAGAAAGACAAGGGAACATTCTGGAAAGGCTATATGGGGAAGGACTTTGTGTTGGATCTTGAAGAATAGGAAGGATTTAATAGATTCAGAGGAAAGGAGAGGACTTATCAAGGGCAAGGAGAGTGAGAACAGAGGGCACAAGGACCAGACCAGAGGGGAGAACTGGCACAGGTGCATACATGCATGTGATTTGGGGAGTGTCTGCACAGAGCTAGTCTCACCCCAGGGAAAGTATGTATAAGGGGAGGAGTAAATAAGCTGAGGACAGTCAGCATCCGCCGGGCCTTGAGGGCTAGGCTCAATCCACGAGCCAGCTACAGACAGACACCCCCTACCATCCAATAGCAGGAGCAGGCTCCTGTTGGGAAGGGGAGATTTTGCCCTCATTCCTTATAACCACTAGGTATGGCCTCTTTCCAGTCCCATGTTCACCCCCACCCCAATTTAGCTGCCCTTGCTCCCTGGAAAACCATGTTAAAGAGTGTCTGTAGAACCGAAGTACCCTACTCCAGGTCTGCGAGACTGTTCATGCACGTGCCCTACTGTGAGGGTCTCCAGCAGCTTCTGCAGCAGCGGAGACTCACGTGAGGACACACGTGGTGGTGGCCAGGGCCACCAAAGGCTATGGCTGCAGGAGGCAGTGAGATGAACAAACAGCTGTGCCCTGGGTAGATAAGACCGCATGTTCCGTATTGGCATGTGAGTGGGACCAATGGCCCAGGTGTCACTGTCACCATCCTGGCTGAACCACAAAGAAGAGAGTCAGGTCTGTTTTAAGACTCTGACCAGGCACATGAAGAAACTGCAACTCAAAAACAGCCACTTACTAAGAAAACAAAGCTCCCTGCAAAACAAAAGGTTAGTATACTATCCCCAGTGACTCTTTAAACCAAAGCAAACATCTAGGCAGGCCACGTTTGCTTGCACAGCTCTTGCTTTCTGCCCTGGGTCACTTGATTCCCAAGGTCCCCTGGTAGATTTCCTCCTCAGGATAAAGCTGAGAAAGGGCAGCTGGGAATATCAGAGAAGGGTCTCAGGAGGGGAAGGAGGTGAGGGGCACCTTTCCAGCCCTCAGGGAACTCACCCTGCTGCGTGTTCACCAGCATTTCACATGCAGCACTTGTTCAAAGATGGGACTTCGGTTGTTTTTTGTCGTTGTTGGGTTTTTTCGTTTTTTTCAGGAAAGTCAAGGACGTTGACCAAGCAAAACCCAAAAGAATCTGTAAAGTTGAAGACCCTTCAGCAGAAAAGTGTCCCCTCCAGTTATATTTCAGGATTCTGTATTAACGGATGGGAAGTACATCAAATATGGTCTAGAGAGAAATTGCTCAAACTGGAGGCCCAAACCATCAAGGCAACTCCGACAGCATTAAAATCAACATCAGAGAGATTTCCATCGTGCAGATTATGGTGCCTGGGCAGTGGTGGCACTTACTACATGATGTCATGGCAGTATGATCCCAGCTTCTCCGTGGGTCTCCCCAAGCCGTCTCTATCTCTTGGCTTCTAAAATATGCGACTGCACTGAGTATATCAAGTTAGGAAATCTTTATGTGACCTGTCTTATGACATTAACAACCTTGCTAAGGGTACAGTGTGACACATATATCCAACAGAGGAACTAATACAAGGCAAGATGTAAATACTAGAGAATCAGTGTCATTTAAAAATGCAGGGTGTGGGCGGGGACAGATCCATGTGGATGTGGGGGGCAGATCACTGCAGCGGAGAGCACACAATGGAAAAGACTTGGCCTATAATGGAAATGGAAGTCCCTCCCCTGCTTTCCAGCACCTTCCGTAATCTGGCTTCAACCTGCCTCTCAGCCTTACCTCCCAGGACCCCTCCTCTATAATCCAACCAGTCTGTACCCTAAGCTCACTTCGCTCCATGGCTGGTTTTCCACCACTTAGCACAATTCTTCCTTTCCTCTCTGCTTTTCTGAATGCTAACCAGGTTCAAAGTCTGGTTTACATTTCCCCTGTTCCTTGACACCTTTCCAGCCCTCTGGGAACTCACCCCACTGTGTGTTTACCAGCATTTCACAGGCAGCACTCATTGTCTGGGTTTATTCGTCAATTGTAGACTGCCTTGTGATGGCTCTGGGCTGGTTCTCACCCACTATTACCTTACCTGTGAATTACCTACTTTCCCTTTAAAGTCCCAGACCCCTACCTCCCTCTCCTTAGTCCAAAATGGTATATTAGCCCTGTTTGTCCTTGGGTCCCCTGTTCTCCTGGAGCCTCTGTATGTATATATTATAATAATACATTTGGTTCTTTTCTCCTTTTAATCTGTCTCGTGTCAATTTCATTACAGTAGCCAGAACTTAGAAGGCTAGAAGGACATTTATTTTTCCTCCCCTACAGTGGTTCCCTTGTTTTCTGGATGCCCAAGCATGACAGTCAGCCTTTGGGGCACCTCAGCCCTGCTCCTATTTTTTCACTTTCACCCTCAGTTTTCCTCTCACTGCTTTCCTACTCTCAGTGGTCTCAGTCCCCGCGTAGTCCAGCTGCCCACCCTCAAATCGGAGAAACTTGGCCCTCAGAGCCTTTCCTTAAGAACTCTCCCTTGCAGCTTATGTCAGGTTTCTTTGAGGTGGGCTCACAGCTGCTCTTGGCT
>NW_017731372.1:184052-187557 GCF_001890085.2 Hipposideros armiger
ACTTCTTCTGTTGATGTTGTCATTGGAGGTATAAAGTTTTGCTTTGTCTCTCTCCTAATTCGAAACAGAAGGAACAAGGAAATGAAGCATAGTTAGTTGAGTATTCTAGAAGCCACTTATCTTTGGTAAATTTCAAAGGGAAAGTGGAAGTAAATAAACAACCATTCAGTAAACAAGTATTTAATGCACACTGAGAGTGCATTAAATACTTATGTGAGTTATGATGATCCAGGGTAGGCCTGGCCCATAGAAATATAACGTGAGCCAGGTATATAATCTAAAATTTCTAGTAACCACATTTATAAGGTTTGTTTAAAAAGCATGATACCGATTTCTATAATATTTTCTTTAACCTAATATATCCAAAACATTATCATTTCAATATGTAACTGGTAGGGAAGGTAGATAGAAAGAAATGAGCAGGAGAAGGGAGGGACTAAGTCCCGGTTAGAAAGCCCCTGGCTGCAGCTCCTACTTGGGTCCAGACCCCTGGCAGCTGCCCATCAGGATTCCAGGCTCACACATACCCCTAAATCAAAGGGGTGTGTTTACATATCCCCCTAAATCAAAGAAATGCATTGTTAAATGCCAGAGAAGAAAGAGGAAGACATCCTGCTTATCAGAAGCACCAACACATACTAGCCCATCAGGATTCCAGGCTTACACATACCCCTAAGGGCTGTGTTTACACCTACCCCTAAATCAAAGGGTATGTTTACCCATGCACCTAAATCAAAGAAATGCATTGTTAAATGCCTGAGAAGGGAGGGCTAGGCACTTCAGGGGAGAAAGAGAGATAAAAGAAGGAAGAGGGGGAGGGAATTCTACCCATAGAAATAAAAGCCTTTGTACAACGTAAGGCGGGGCTGCTTCTCTCTCGGGTCAACCCGCTCCAGGTCTCGGAGTGGACTTGCTTTTCCTAATACATTTCCGGCTGTCCTATGCAGCACAAACTGTCTCTTGCCTGGATTCTTTCTTCAGAAGATGAAGAGCCAAGGTACAAACGCCATTTCCCTGTAGCATGACCTGTCTAAATGTATGAATATGATCTGTTCATACGAAATCTTCAAAATCGGGTGTGTATTTTATACTTAAAGCCCATCCCAATTCAGACTAGCTGCATTTCAAGTTCTCAACAGCCTCACGTGAATCTAGTGGCAACCATATTGGACAGCACAGATCTAGGTAGAAATGGCTCCTGCCATCATACTAGTGGGAGAGTTAGAAAATACTCATAAATACGAGATTAATGAAGAAGGTGATCTTAGATTACGATAAATGCTAGAAGTGAAATAATGGCGACAAGATAGCAACTGAGGGGTAGAAATGGGAGTGTTGCTACTTTAGATGAGGAAGTCATCAGAAGCCTCTCATAAGAGGGAACATTTGAGTGGGTACCTGCCACAGGAAAATAGACTCACCAGGTGGAAAAAAGAAAAAAAAGAGGGAGAATTCCAGGCAAAGAGAACTGTAAAAGCAAAGGCTCAAGGCATCGAAATGCTAAGCTGGGAGTGTTCTCCTGTGTGGCTGGAGAACAATGACCTTGGAGGGGAGGGCAGTGGCAAGACTTTGAAGAGATGAGCAGCAATCACAGCAAATGGGTTTGCAGTCCTTGAAAGAGAGCTTGATGTGACTCTAGGAACAGGGAAGAGCTGATGAAGAAATCTAAGATGCAATTGTAAAAGATTTCTCTATTTTCTGCATGAAGAATGAATTAGAAAGCAGGAAGCGCAGATGCACAAAAACTAGTTGGAGAAGGTAATTTGGTTGACTAGGTGAGAGTGGCGGAGGCTTGGCTAGGGTGATGATAGTGAAGGTNTCCTGGATAAGAACGCTGTCTTAGTCTTGGAAAGCAAATATGTATTCATTAAATGTTGATCATTGCTTTGGAAGACTTTTTAATGGGGAAATAGTCAAAAATGAATGCCAATGGAAAAACAAAAGCAGGCTATCAAATGGTAGATACTACGTGTTACAGGCAGAGATAGAGGGAGAGATAGGCATCAAACAAAGGGCAAAAGGAACCATATCAAAACGCCAGAAGTTTTCTCCAGGTTGTGGAATTAGGAGTGACCTTTGCTTTCTTTTTTTCTATATATTTCCGTACTGTCCAAGTGTTTTACCCTGAACAAATGTAACGCTAGTCGTGGTAGATGGGAGGAATCCATGTTTAAATGTTTTTCAAATGTGGGTCTCTTTGCCCCAACTCAGCCTCATCAAGAAACCTGGATGAAAGCTGAGTGACCCGAGGACAAAGGCCTGCAGATCCACCCCATGGCCTGGCCCTCCTTTCTGTTGTCCAGCACAGTGTCCTGCAAAGGTCATTACCCTTATCTGAGGGCAGACGGTGAGTTGAAAGCCACACAGGAGTGGTAGCTCAGGCACGTAGGTCTGTAAGAACCAAGCTCAGAGGTAGGCCTAGAGGCCACCCATGGCTCCACAGCTGCACCCCCAACCCAGCCACAGAGCTTACACCAAAAAGATTCATTAGCAAAATTGGAAAGGGAGAAGGTCATGAGTAGGAGAGGAATGAGGCAAAGGAACCAAGAAGGGGATTTCTAATAAAGAATTGAAACTGCCCTGTTCAGGAGCTGGCAGACTTCCCAGGACCTCTGAGGGTGGGAAAAGAAGGGCTGGGAGAAAACCAGGAGAGGAGGTAAGGTTCAAGTCAGCTCAGGGACACCCCACCTCCTCCTCTGGCTCCAGCCTCGTCTACTCGTTGTCAGATCTTTCCAATTCCCTTTTGTGCTGCTCTTATCTCCCTCACCCAACCTCTAGCTCCCACCCCCACCCCCACCCCCAGCTTGATTCTATCACCCTTAAACAATCTGAGCTTGTTTCTCCAGGGACTGGAGCTCCTGCTATAGACGGTGACAGTCATACCCCAGCTCTTGCAGAGGGAACTAGCTTGTGAGGTCAGGAGGGGAAGTGGAGGGTGGAGCTGGGTGGGGGTGGAAGAAAAAAGCTTAGAGGAGACTTCACATGGAGGAGACATGCAGAAGTGTAGAGAGGTCATCTGAGCACCCACCCCCGTCCCTATTACTGCGGTCCAACGCTAGGGCAGCCCTCAGCATTGGGTTCAGAGTGATGGGTGTCCAAGGGGGAGAAACTATGGGAGCAGGGGGGAGGAAAGCGCAGGCACAGAGGTGTGGTGAGTGATTTCTACAAGGGGAACTGCCCACCTCTGCATTCACCTGGCAGGGCCTTCTGGAAATGGCAATAGGTTGACATCTGTTCTTTAGACGCGAATGCCAAATAGATTGCTTAACAGTGGTGTAACATGCACACCTAAGAAGTATGTGTGCATGTGTTTCATCGTATTGAATTGTGACCCAGGCTCCCCAGGATTCATCAGCTCAACCCAGCTAATGAGGTTGCTGAGAGTTTTCTCTCTTCCCTAACTTCAAGTCTTAATCCCCTTCTAGCTCCAGAAGCCCTTAAAAAGGAGAGCTGGAAATAAATCATTAGGGTTTTTCCAATCCCCACCATTATTTCCCTCCCTCCA
>NW_017731372.1:190547-216525 GCF_001890085.2 Hipposideros armiger
GGGGATGGGTTTCGGGTCATGGTATTCTGGCCTTAAAAATGAGTTCGCTTTTGGAGTTTCCTTTAGACAACATTGCCCTCCTCAATCCCCCCATGGGCAGAAAAGGATAGAGGACCTGAACTGGAGAGAAAGTCAGGCTTTCTTTCCAGGGAGCTACTGGCTGTTTCTGGAGAGCCAGGCCCAGGATCTATGCCCACTGCTGAGACAGCGTCCTGACACAGACTGAAATACATTAGGCACTGTGATCTCCCATCTCTTTCGTCCGTGCAGCGTTGGCCCCTGGGCTGGGGGAGCAGTGGGAAGGGAACTATCTTGCAGTAAGAGAAACTGAAAGCCAAACTGAATAAGGGGCTCTTCCTTCATACTTAGTTATTGTGACCCAGCCAATTCCAGGACTTCAGCTCAGACCTGTTGGGCCCCAGATTCAATTCTCCTGGGAAATTTCATATGTTGGGGATACTTATTTCCAAACAGCGAAAATGCTATTAGTTCTATTTGGTGTAGCTGCTATGTGGCATTGCTCCTCTCACCCTCAGCCCTGGCGGCAGGGAGAAAGGGGAGGGGTCAGGCATTTCTCATCATCCAATCCACCCTCTTTTTGTACGTCCTGCCTGGTACCCCAGCTCGCTGTCACATCCCTCACTCCCTTTACCCCACACATACACACCCCAAACCTCCCTTCGTTTTCAATCCATGTTGCGATTAAAATGCTTCTGTGAATTTTTATATACAGTCTAGTCTTTGTATCGAGTGTGCTAAGGCTCAACATTTGCCTAGAGTAAATAAGGAAGTGCTATTAGGAAATTCGTCCCTTAGAAACCTTAATCATGTATGTCATAAATTAAACCAGCGCATTTTGTCATTACAGTTGTTTTTTTTTTAGTGGGGTGTTCATAGGCTTACCTTTCTGAGTTCTTACATTGCATTTATTGTTAGTTGACATTCACACCTAGAATAAATTTTGATTCTTTCTCCAAATAGTGGAGCCAGTTCCCATACCCGTCTAGGCTGGCTCACCTGTTCAATGTTGTGAGTGATTTGAATAAGGCCACCTTCTCGACACTTCTTTAGCCCCGATGCATAGGTACACTCTACTCAGAAATAGAGTCCTGGCTTGGAAGCTCACGAGTTCCTCACCTCCCCACCAGATCCAAGATATGAATGGATGTGAGGGAGAAAATGGAGGGGAAGATGGAGGTAGGAAGAAAGCTAATGGAAAAGAGAAGCCATCCGCTGAGTTCAAACCAGCTCAGCCTCCCTTTAAACAACCAACAGGACCTCAGATACTGACCTGGTAACCTTAATTGTACATCATCATTAAGCTTTTATTATTCACCCTCGAAGCGATATCCATGACCTTCCCCACATCTTTTTTAAAAATTTAATTTACTTGTGTTTCTGTCGTCACTTCAAAGGGTTACAACCATGTTCTCGTGTTTAATTGGTGGGCTGGTTTTCTCTAATCCAGAACTGGCCTTTCAGTGGATGGTGTGACACTTTCCCTAGAATTAGTAAGGACTGAGAATTCTAATCAACTGACCACCCCCCCATTCTGATAACATTGTGTGCACATGTATGTGTAATCCGAGCAAGAGCATTGGATCTAATCTAGTGCCTGGAGAGCAGAGGCCCAGTAATCAACCAGGTGTCCTCACTTCCAATTTCAGCTTTTGCCATTCAGTCATTAAGACTTTCAACGGGTCACCCCTTTTCTCCTGCCCACTCCCATAGGTAAATTTAGGACATCAGTAGAAATAGCAACAATTCTATTTGCACAATGTCACATTGTTAAGGATTGGAAATAGAGGGGTGGGGGTATAAATTACTTGCATTTTTAAATGACAGATGTGCACATATGAAAAATCCACTCAAGGAAAAAAAAATATCCTGATCTAAGATAAAATTCTGAACAACATCCTCATTATGAGAATCCACAAATTTTAAAAACACCAGCACGTCTTAGTGGTTTGTCTTTATGGGGACTTTCAGATCCTTTAGTCTTACACAAGCAGCAGCTATAATCAGCAGGGAGATTCTGCAAGTGGAAGAAACTAAGTTGCTGATCCCGGCCGAACAGACTTGCCTTTAATTTCTCAAGATCTGGAATTATCCTGCCTGCCTGGGAGGCAGGGAGGACCAAAGGGTTAATCTCATCACCCTGGCTGTGAAAAATGATCCTCTTAAAGTACAGGAGGGACAGAGGTTTTAGGGATTTAACTACATACCTTCACATTACAACTGAGAAGTTAAGCTGAGGCTGTTGCTAGAGAGAGGTCTGCCTTTCTCAGGAGAGGAAAGCTCGAATATAAAGTCCAGAGAGAAATACAAAGCCTGAGTTTTTTTTCCCTCTTTCAATCAGTCATAAGGTGTTATTTAGTGTGTTCATTTCTCATTTGCCTCTCTCACTACTTTGTAAGTGCTATGAGGGTGGGGATCATGTCTATTTTATTTCTATTATATTTGCTGGGCCTAGTAGAGTGTCTCACATACAGTAAGCACTGAAACAATATTTGCTTAATGAATTAATGTCTTAGCCATGTTTGTAAGTCCTGGACATCCTTTTAAAAATGAGGTGAAAATTGGGCTGGCCGAGTGGCGCATTGGTTAAGAGTTGGCGTGGGACGCCAGGTCTGAGCAGCAGGGCTCCAGTTCAGGTCCCACATGAGGGCCAGTGACGCTGCGCCCTCTACAGCTAAGAGGGTGAACAACAGCTCAACCTGGAGCTGGGCTGCCATGAGTTGCTGGCGACGGCGTAGGCTACAGCCCCTGCTGCAGTGGGCCTCTGTGCGCTACCGTGAGCAGCTGTCCAATCGCCGGCAAGCAACTGCCTCACCCAGGAAGAGCACAATGATCACAATACCAACATGGGCCAGTGAAGCAACGTCCTCCACAACTAAACTGAAGAACAAAAGGACTGCAACTTGTCTGTTCCCCTCCCCTGATTCCCCAATGCTGTTCCCTTCCCCCAATTCCCCAATATTATCTTAAAATAAATTTAAAAAAATAGAGTAAAAATGGGGTGAAAGTTATAAAGCCTCTCTGCATTTAAAAACAAAACAATAATCAAAGGATATTCCTGCTTCACCTGTGACACTTGGTATCTCTCAAAAGCACATAAACAAAATCTCTACTCTCACTACATTCTCCAGAGGAACAATTCTAAAGAACCCCAAATTAGGCTAGGGTTTTCTGATTCCCAGGCTAAGATGTTTGAAATTAGCCCTTGGAGATGGCTGAGAATTCTGAGTCACCTTTGACACATGCCCAGTAAAAGGAGACCCTCAGTTAAAGGGAACAGGAAAAAAAAAAATCTAAATCTGTGACTCAGAAAACTGGAGTTGAAATCCAGCCCTTGTCCCTTCCCAGTTGTAAGATCAGAACCAGGTACCAGACCTCTCGGGGCCTCAGTTTTCCTCATTGTGAATCAAGAGGTCTGGCCTTGGCCCAGTGTCCCATAATACCGGATCAGGCCAGTGAGGCAGCTGGCAGAGCTTTAAATGCGACAGGATGCTGCCATATAGTTCATGTTCATAGTCTGTCCATAGCAATGCTCCCTCACTCACAGAAGAGAGCACAGTTTATGTTAAAGTAAGAGGGATTCTAAGTAAGACCTGAGGAAGAACTTTGAACCATCTAAGGGTTATGAAAATGAGTTAGGAATCTGGGTGGTAGCCGATCTCCTTCTGAGGGTATATCAGGGTATCAGCTGATACTCAGCTCTCAGATGACCCATTCACAGTATTGCCTGGAAAGGGCTCATCAGGTCATATTGCCTCCAAAATCCACTCACTCTTTTCATTCTAGGAAAAACCCTTAGGCTCACCTTTGCCACAAATAAGATCTGAAGTGCAAACTCCCTGACAATTTATTCCAATGCTTTGGAAAAGAATATCGGTTTCCTTGAGGTATTTTTTCTTCTGGTCAGTTCTTTAATACAAAGACGCCTGGGAGAAAACAACACCTACCCTGGCACCTACCCTGGCATCTACCCTGGCAGTCCTTCCCATTTGCTATCTTGTTTAATCCTACTCTTTAAGCAACTCTGCAAGGCACATGTTTTCATACCATTTTTATAGATAAGAAAATTGAGACTCAGAGATAACAAAGTAACTTGCTGCCACATAACTAGGAAATAATGTAGAATTTAAATCCAGGTCTATCAGGCTTGGAAATTATTTTCCCAGCACCCAGCTGCCCGTGGGGAGGAACTAAATGGTGGTTCGGCAGCTGAGGGGTCTCGGGGGTAGTGCTGTGTACAAAGCACAATTTACTTCTGCCCATTGTCCACCTGGAGAGTTCTCTGCTTAATCTTTTCCCAAATTACTATCTCTGAGTATCTTCCTTAAAACAGTGGACTTTTAGGCCCCAGCACTTCTTGGAATTCAAACAAACATCTGAAAAAACAAAGAGATAACAAATTTGGGAAGAGACACTATGCAAATTGAAATGACAGTGAGAGAGCACTTCACACCCACAACAACTGCAAAACTTAAAAACTCCTGACAATACCCCATGTGTGGTGAGGATTCTCAACCGAGGGAACTCAGGGACACCATTGGAAGAATAATATTTGTACCATCATTCTGGGAAACAATTGGCCGTATCTTGTTATGCTGAACATGCTATACCCTCTGACTCAGCAATTAATAACTAGAATATGCTACATACGTTCTCCTGTATGTATCAAACATTTGATAATAAAAATATTTTAAAATAAATCAGAATACACTGTAGTCTATCACTGATGGAGACACTGAGACACAGTGGGACTGAGGAGATTCCCAGGAGCCTTAGATGAAGAGGTTCCCAGGAGAGAGGGGCCAGTGACAGAAGAAAAGCACTAAATGGCCTACAGGGAGACTAAACTCACCAACTTGGTCAAATTCATGAATCGATATGGATGCCAGATAAGATGCAAGTGTCCAGTAAATCTGAATTTCAGATAAAACAGAGACTAGATGTTTAGCATTAAGTTTGTTCCATGCAATCGTTTGGGATATACTTTTATACTAAAAGTAGTTAAACTCAAAAATTATTTGTTATCTATCTGGAATTCAAAAATACTTGGTACTCTACATTTTTGTTTGCTAAATCTGACAACCCTAATAGTACTTATAAGGGAAATGTCTTTTGACCCTGAAATCAAAGCCAATTACTCAGCATGTAAAAGAGAACCATATCATAGTAGTAGGACTTTCTTGCCAGTGGGGACTAAAACAGTACTGTTAAGAGTCTGACGTGTGAAATCAGGCAAACTTGAGTCTGAGCTCTACCTCGGCCACTTGCTAACTGTGGTCTAGAGTAAGTTACTCTTTTCTATGTGTTGGTCTCTTGATCTGGAAAATGAAGTGCCTGCCTCATTAGGGCTGTGGAGAGTATTAAATGAGGTAAGATGCATTGCAGGTGCTCAGCACTGTATCAGACAATACCATGTGCCATCATTCATATGAATCACTCTGACCCAAACCATGGGGCTCCTTTAAAACTAGACACTAAAATACATTGATAATCTCTTAGTGGCCCGGACATCATCCTCATTTCAGGATATATTGGAGAAAATCAGAGGCAGAAGCTCCCTCCCCGCCAATTCACTCCTTGAGAGCTAGGAAGGCAGGATAAAGGACCTCCAACATCCTCCCGCCCATAGAATTCAATGATCCTTATGTTCTTAGCAATCTTAGGTCCTGACGACCGCTTCTCTTTGTGGCTGTAACTGAGGAACGTGTCAAGTTGTGTTCTATCCAGTGTGAGTCAATCCAGTCATGGAGATCCACCTGGAGTCTGTAAACCACATATTCGTACCCTCACTCCGAAAAATGCACTTTCTCGTGCTTTCTAACTCATTCATTGCTCAGGTTATTATTTTGGATCCAGAGAAAACAACATACATGAGTAGATGAAGACTTGGCCAAGACTTTAGAAATCCCAAAAGCAGCACACTCTGTCTCTCTCTAAGTCCCTTTCGTTTTTCTTGTTTATCCTCCCTGCCTTCTCCGTCACTCTATCTCTATACAGTGAAGATTATTTTTATTACTGTAGTCACAGGCATAATGAACAGTTAGTTCCTGTCATTCCATATTAACTTTAAGAATGTGGTTAACAAGTAATTGACACTGGATAACATTGCCCATCATGAGAAAGTCCATATAATAGGATGTCCCTTTGCCACAAGATAAGGAGTAAATGGTCTAGAACACACATTGCCATGCTCTGCGCCAGTGGCTCCATAGCATCAAATGACGTGAGACTATGAACAGGGAACTGCCCTTCGAAGGAGGAAGAGCTGAGTAGTTGGTGTGTCAGCTACAGGCCCCGAATTACATTGTGACCGTCCCTTGTAGTAACTTTTCACAGCATGGCTGAGGCCCAGAATTTGAACTTGGCTGTCAACTCATGAAAGATGGAGCTACACAGGGGCTTCAAGTGATGTCAGAGTCCTGGTGCATTTCCCTGAGACTGACATATTCCCCACCTTGCTCAGTTGCCCTCTTTCTCCATCATAGATGCCTCAAACTTTCTAATTTTGGAAAATTGATTTTGAGTGAGTGATCAAGTCTGTTTTCAATACCTTTTGCTTTGGGATAAGCAGCCTTTCTTGGCAGGCGGGTTGTTGTCATCCCGACCTCTCAAACCCACCCAGTCAGCCCGTGAATACGACCAAGCTGGCCAAGTCCTCAGCACCATCCAGAGGCTGCTCCAGCTTAAAGGGACCAAAAAGTATCATGTCATGCATTGCTTCAGAGGGAGCTCTAGCAGAACTCGTGAAACTACATCAAACACTGCTCCCACATCAGGCTGGAGTAGCAGAAAGAGGCAGTGCTGTAATTAAGAATCCTGTGCAAGAGTTTAGCCTTTGAAGCTCCATCTCCTCTGAGTGGGTGGGTCAGGACAATCCCTGAGGTCCTTCCTTGCTTTGACATTTTATGACATGTACTACGTTACTGAAAAGGAAGCTTTCCCCTGACCCAGGTTCTGATGGCTTCCTACTGTTACCTCTCTCAAATGAGTAATATTTTGTTACCCCTTTTCATTGAGAGAAAGGAAAGAAGGAAGGAAAGAAGGGAGAGAGGGAGGAGATAGGAAAAGCTTTTGGAAACAAAATAAAAATCAAAGCCATGCTTTTTGGAGTTGGTTGTTTGCTGGGGGTAGGGGCTGAGGTGGCCCCTCTGGGAAGCAGTGGCTATATAAACGGCATTCCATCCCAGGGCCATGACCATTTGACTTCACTTGGTTATCAGATCCTTCTTGTTTATTAAAAGTGAAATGTGGGACCCAGACAACTCGCCAAGCAGCCTCAGAAGTCTCCAATGGGTTAGGAGACAAGATACCACATTATTCCCTTGCTCCTGCCGCCAAAAGATTTAGGCCTCTTGGCCTCTGCTTCCTCATCTAAAAACACCATCTCTGGGGCCGGCCGAGTAGCTCAGTTGGTTAAAGCTCGCTCAAGAGTTTGAGCTCTGAGCAACAGCAGTTCGAGTCCTGGTCCGAGCTGAGCAGCTGCTGAGCTGCCAACAGGTGGCAGGATGGCTCAGCTAAAAACAAAAACAAAAACAAACCTAAAAACACCATCTCTGGAGTTTCACTGAAAGAACTTATGAAAATATCATCCATTAGCCCAAATTGGGTGTTTTGTTAAAAAATATATATATAAGAAGACACTGAGAAGTGTTTGAAGGCAGAACAATTATTCCAAACACAGCAATACTTTCATGTCTCCACTCTTCCACCAACAGTCAGGAGCGGGAAGCAGGTTTTACTGAGGGCTCAGGGAGGGGCGTCCTCTTTGTTTCCATCACTGCAGTCAGACAAACTGTCCCCAAACTGCAGTGACTACAGTTAATCATTACTGGAAAATGAAGACTAAATCTCTTCACCGTGGGATCTAGGCAACCAGGGGTGCAACATTTAAATCCACTTAGTTCAAAAGGATTTCCAGAGGAAAATTCCACTTGATGCTACCCAGCCCAGGCACCTTCCTGGCTGCCTATCACCTACTCCCAGAGCTTCCTCCTCCTCTTCCTCCCACCCTAACTGCCCCATTAAAGCGGAGCCCCATACCCCACCCAGACAGCAATTAAGGTCATACCTCCAGGCAACTTTACATCTGGAAGGGAAGAGAACTGGAACCATCTGGAAACTTCCTCTCCTGCCTGCCTGGGAATGGAGGCTGGAGGCTGCCCACTGTGTGTATGTGTGAATCGGATTGTTCTCATAGGACTGCATGAAGTTTCCATCCCGGAATAAAAAAAATAAAAAAAATAAAATGAATTCCTCCCTTTGAAGAGAGAAGGTACCCAAAGGCAGTGCATCTCAAAGTACGTGCCGCAGGATGTGTGCTATAAGCAAAAATGCTCTTTGGTCCTATTTCCAAAGACTGAGTTTAATCTTAAACTGATTTCTTGGCTATAAGACTTCTCAGATGTGCACTGTCAGTCTCCTAAAAGGGGAGATGGCTTTTAGCATCCTCTCATTGCATTTGACTGTGGAACGCTTATCATGGCGTGACTTCCACAGAACTAATAATGTTCTGCAGAATACACTTTGGGAAAAACTGTCTGTGTATGAAGATGAGAATTTCTCTTCCCCCCCCCCCACTTTTTAACCTCTGATTTAGATATTTTGGGAGTGTTGAAGCCAGAATCGATTTATTTTTTTTTTATTTATTTATTTATTTTTTATAGCTGAGTCATCCTGCCACCTGTTGGCAGCTCAGCGGCTGCTCAACTCGGGCTGACTCGAACCGCTGTTGCTCAGAGCTCAAACTCTTGAGCGAGCTCTTAACCAACTGAGCCACTCAGCCGGCCCCCAGAATCGATTTAGAACACAGGTCACCTCTGCATCTCCTGAATATGATGGATATTCAATTTGGGGGCCTAAGATCCATCAGTTAGCTCTGCTTATTCTGGCAGCCAAAGAAGGAAAGGTGTGTTTGCCCACCGTGGCGTCCTCATTGAAAAAGCGGTCTTTTATCTCAGAAGCCCAGAATCTCTGGGTAGAAAGAGGCCTGACCCTTGTCCTGGGGCCCTTACCTTTCCCACAGTACCTTTGAGATCAATCGTTTCGACTTCTCTTTCTCCGGCTTGATCCCTCCTCCCAAGCTCCTCCCCATGACTGGCCAACAGATGTGCTTTATGGGGTACAGATGGGGTTTGGTCTTGTGCAGTATCCCTCAAACTATGGCTCCTGGACCAGCAGCATTAGTGGCACTTGGGCACTTGTGACTCATGTCCCTGCCCACACATTCAGAATCAGGAATTCTGGGAGTGAAGATGCAGCAATGGTAAATGAAAATGGCTCCCGGCTGATTCCCTTACATGATGAAATTGGAGAACCCCCATCTGGAGAAATTGTCTTTTACATTTTCATTCATTCATTCTACAAATGTTTACTGAAAGCTGAGGCTAAAGTAATGTTCTACCTTACCCAGAAGGAACTTACACATTAACGGGGGAGCCAGCAATACACAAATAAGTAAACAAGATAAAGATTGCTGTAAGTGCGATGAAATAAATAAATTGGGGTGTGGGGGGGTGTGGTAGGCAAACTAAATGTGAGACGATGGCTTAGAGAGGTCAAGAAGGGCTTCTCTGAGTTGGTGACCTCTGGGCTGAGACCAGAAGAATGAGAATGAGCTATGCTTTTAAGGAGCCAGAAGAAGACTTTGCAGACAGCAGGGACTGCAGTGTCCAAGCCTTCAGGAGAGAAAGGGCCTGGGTATCTGAAGAAGAGGAAGCAGACCAGGAGGCAGAAATCTATTAAGTGGCCGGCTCCGTCAGCAGAAGTCAGATTGCAATGAGATTTTGCTCCTGACAGCAGTGGGAGCTCATAAGCAGCACTTGTAGGCTGGTTTCTGTTTGGGGTGCATCGCAAGAACCAAGGATGCATTCAGCTATCAGTTTTGTCCCTGATTCCAACTCTTAAAATAGACAAAATGCCCAAAACATAGCCTTTATTTCAGGATGGTTTCTTCTAGGAACCAGCTATCTCCCTGAGTTCTTGCTATGGTGTATTGATGGTTAACACATCCATTTTAATGCCCACTCAAGTCAAACATGCAATTTGATCATGAGGAAGGTTAAGTCTATAGGAGGAAATCCTCGTATGATGTGTTGCAAAGCCACATGAGGAAATTCAAATGACTGTCCCCCTATAACCGTTCACCTCCGCCACATACACACACCTTTCAGCACATGGCACCCCGCCTGCTTTTGCACTTAGGTCTTATAAACTTTTCTTTCAGGTGAAGAACCCTGGGCTCTTCCTGCACTCCTCTGGTTGTCAGTTACAAACCCTTCCCCTGCCATGTAAGTCAGGCGTACACCTGGACTGCTCTCTGGGTGTGAGCCCATGAGAATGGTTCCGAGGCCCTGGAGAGACCCTTAACCAAAAGGAGACCCAGAACCAGGCCACCTTACATTCCCAGACTTTTGCAAAATGCCTGCAATGTATGGATTCATTCACTCACTCAACCAACCTTTATCAAATGCCTCTCATGTTCCATGGACTATGATAGGCGCTGGGAGACAACACTAATAAGGCGTGGCCCTACCACAGAGGCACTGCATTTCAGTTAGGAGACCTACAGTGACACGTGTGGGAGCTGACTTGTGCAGAGAAACGCTGTACAAATGCTGGTCGTTGCATTTTCAGGAATTTGAAGAGCCAATTGTTAAATACAGCCATTAATTTTAAAACTATATAAACTTACAATTAAGTAATTATATTGCAAACAAAAGTAATACTCACTGCTTCCTAATTACTTATCCCTTCATTTTACTATTTACTACATTTTATTATTATCTATGCTCTTGTGATTACTTATGTGTATTTTATCTATATGGTAAAAAAACAACATAATACTATGCTATATGCATCTCTTTCCAACTCCTCATTCAGTGCTATCATATTAAAACCCATAATTTTACATGGTAGAAGAATTTACACCATGGAAATTGACAAACACTACAAATCAGCGCTTGGTTTATTGTTTTGTTGACTATCAGACTCAAGTAACAGGAAAATGTTAATAATGCAGATAAAAACTCAAAGTGTGTCGTGTCTGCAGCTGCTACATTGTAAATGGCACAGAAAATTGAGGAAGTATTCTTCCAGTACTCAAAAGCCATTAGCCATTTCCGCAAAGTCACGGCAAACAAATGAGGTTCTAATAGGTCTTTATCGTTTTACTTTTTCTTATTTATTAACATAAAACTGGCTATGAATTCAAGATTTTGCAGAAAATCAATGAAAACATTATATGAGAATCAATCTGGCTACATAGAATTCACATAAGGAGATTGTATATTATATTATTATTATTTATAAATTGTGTACTATCATCCTTTATATCAGTAAAATATATAATGCTTAAATGCAGATAGATAGATAGATAGATAGATAGATAGATAGATAGATAGATAGTAGATAGAGCAATCTATCTCTAGCCTTTTCTTTCCCATGGAGAGCTAGTGAGTACCAGCACACAACTGGCTTAAACACATTGCAATATGTGCATTATGGTGTGACAAGTGCTGTGATAGTTGTGTGTGCAAAGGAAAGCTATATCAGGAATTGGGGGAGCAGTAAGTTTACCTGGAGCCATTGAGCAAGACACTAAAGAGGAAGTGACTTAAGTTTTATCTTGAGGAAAGAATGAGAAGCTCCTAAATTTGGGGAAGGGAATTCCTGGGAAAGAGTCCACAAAGATTATAAAACCAAGTTGTGCCCAAATTTTACACCCTGCTCTGTTTGTACTGCTATTGACTTTTAAATAAATAAGGGAAACCATAATGTATATGTCCTTCTATGACCTGGTTTTTTCAATCAATATTATATTCTTGAATTTCATGTATGTTGATGTACAACTATAGTTCATTCATTTCCACTGCTATACCTATAGCTTGCCATTGTATCTGCTTAGTGGTTTATTTATTCTTCTACCATTGGTGTACATTTGGGTTGTTTGTTTCAGCTTCTTGCCACATAAAATAATGCTGCCATGAGCATTCTTGTATATGTCTCTTGTTGTATATATGCAAGAATTGCTTAGCTCTTTACAAGTGGAAGTGCTGAGTGGTCAAGCATGCAGGCACATTTGTAACTATGCTTGAGGAGTTTCGCTCTTTTTCCAAAGTGGGTGAACAACCAGCGTGCTATTAGAGTATCTAGCATATCACATTCTTGCCAACACTTGATGGTGTCAGACTTTTTAATTTTTGCCCATCTGGTGGGTGTAAAATGGTATTCCACCATCAATTTAATTTGCTATTTCTTTTGTTTTTAGTGAAGTTTGTTATTTAGTAAATCTTCCTAACAGCCCAGCTGTTCTGGCCTGGTGTTTTAGGATAAGAAAGGAAATAAACTGCTACGCCCTTTCTCGCTATAATAAAAATTGTGTGACTCACTTTATGCCCAGTTGGGTATCAAAACTACCTTGATGTCCTAACCTGACTTTAGTTTTCATACATTACTGATTCTATGGGAGGCAGTTTGAATCAGATATTTGTGAAAACAGGGAATTCCTTCAGACAGGGTCAGTCTACCTCGATGGGCTTTCAGATCTTCTCTCACCCAAGGGAGACAGAGAAGTAGGTGGTGTCGTTACTTGACTCAGCATTTTCAGGATGTATCAGGCCCTGGGAATCAAGACTACTACCTGCTCCTTCTCTAGAATTTGCATTCTAGTGGCACAAACTCATAATGAACAGTTTACCCCAATTGCCCTCCCCATCTTTTCAAGTCACTCAGCCCTTCAGTCATCCAGTGAGCATCACTGAGCACATGGTCTGGGCCCCAGCACTACTTTGGGGTACGGGGCTACCTCTGAGGAGTGCCACCTCCAGAAGCCCTGTCTGTCAGCCTGGCTACAGGGCTCACTGAGGAATCCATAGTCCTTTAAGGGAGAAATGAACTGGATCACCCTTTGGTGGTAACCACTTTAAACAGCCATGTTTCCCTAACTGCACTTGACGTGCAATCAGAACCACTTCGCAATGCCTGTTAAAAATGCAGATTCCTGCCCCTCTACTCAGTGACCTAGAGTCCTAGGTCACTGGACCTAGATCCTTGGACCTCGGGTCCAAGAATCTGCACTGTCACAAGCTCTTAGAGCACTGGTTCTCAACCTGTGGGTCGCGACCCCTTTGGGGATCGAACGACCCTTTCACAGGGGTTGCCTAAGACCATCGGAAAACAAAAAGATATTTACGTTATGATTCATAAAAGTAGCAAAATTAGTTATAGAGTAGCAACGAAAATAATTTTATGGTTGGGGGTCACCACAACATGAGGAACTGTATTAAGGGGTCGCGGCATTAGGAAGGTTGAGAACCGCTGTCTTAGAGAATTCTGATGCCTGCTGACGCTTGCCAATGGCCCCCTAAAGTCACACCGCTAGAGAATGTTAGAGCCCAAAGGGCATAATTAACAGTCACTAACTGCAGATCAAACCCCGGCTCAGCAGGTAAAACCCCTGAAGCTGCATTCTTGGCTCTAAGGAAACATGCTCAGAGGGGATCTGAAGCAGTGAGCCCCATTGTGCCCACCCAGCTGAGGTTTGCTCATCTGGTCAACCAGTAAACTTTGCTAATAGGATGCCCTGAGAGACATGGGCTGCGTGACCACTCCACATGCCTCTGGACATTTGTCCAGAGAAGGAACACGCCTGCTGAAACATTCCAGCCCCTAGGTGGCCCCTAGGGGTGGTGAATGACATCCATTTACAAACACAGCATACTTAGAGCCCCACTGACTGCCCAAAAGATTCTAGCTGCAGAGCCAAATAACAGGCACAATGGACTATAGCCACCACGAACCCAAACATGGACAGGCTGGGAAAAGTGGCCTCTGCGAGGCCTAAAACAAGAAGGAGGAGCTGTTATTCCTGGGTTCCTGAGGGAAGGGTCCTTGTCTCTTGGCAGGTGCTCCACAAAGGGCAAGATGAATGTTGAAAGGAGGGCGACAAAAACCTGAAGCATCTGGGGACACAAGACTGGGAGGAGAAGGGCCACTCTGGATAGATTGCATTGTCACGTCCTCAAAAAGAGCAGACCTCTTAGTCTACGCGTCTTTCCACCACACCCTCCCACCAGAAGCCCCAGTGCTGGCCTCCTATGTGGCACACTGTCCTACCACTAGACAGTGGTGCCAACTCTAGGCTCTGAACAAGGAATGTGGGGCAAAGGCACAGAGAATGAAGGTGCTTTAACTCACGTTGAACTTGATAATCTGTGTTGCCCTATATACTTTCAAAGTGTTTTTCCTTTTGGCAGCCCATAACTCTGCTGGGAAAGCTCTTTCCTGGTTGACAGGTCTGGCTCCTTCTCAGCTTATAGGTGGAGGCTTTTAAATAAATATCATGTCCTCCAAGTTGGCCTCTATTTCATCATTTTGTTTATCTCCCTAAGGGCACTTGTCATAATCAATAATTATCTTATTTACCGGCTTCTGTGTTAATGGTCTCCTCACTCTAAAATGCAGTCTCCATTAGGACAAGGATCAGATGGTGTCTTGTTCAGCACCATCTCCCAACACTGGAAAGGGCCACACAATTTTTATTAAGAAGAATTCTAAGACAGGTGTCACTGAGATGAGTCCCTGGGGCACAGAGGGAAAAAGGGACCTGTGTAACCCTGGACACCTGGCCAGTGGCAAAACCTGTTCGAGAATCTGAGGTCTCTGGCTCTTAGTCCATTAGTCAGCAGGATGCCAACACCTGTCCTGGTCCTGGAAAGGAAAATAAACTCAATGACATGCCTCCATGGGAGGCAAATGAGGAGGAGCCAGACACAGGACCCAAATCAGCCAAAGTATGTTCTCTCTCTAACCAGTGCCCCCAACCGACTTCCTACTCCATGCGTGGACCTGGCACAGAGGTGACACCGAGTTTGGGTCCAGGTTGAGCTGACCCAGGGTACATCCTTCTGTACCAGCATCCCTTCCTACATGGACCTTGCTAGAACCCAGAGGAAAAGACTCTAGGGTCGGCGGAACGGACTTCGTGGGTTTGGGCTGCTGTAACAAAATACCAGGCTTTGTGGTTTAAACAACAGAAATTTCTTTTCTCACAGTTCTGGAGGCTGGAAGGCTGAAATCAGGGTGCCAGCATGGAGGGGCTCTGGTGAGGACGCTTTTCCTGGCTTGCAGATGGCTGCCTTCTTGCTGTGTGCACACATGGCAGAGAGAAAGAGGGAACTCGGGTCTCTTGCTTTTCTTAGAAGGGCACTAATCCCATCGTAGAAGCTCTACCTTCATGAATGAGCTCATCTAAACCTCCCAAGGGCCCCACCTCCTAACACCATCACATTGGGGGATTAGGGCTCCACCATTTCAGGGGCGGGGGTGGGGGGGCAGACATAAATATTCAGTTCATTACAGGGACCCAGAAAGTGGCAGCGCCAGGGCAAAGGAGAATCAAATGTGAACCTCCTGTGACCCTCAGCCAAAAGTGAGAAGAGGTAACAGGATATGAACAGGGCGCCCAAGAATTCCACCCGTGGGTTAGTCCACAACAGCCCTTGGATGGTTCCCATGGACTTCCTGGCCTTCGGAGACACCACGGGGAATGAAGGCTGCTCAGCTGGACCCCATTAGCAGGCCTTGTTTCCATTCCAGTTTGCCGCTGACCTGACGCTGGCGAGCACGCTGCCGGAGGCTGGGAAAGAACAGGGCACCACCTCGTGCTGAGTCACCCAGCTCGGGGACCAGGGAGCTTACATAACAAGGCGGATTCCGCCTGTTTGTACAACGGCCTCCAAAGCCAACAGGGACAGGAAAGAAGGCGCAAGGCTGGGCAGGGGGGCCTTCAGCTTTGTGTCTGGCTCTCCCTCCTGTCCTTCCCACTGGTCATGGGACCCTGGGTCTCTCTGTGCCTAGAAGTCGCTGCGGCCCCAGGAGACTATGAGAGGGCACGTGACGCGGCAGGATTCTGCAGGGTTAGAGATCCAGATTGAAGAGAATAACAACAACATGGAGCTGTAAGCTTTAAGTCAGCGCGGCACCATTGCCCAGCAGCCTGTGTTCCACGGCGGCGCGGGGAACGTTAAGCCAAAAGGAACACAGGTGGCAACTGGGGAACTTCATGAAACCGTGAACTCCTGAACTATCGAAGATATGTATGTGTTCAGGGTATTGTGACAGCCACAAGAGATAGTGAAGCAGTGACACTGGACGATGTTTATCGAGTAGAGAAAGCCTGTGGGCTAGAAAAATGTGAGTGGGCAGCTGTTTGAACTTCACTGCAAAGCTCCTTTACAGATGAAAAGTAAGAGACTGGCTAGGGTTGGAGACATTCCTGAGAACTGGTGGAAAGGGGATATTTTCCTTCATAAGAGCATTTTTCCTCCCTGGCTCTTCAATCACGTCTAAAGAAGAAGCCTTCCTGTACCCCCCCTTTCCCTCCCCCCCATACACACTGCCCGCTCACACCCTAGTTAGATGTTCAAAGGCAAATTGTCTACAAATAAAGTGAATCCTTCTTTCTCACCAAAAACTAAGCATCTTTTGTTTTAGTGAAACTTTTTTTCTATGCACACCAATTTTTTGGTCTGGGCACAAACGGAGCGGCATCAAGTTGAACTATTTCAGCTCTGTGCAGAGTTCAGCTCCGTGTAGAGTTTGGCTCTGTGTAGAGTGAGAGAAGAGTTAGTGACCTTCGGAGTGAGGAAGACCTGCATTGAAGCCCCAAGTCATCTGCGTGCCTCTCTGAGCCTCAGTTTCTTCCTCTGAAAGATGCAGTGATCATAGTACTTAACCTCATAGGGTGTCTGTGAAGGCTTTGTGAGGACATTGAGAGCTTTGATGCTCTAAATCCCTGGATAAATATTTGTTAGTGTTTTTATTAGGATTTTTTAATGGTGAGAAAATTATGACAGAAATGAGGAGAAAGTAAAAAGAACATGCTTTACCGTGTAGGGATAATAAAAGGGACAGCGCAAGGACGCTGTCATTATTGTTTTCATGAACAATTTTTTTGTTTCACTTTACACACACACACACACACACACACAAACAAAATCTTTAAAAAAACAAAACAAAACACTATAGCCAAACTCTCCAGGAAAAAAGTACATATTCATCAAGTTTTCATACAATTTCAGGTTTATGGATCCTCAGAGGGCCAAAATAAATCTCAAAATAAAAGCTCTATAATGTACAAGGATGAGTGCTCACAAGCCCCACGCCTGCCTCTTGGGAATCTACAGAGGGTGAGGAGACACCATCACGGGAAATCTTCAACCACACAGATTTTGTCTCCTCTAGAGGACAAATACCCTAACACCCTTTTCTCCTGTGTGATTTCTTCTTTTTCTTTTTTTTGTCCCAGAGGCCAAAGATGACTTCTGGGAACTGAACGTTGATTGTTTACAAAGTACAAGGCTGGAGCTGGAATGCAAGTGTCCACCTGTCCCCTGGCTGGACACGCTTCCTTTCCCATTGCCTGGAGGGTCTGTCTGGGAGGATGGGCACTGGGGAGCTTAGCCCTGTGCACTGCGTGACGAAGAGAACCAAGGCTGGGTATCAAAGAGGGGGTGGAGAAAAACATTGGCAACTTTCCCACCACCGAACGCTCCTGCTCTCCCTTCCCTGTGGGGGTGATGCAGAGATGACAAAGGGCAGTGAATTCTCCTCACACACCCATGACTTTTAACCCTGGGCCCAGTCTGGCCCTGGGAAACAGTGACCACACTCCCCAGATCTCAGAACAAAAGACCGTGAACCTTCATCCTGAAAAAGTCCTTCAGAAGTGAGACTCGGTGCCTCTTTCTCCATCACTCTATGGTACTTTCTCTATGCTCAGTGGCTCTACAAGAAAATAACAGCTCCCTGGGCCAAGGCTAAAAGAAACAGAAGGGGTCTGGCTAAGGGTCGATGGGAGCAGATACGGCTGCTGCCTGCAGGGCATTCATCATGAAGCTCATTCTCCAGGCAAGACTCGTGAGGCCTTGGTTTGGCAGAGAACGGAGCTCCCTGCCCTGGCAAAGTGGTCTCGCTGCTCCTGCTGAGTGCCAAGTGTTTCCTTTACAATTTACAGCGCTAAGTCATGGCTTAGAGAGCATTTGTGAAAATGTATGTGTTCTTGTGTCTCAAGAGTTCCTAAACCATTACCGACGTTATTGATTGCATTTCATCATACAAATGAGCAGGAAACAGGGGCTTAAGAAAAAGGGAGGCAGGACAGGTAGACACTGGAAACAAACTGGGCCGTGCAACGCCACCCAGAAGGAATGATCTGGAAGGGGCTCGAGAGGAGCCTGGGGACGTGAGCTGGTGCCAGGCAGTGCTTGTGGTGGCTTTTAATAGTTTGCTGCTGTCCACTTTCATTCTGGAGTCTGTGAGGAGACCTTGTCACCTATTTCAAGATAAATGTTTTCCAAGGGTTTTTAGGCTTAATTCTAGTTTCTCTGTTGTGTGGGGATTTAGAGATATCCAAAAATTGTGCTGCCGCCGCTGCTGCCGTTATGCCAGAGGGATCCTTTTGAGCCATGTCAGATCATGCCACTTCTCAAAAACCCTGAAATGACTTCCCATTTCGCTCAAAGTCGAGGTTTGCACAACGACTTATAAGGCCCTGTAAGACCAGTGTCTCGCCCCATACTCAGCACTTCTCAAACCCCTTCTATCATTCTCTTCTTGGCTCCCTTTACTAGCGACACTGACTCCCTTGCTGTTCCTAGAACGTGCCAGACACCTGCCCAGCTTTACGCCTTTGCTCCAGCAGTTTTTTCTACCTCGGTCACTGTTCCCTCAAAGGTGAGCTAAGTTCACCTCTTCCTTCCAGGCTTTGAAATCCCCTTTTCAGTACGTCTAGTCTGACCACCTTGTCTAACACTGCAACCTCCCCTCCAACGCTCCTGATCCCCTTTTCTCTGCTGGTTTTCTTTTTTCCATGGCATTCAACATCTCCTAACATGAAACATTTTACTTATTTATTATGCTTAGTATTATCTACCTTCCCGTTGCTAGGATATAAAATCCATGAAAGCAGGAATGTTAAGTCTGTTTTGTTCTCTTATATATATCAAGTGCCTGGAACAATGTCTGACAGATGTATCTGCTTAATAAACTACATGAATGAATAAATAAATGAAGCGGCCATGGGTATGGTTTGCTCTGAGCCAGCCTCTCGGGTGCTGGTTCACCACCCTCCCTCTCTGTCCTCTCTTGATGCCATGATGATGCCATGATCCGCAAGCCTGTTGTGTAAATGAGTACCGAGTACAGCCAGGCAGTTTGTCCCTAAGCCTCATGGATTCTCAGAAGACAAGCAGTGTCAGAAACATTCTTTCTAGGACTTCTGAGTTCAGCCCAAGCCAGAAATAGCGCCCCAGCCATGTGCCTTCTAGCATTTCATCATCTAGCATTTGCTCCTCATCCCACTGGAACAGCCGAAGAGCCTAGAGAGACAGCAGAGAGGCAACGCCAGGCCTTGAGAAGGGGCTCAAAGGTAGGCAAGAAGAGAGACTGCGTGACAATCTGCTTGCCCCTGGGCACCAGCCCAGGCCCAGCTGTGTGCTGGGCTGTTCCAAAAGCCTGTAACCTGAGTTAGTGGAGTCCTTGTCCCTTTAGATGGAATTCGTGACTATTATTTACTTGGTGTTCTCAGCTTAGTCTCAGGGTACAGACGTCACCTTGCCCATCTTCTAGCTGTCCCAGCATAACTGATGAAGTCAGGACTGACCAAGCAAGCGTAGGCGCAACAGCCTTACCTTCAAGCAAACTAGCAGGTCTTAGGTAAGTCGGGCTCCTTGACCATCCCTTCAAAATGAGAATGCCTACGATAGGGGCCATCTTAACAGGCCCCAAACCAGGCAATCTCTCCTCAGCTCAGACTAGCTTTGGAAAACACTTCCTAAGCTTGGACGCCTGAAGGATCATCGTTTAATCAGAAGATTGCAGGCCTACTGCCAGGGCCACAAAAACAGGTAAAAGGTCAAATCTGGGGCCTTTTCCAGCCCTCAGCTTAGGATCTCAGCTCTTTCCTTCAGATCTTTATTATTTTGGTGGTGTCTGCAGACATGGTAACTAAGATTAGCGCCATTCTATATGCACGTTGCCACAGGGTAGGGTAGGGCTGTGTCATTGTTTCCCCCACAACCTTCACTGCCCTCTCTCCAGGGCAGCATAAGAAGCGTGTTTTGTAGCCCTTTCTTCTTTTTTTCTTCCCCTCCTCATTCTCAGCTGGAGGGTAGATACTCCCTAACCACTAAAAGTGTGGCCTTCACTTCCATCCACTTCGAGTGGGCCAAGAATCCTCGAATCACAGGAACATAAAACTCAGATCATCTCTCAAGGTTTCCAGCATTCCCATGAACTTGGGACCAAATATCCAGTGGTCCTCTCGCCACCCCAACCAGCCACCAGGATTCCCAACCCAGATGAGAAAGGGACTGCTATGTACCAGGCATAGTACATAGGATATCTTATTTATTCCATGTAAACCCCTTGAGATAAACACCATCATGCCCACATGAGAAAACTGAGTTCAGTGAGTTTGAGTGGCTTCATCAAGGTCACACAGTTTGGAAAAGGCCCCATCAATCTGTACTGCCTTTTGAGGTTTTCCAGCTGGCCTGTGCAGATGTGTTCACCGTGTTTACAGGTGTCAGGGATGTTTACCTTGGGGTTTCTGAAATGTTATGGCAATAGGATTTCAAAATAGGGAAACCAGGCATCCGGGTTTTCCCAGAAGAGCTCTGATATCACATTGTAATTATTACCAGTGTCCTCTTCTCACAATTGTCTTCCTGTAAACAATTTACATAGTCACCTTATTCAAAATAGCCCAGGAGCAAAGGAGTGAAAATAACTATAAAACTAATTGCTCCAGGCCTCGTTAGGGCTTTGATGTTCTCAGGGTCTGCCCCACCCTAACTTTTCGGGCCAGCTTTGCCTCAGACGCTCCCTTCCAAACTGCTTCTTGAACAATGCCAGAGCTCTCACCCACATGACAGGAGGAAATGAGTTTGGAAGATGCCAGAGGGTGCTTACTACACCACATGACCTTTAGGTGGATCCCTGCATGACTGCGAACAAAGGAATTCTCCAGGGAGGAGACCCATGTCCTTCCAACCCTAACACATCATGGACTCTCTCCTGTGGAGGAGAAACTTAAGAAACCACAAAGGTTTGAAATGTCCTGCTAGGGAAGAAAATAATGTCTTTGACCAAAGCTTTTACTCCACCTTGGAGCCTCCGCAGAAACTCTCTTCTATGACATAGTGGAATGACACAGTGGAAAGAGCAGATATTTAGAAACCAGAGATCCGAGTTTGTATCCTAGTTTGCCCACTTATTAGCTGGGTGAACTTGGGTAAAATTCTCAACCTCTCTGAGCTTCAGCTTGCTAGCTCATCTGAAAAAAATGAGTATAAGAATGTAGTTCGCAATGTAACTGCAAAATATCAGGTGTGATTATGTGCAAAATGTCTGGCCCATGAGAGATGGAGATGATATGATGACGATGATGATGATGACGATGATGATGATGATGATGGAGGCGAAAGTCATCTTTCACTGAATGTAACACAGCAGTATTGATCTCTGGGCACAGAAAGACTATTCCAAAGGAATACACTGTAAAAGAAATAAGCAATAAATGCTTCTCAGATGAGAGGGAAGGGTTCAATTATTTAACCAATTCAAAGTAAACTGAGATTTTATTTGACAACCAGCATGAGCTAAGTAAGATAATGAACACTAGGGACTATAGGAATACATACGAGTTCATGTCCTTAAGGGTCTCACAGCCAAATGGGGGCCCAGGTTAAAGGGGGACATGTGACCCTACTTCACCATGATGTCAGACAGAGTTTTAGAACATTTTTGGAGCAGAGGATGAGACCGATCAGTTTTGCTTAGGAAGTAAGTGAAGGCCCTCTTAGAAGAGTAGGCAAGTAAACTGATCCTTGATAGTTAGGAAGGATTTCTAGGCATCTGACAGCATGTTTAGTTTATATTCTAGGCTGGGAAAATTCAGTTCCTTTCTTCCCTCTCCAGAGAAGGCAAGTTGCTTCTCAAAAAAGAAAGATAAAGGAGATTCCTTCAGACTCCTCTTCCACTTTCTCATCTGAAGTCAGCAGCCAATTCTAAAATCAAACATACATTCTGAGAGCCACAGGGACTGAAACACAGAACTTTGACTCAGAAATTAATCAAGACCTGGATAAAAATTCAAGTCACATAAAAATTGTTTCAACTTCAGAGTCCACTTTGAGACATCTAACGGAAAACGAGGCATTGTATCACAAAATAAATACACAAAATATGACTTATTGGAGGTAAAAAGATAAATAGTGCTTGAGATATGTCACTGCTAATAAATATCAGCCAAGGTCACTGGCTGGAAAGAAGAATTAGTGAATCCATCCATTAGCCTTTTGCCTCTACTTCTAGCCTCAAATCTTGTTTAATCTAGTAAATTAGAGTCTAGTAAATTAGAGCTTCTTGGTTAAATAAACAAGCAAATGGCTCTGGAAAGGAAAATGAAACAGAAGCACAATTCAATCTAATTTTTCTTCTTGTTTGGATATTAGTTAGTAGGCCATGAGGTATTTCTATGTCTGTTGCTTGCCATCTTGTCCATGTTTCCTCCTTTTGTTGTAATTCAGAAGCAATAGTTCTCAAGGTGGGGAGACATTTGGCAATGACCAGAAACAGTTTTAATTGTCAAAAGGGATGTGGGGGTGGGGTGGACTACTGGCTGGCATCTAGTGGGTAGAGGCTAGGGATGATGCTAAACATCCTACAATGCACAGGATGATGCCCCAAAGCAAAAAAGTATCCAGCCCAATATGTCAATAAAGCTGAGATTGAGAAACTCTGGAAGAAGCCTGGCTAGGTTGAGAAGCCTTGCAAAGAGTAGAAAAAAACAGGATTCACCAAAATGTGAGAAGGGTATTAATACAGTCAGGTGATGAAAATCAAAGACACTACAGCCACTTGAGCAGAAAAAAGGGGCTGCCCTTGGCTTCCCAGAGTGTGGCTTCCATGGTTACTGCTCAGGTCCTGCAGTGATTATATTTTATGAACTCCAAATTGAAACCATGGTCAGATAAAGGATTTCAGATTAGTGAAATTTATTCTTATGAAGTTTTTAAATAGTAAGAAAATAATTATACCACTTATACATATATATGTGTGTGTATGTGTGTATGTATCTATATCTATATCTATCTATCTATCTATATATATATATATCAATTTTCTTTTAATTAAAAATAATGATGCTATGAAAACAACTTAAATATCCATCCATGGAGCACTGTTAAAATAAATTATGGTACATATCTTTATATCAGAGTACCTGTATATCCATTAAAAATAATAAAGAAAAATATATATGGAAACATGCTGGCAGAGATTTACTTTCAAATACTACAACAAAAATTTTAAAGTAGAATAATAGATTAAAAATTGCAAATTCATAATAATTGTTGAAGCTGGGTGGAGGTATGAAAGGTTAAATTTTCTGTATACTAAGTTTAAATTTTTCCATAATAGTAAGAGTCAAAAGTAATCATTAAGAAGCACTCTATGTTCTCATATGAAAATATCTTCAAGATATAATGTGAATTAAAAGAAGTAAGGAACAATGGGGATTGGGGGAGGGCCACATAGTAGAAAAAAAGTTTTACATATGCAATTATTTGAATAAAGAATCATTTAATGATACCCCAAAAATTAGTTAAAGTGGTTCCCTGGGGACATGAGTAGAGGAGTCAGGAAGTGAAAAGATGCATTCCTTTTTGTACTTTTGAAGTTTTAAGCCATGTGAATGTATTATTCAAAAACTTGAATAATAAGAAATAAGAGTTTATCAGATAGAAACTAATCTGTCCTAAAAAATTTGCGACATATTGTTGCCATACATACATTCTAGCCTTGAAAAGAACTCATTTTCACAAAGGTGATCTCCTTTATCTTCACAAAAACCCTGAAAAATTAAAAATGGGAACGGTGGAGGAGGAAGCAAGAATTTCAGTCTGACACAGGCTGGGCACATCACATGAAACAGGAACTGCCTGAGTTTGTTCTCCCTGGCTCTTAGGGGGAGAAAAGGAACAAAGCATAACAATAGAGATAGGAAATTATTTCTGGTAAGTCTAATTAGGCTAACACAGAAAACAGTCTAAGGAGTCCTCAGAATGTAGCAAATTACCTATGTAATCTTCACACAAAATCTTGGTGGAGCATGCTTGTAACATTTATCTAGCTTAGGCTGTGCTAGGCCCAAAGGACCTGAGTTTAAAACAAAAAAAAAGAAAGAAAAAAAGAGAACCAGCCGAGTGGCATGTTGGTTAAGAGTTGGCTTGGGACGCCAGCTCTGAGCAGCAGGGCCCTGGTTCGGATCCCACATGAAGGCCAGTGATACTGCACCCTCTACAGCTAAGATAGTGAACAACAGCTCGACCTGGAGCTGGGCTGCGGTGAGTGGCCAGCAACGGCATAGGCTGCCGTGAGGTACCATGAGTGGCTGGCAGCCAGTGTGAGCTGCCGGCAGCTGGCATGAGCTGCAGTGAGCCACCATCCAGTGGGCGGCAAGTGACTGCCTCACCGGGGAAGAACACAATAATACCAATATGGGCCAGTGAAGCGAAGCCCTCCACAACTAGACTGAAGAGCAAAAGGACAGCTACTTCTCTGTTCCCCTTCCCCGATTCCCCAATGCTGTTCCCCTTCCCCAATTCCTCAATAAAATCTTTTTAAAAAATAAAGAAAATAAAAGAAAACATTCTTAGGTACAGCTATCTCTGTGGAGGAGGAAAGGGTTATGTGGCAATATTTTTGAAGATTTAAAATGCTCACATGCTAAAACCCAGAAATTGCATTTTATGGTAACTATGTGTGCAAAAGAGGCATATGTATAAGGATAATCCTTGCATCATTGTCTTACAATAGTCTAAGTTGGAAATGATCTATGCATCAATGAATAGGGAATTAGCTAAGTAAATATATTATATATTCATATTAGGAAATACCAGGAAGTAATTTGAAAAAAGAAAATAAAAAGCAACTTGGGAAAGCTACATCTAATAAAAGAATAGATTGCAAAAATAGATGGTTGAATTGGGGGAAAAAACTGTTGAAGGATGATCAATACAATATGTTACAATTGAAATTTTAAAAACTTCATATTTTCCATGAGTACATATACATATGAAATGTATGAGAAAAGCTCTAAAAGAAAACCAGAAAGTGATAATAATGTTCATTTCCAAGGGGTTGGGAAAAGAGATGGTGAAGGGATAGGGGTTGTCAAAGGGTCTATTAGCCTTCTCTGTAATGTTTTAAAATTTTTACAAGGCAAGTGAATTTATGGATCACTTGTTTAGTTAAAATAGTGTTTTTATACTTAAAAGTGGTGAAAAAGGGAAGGCAGCATCTTTGCTCAGTGGACTCACAATCATTTAAATGATGTGCTAGAATATAATTCAGTATGCTCTGTACAGCAATTGAATAATAATTGCTAATATTTGTTGAGTTCTTTTTATGTACCATGGGCTACATATTTATTAAATCATTTCATCCTGACCACAACCCTAGAAGTAGGAATGATTATTATTCCCTACTTTATAGGTGGGAAAACTGACGCCCTGAGTGGCTTGACCACAAAGCGAGTGAGTATAGAACAGGGATTTGAACACATATGTTTCTGACTCCAGAATCTAGACTCTTAACTGCTTTGCTCCATTTTCCAAGTATAGAGAGAGCGTAGATGGTCTACACTGGTAGAGTTAGGACTTGGAAATATTTGTGAACTTGGCTGGGGTGCTGTGAGAGGAGTCCCAGTTACGGCAGACAGGGCTACTTACCTACAAAATTACATGTGCCCTTCTTTTTCACTAAGAGAACCCTGACTTAGCGTTAGGTGTCAAAGTCCCTCAGTTAAAATCCTCCCAGCCTCCTTTGCACGTGGGTATAGGTGACATAGTGCTGACCAATGAGATGCAAGCAGAGGTTGTTTGCAGGAGAGCTTGTA
>NW_017731372.1:218425-222999 GCF_001890085.2 Hipposideros armiger
CTCCACAACTAGACTGAAGAACAAAAAGACAGCAACTTGTCTGTTTCCCTTCCCCCAATTCCCCAGCACTGTTCCCATCCCCCAATTCCCCAATAAAAACCTTTAAAAAAAAAAGTAGTAAGAAAGGACTGTGCATCACCTAATCCCACCCCCTTACTTTATAAAT
The DNA here is from genome assembly GCF_001890085.2 of Hipposideros armiger. Lineage (NCBI taxonomy): Eukaryota > Metazoa > Chordata > Mammalia > Chiroptera > Hipposideridae > Hipposideros > Hipposideros armiger. Next base: position 218,592 of record NW_017731372.1, read on the forward strand.
GAGAAAACGGGATGGTCAGAGAGAGGAAGTAAGTTGCCCAAGTCACACAGCTAGTGTGAGGATTATAAAAGCAAACACAGAGTATGCATACCAACTTTACACTCCAGATGCATTAAATCATTTAAGTTTTACATCAATCCTACAAGGTAGATACTCAGATAGGCAAAGCAATTCACCTATGATTACACAGAAACATTAAGAAGCAGAGCTTGGGTTTGAACACAGTAATCTGTCTCCAGAGAGTCTGTGCTCCTAAACACTACTTTTTATTTCTTTAATCCCCTCAACAGCTTTTTCTCCACTCTCCCAAGCTACCTCCTCCACCATCCCCAACCCCACTGCCTGCCACCTCCTTTCCATGTCAACAGAATGTCCTGATCTCACTCCCCACTCTGATGGTGGCAGAGTAGGCAAGAAGTATGATTCCTTGGTGTGGAAAGAACGGCGGAGGAAGAATAAAGGGGAGATGCCTATCCTGGAAGCCAGGAAGGGGCTGAGGCATGAGCCTACTGCCTATGCCGAGTTCAAGGGGAGAAGGGGCCTCGTCTTCCTGTCTCTTGGTTTGGAGCAGGAAATTGCAATGTGGAGTTCATGGAGACTTGGTAAGGTAGGGATGATGAGTCCCAGGAAACGGTATGAAAAATTTTGATCATAGGCATTTTTTTCACATCCCACCCCTCTGATATCAAAGCTGATCTAGAATGAACTAGACTTTTGGTGTTTCCCATTTCAACACTCCTGGGATCCTGGAAAAGACAGCCACGATGTAGAGGCAAGAGGCACTGGGGCTGTAGTTAGGAGACTAGGGTTCAAATCCTGGCTCTGCCTCTCAACTAGCTGCATGGCCTTAAGCAAAGTACTAATTTCCTTTTCTTCCATTTCACTGGAAGCAGGAGACACAGATGGGTGTATGGTAAACATGATGGAATGAAGAAACAATATCCAGACAACACTGGCAACACAGCACACTGGAGAATATCGGTTATTTACCGTCATGAAAACGAGGCTAAGAGCTGTAGCTCCCTGCTGCTGTCCAGCATCACAAGAGAATATCTCACTGCTTATCACTAGCCCCAAAAAAGATCAAAATTCAAAAATCAAAGTACAGTTTCTACTGACACACGCATTGCTTTGCACCGTCAAAAAGTAAAAAAAATTATAAATCAGCAGCCATCTGTACATTACCTCTCGAAACCTCAGTACCTTCATCTGTTAAGTGAGTAGCCTACCTCTCACGTAGAAGAATTGTGAGAATCAGGCGAAAACCAGCTGCGAGCGAGCACACCCTGCTCTAGCTCGGCAGCATGTAGCTGGCCCTCAGACTGTTGGTCACATCTGGATCTGGGGAGACACGCAGCCCTCCTCTCGGGAATACCTGAGCAATGGCAAGACACACAGGGTCTTCATGGCCATGCCTGGTTGAAAGAGAGGCCTGAGCTATCCAAATTGAAGCTCTATTTCCATAGCAAGCACACTGCTGCTTTTTGGGTTTTACTTTGAAATTTGTTTTTACTTAAAAATTCTATTTTGTCATAACATAAATCTCCTTGTTAAGAAATTAATCTTAAATGCGTTCATTATAAAAATATATTCTCATTAAGCATTTAGAAATGTCTGAAAAATCAACCATAGTTCCATTATTTAATGTTAATATTTAATATAGTTTTCCAGTGTTTTTCAATGCATGCTTTTCTTTGTTTTGACTTTGGTAAGATGTTGATAAAAAAAAAAACTTTTAAAATTAGGTTTTGCTTGCTCATAGGACAAAATTATAAATTATTGGGTTGTCAAAAAAGTCATGACATATTTTTTTCTATGTTTTTCTTTGCAAAAATGCATCATGACTTTTCTGACAACCCAATATATACATAGATATATAGAGATCTATGTATATACCTATAGATATCTAGATATAAATATCTAGAGAGAGAAAAAGATTTTGATTTATTTTGAGAAATTGACTCATGTGATTGTGGAAGCTTGGTGAGTCCAGAATCTGGTGGGCTAGGCCAGCAAGCTGAAGATTCAAGGAGGAACTGCAGTTTGAGTCATAGCAGAATTCCTTCTTGCTCAGGGGAAGTCAATCTTTCAAGGCCTTCAACAGATTGGCTGAGGCCAACCTACATTATTAAGGGTAAAATGCTTTACTCAAAATCCACCAATCTAAACGTTACTCTCACCCAAAAACACCTTCACAGAAATATTTGACCAAATATCTGAGCACAATAGCCTGGCATAACTGATGCAAAAAAATAACGCTTTGTAAGCTGTTTATAAATAAAAGTTATGAAGAGCAAATGGAACTCTGTATAAGTTACTGTTCACATATTAGCAGTGTTTGTATAAAGCTTTGTGGAAACCATTACAGGTGTTCAACCTTGAGCAAGTTTAGCTTAACCCCAGGAAGAGTTTTCTAGTAGTTTGTAGTAGTGTGTGTGGAGCAGATTTACTCTCTGGAGTTAGCAAGCGCACGGTTTTTGTTTAGAATATATGATGGGGGTGGGGGTTGGGGTAGGTAGAGTTGATGGAGACTGTGGTGAGGGATTAAATCACGACTTCCTTTGGTGGGGTCACTTGACTTGAAGAAGCCAGGTGGGACAATGACATCCTGACTGTGCCTCTTAAGGAGATAATGACATGTTCTTCTGTGTTTCTCTAGATCGTGTCCTCTGGAAAGCCTGCCAGCCCAACTCTGATACTGACAAANGTTAAAATCCTCCCAGCCTCCTTTGCACGTGGGTATAGGTGACATAGTGCTGACCAATGAGATGCAAGCAGAGGTTGTTTGCAGGAGAGCTTGTAAAGGGGCAAACACAGCTGGGAAGTGACACTTTGGCCATTGTCCCTTCATTCATTCTTTTGCCTTGCCTAAAATACAGAAATAATGCTGGGAGGTGCAAAAGCCATCTTTAGACCACAAGAAGAGCCACTTTTCTAACGATGGTGAAGCTATAACATTAATTATACTCCAGCAGCTACCTCTGACTCCTTGTTGTGTGAGAAAAATGAACCTCTTTTGGGGTTAAGCCCCCAGTGGGGTTCCATGCTGACAAACGTGGTCTAACGAGCACAGGGGGTCTAGAGAGGCTCATCCTTGGAAGGACGGAGATGCCTGAAAGGCCTTAGCCTAGCCTGGCTTTGAAAATGTGAAAGAATTGTTGCTCTACCCCCAAATTCCCCTGGGACTACCAGGCCCAGAGCATGTGCCAGCCACAGCTGGCTGTCAGAGCCCTTAAAGACACAGGAAACAGGGATCAGAGCCAGGGGACCCATGGGGCATCACACCCACCTTAAGCAAAACCACAGGGCAGAAAGAACAAGGCAGAGGAACAGTCAGCTAGAGCTGAATATCTGCAACTTGACTCCAGTGCTTGGGGCTATAGATCCTATTCTACTAATAGCAGCAGCAAGTGCCACAGGGGGAGGGGTAGTGCTTTGGCAGCTGTTTGTTTGGAGCCTGCCTGGGCAGCTACTTGAACATTTGTTTCAAAAGCAGGCAAGGGAAGGGGACGTTTTGGGGGTAGAAAAAGGAGTTTAAAAGGTAAAATGGCACATACCCTTGAAATGAAGTATTGATGGCTCAACTCTGAGAGTTATACTCCCCAAGGCATCTTGGTTTTTTCAGATGGACCAAAATCTCCCCTGATGAGACTCCCTGAGCCTGACCACCCTCTAGGCCTAGGCTCAGCCAAGGGTAAGCTAGACTCGTTAGAGTGTTTGGAAGTCAAAAGGAGGCCGAGGAAGAGACAAGATTGTCAGCCACTGACCCTTACAGGAAGGAGCATTTTGAGAAGGAATCAATTCTTTAGCTCAGAGAAGATGGGGCCATGGAGGATGGGGACATGGCCGGATGGCCAGGTAGTGTAGGGAGCTGGGCTGGACCATCCTTTCCTAAATTCTGCAAGTGAAAGGAAGGAACACATAAGGTAGTGACTTAGCAACATGGTGGAGTTGAGGAAAGGAGGAAGGTAGTTCTGTCTCCGCAAAAGAAGTAGCTGGTAGGACTGAAGAGGAGAGCTGAGTGGGAATTTTAGACTGCGGTGGGAGCAGGCATCTCCTCTGCCACCCCACCTCCCAGGTGGCTGTTAGGGTCCTTCATTCATTTTTGCTTTTAGGATCCCCCAGAGAATTTGAACGTCACCTGGACAGTCTTCAACATCAAAACACTGACCATGTATAAAATTATATGGGTTGGTGCCAAGTGATCATTTAAATAACAGAACTTGAGAGTATTTTCCAATAATTAAAAAGAGGTCAGAAGTCTAGAAGTCAGAAGTAAGAAAGGTGGGCCAGCCGAGTGGCACGATGGTTAAGAGCTGATTTGGGATGCCAGAGGGCCCCAGTTCGGATCCCACATATGAGGGCCAGTGACACTGCCCTCTACAGCTAAGATGGTGAATGGCAGCTC
>NW_017731372.1:225861-229668 GCF_001890085.2 Hipposideros armiger
TTCCATCACCCTCGGCAGAGGGCTTGAGGTGGCCAAGGCAATGAAGGAAATTAAAACTCTGGCAACAGTGGAGAAAGACTTCAGGCAAAGGAGAGGATGAGAGTTACAGCCATGAGCCCTGCTATTTCTATCTTCTCAGAGATTAACCATCTGGCTGGCAGGCATCTCTATCAAGAGAAATTTGCAGAGCATGAGAGCCAGTCGGTCATATGGGCCTGACGAAGGCACATCTCCACCCCTTCCCCACCTCCCAACGCTTGTCATCAGCAGCCTTAGTCATCCCCAGCCTAAGATAGAGGTGTCCTGGAGCCTCAGCAGGAAAGGTCAGTTGATTTAAATAGCTGTGGCATCCACAGCAACTTTCCTGGCCTAAGAAAGGAAACCCAAGCCATGAAGGGTGACGTGCTGATGGCGCTACATGGTGGTGGGGACAGACAGGGAGACGAACAAGCATTTGTTAGACATCTGCTTTGTTCCCTACTCATGTGCTTTGGCACGTCCACATAATGGCCTTACTTAGTCCTGAGGGCTGTACATCATTATAACCATGTTACAGGTGATGAAACCTCTCAGCAAGATTAAGCGACTTGCCCAAAGGTAATAGGATTAGGCATCTCTCCTTCACTGGCTAGGTGCCATCATAGACTCGGTGCCATGGTGCTAAAAAGTGTAGACTTTTTTTTCTAAAAAGTTCAGAAATGCATGATTTTTTTAAAGCTCCAAACTTTAAAGAAACACAATCAAATAATTCTCTCCTACCCCTGTCTGCAATAAGTCACTACCATCAGTACTTGTAAATATTTCCAGGAATAGTCTATGAATATAACCATGCAAGTATTTATGTCTGTGAGTATGCGTGTATACATATATATACACACATACACACAAATGCTAAAATACAATATGCTCTTTTGTACCTTAACAATATAGCTCTAATTTCCCGATCAGCACACAGACCTCCTTTGTTATTGTTAATAGCTGCGTAATACATAGAATGGGCCATACTTATCTAACCCATTGGTCCCAATAGTTTGCTCATGTAAACAATGGGACAATATATTCTGCACATGTTTTTATACACATATGCAAGCATATACATTCCTACCAGGAGTCTTCCTGGGACAAAAGGATATGTGGAGAAAAAAAAAAAAAGGATATGTGCCTTGGAAATAATGATTTGCCAAATTGCCCTCCCAAAAGGATCCCCAATTTACACTTCCGCTGACATGGTCTGAGAGACTGACAGCAATTCCATGTTACCCGATAGCTTCAGAATCTCTTTCTGTGCTGTATCTGACAGAACCGAAGCCCACACCCAGGACTTCTGTTTAACTCTAATATTTGTTCATTTTTCCTTTTACGCAAAAGTTCCCTTCCATATAGACATGGTCTAAAGGGGGTGGGAGAAAGAATTTAAATGAAATAGAAAGATAGTGGCTCTACCTTTGGAACTTAGCTCCTAGGAATAAAGAAAGCAATAGAAACCTTTGCACAAATCACTAAACAACCCAAGCTCCAATGACCAGCCCCATTTCTGAGCCTCACAAGTCCACTGCTTGCATGGAGCTACTTTAAAATGTTACTTTCTCTCCATGGGATCTCCTTAATGCCCTCCCTGGGATTGTGTGGCTGGCAGTATTTCACTACGTGGGCTCAGGAAGCTTTGCCTGCCTTCTGTAAAGCCTGTTCTCCAAGAGAGAGGGGCCCTTGTTTGTAAGATAAAGGTGCCCAGAGTGTTTTGTTGCTTCATGCCATAACAATGGAAAGAGAACTATAGATTAAAAAAAACAAAAACTTCCTATAAAGGTTTCTTAAATAATGCTTAAAATGATTTTACTTAGCGTGCAATTTTGTGAACATGAACATCTTTACAAGTGGCATGCTCAATACGTAGTGGCCGGAAAAACTCTGCTTAGCACTTTAGGGATGTTATCTTATTACTCCTAGCAACAACCTTATACTGCTGTGTTAACCCCATTCTACTGATGACAAAAATGAGGCACAGAGAGACAAAGTAAACTGCCAAGGTCACATAAATAGATACATAATGGGACCTGAAATGAACCTAGGCCTTCCATCTAATTCCTCTTCTCAATCTCTTTCTAGTACATACTGACAGTCACAATTATTATAAGGAAGATAGATAACACACAATAAATAGTTAGCATGGTAATGTTATGTTAATTATGACACTTGTGATGAAAGAAATCCTAAGACTGATGTGACAGGATAAAACAGAGGACAGAAGAGAGGGTTTAGAGTACAGTTAGGGAAGGCTTCTCTGAGAAGGTGACAGTTGAGCTGAGACCTATGAGAGTCAGACAGCTCTGCCTGGAACTTGAGGAAGATCCTTTTTCAGCTAAAGAAACACAATACTCAAAGGTCACTGTCTTAAGGGCATCCAGTCTGAGATTAAGTTGTAGAAGTAGGAAGTCTCCAGAACAACGCTGGGCCTAACAGACAAAAAAAAAACCGGAGCTTGAATTTCATTACAACAATGGGGAAACCATTAAAAAGTTTTAGAAGAGATAGGACACAATACAATTTAGGTTTTTGAATGATTACTCTGGCTGCTGTTGGGAAAGACATTAATTAGAGCTTAGGGTTGAAGGAGAAAGAGTATTTGCAAGGCTGAAGTAGAAGTACAAGTGAGAGATGATAGTGACTTGGACTAGGAATGTGATGGTGGAGATTAATTAAAATGGAAGGATTCAAAATACCTATGTAAATAAAACATAACGGGATTTGCTGATGAACAAGATGGGGAGAGAGCATGCTCTCAGGGAGACTTCCCCCATACCCTTCTTTGGTTCTTACGGCTAGACTGGTTACAAAATAATAAATTTGATACAAGACTAGATTAATAGGAGAAAAATTGCAACTGAATACCTGCTCACGGGGGAATCACAATATGATGCTGAGATCATAAAATGAGGCTGAAAGAAAGGATGGAACTAGGCATCTTTTTATACTTTTTAGACAAATTTGTGAGACATTGACGGGACAAAGAAAGTTTGTGCTTATTAGAAAGGAATCTAAGCAAGGTTTGGGCTTAGGTAGTAAATTAGTAAAGGTGTTACCAGGTTTGTTTACACATTTTTTTCAACTCTGGATTTTATCATTCTTGTGATTAGGTTGTCTCTTAGCCCTCAGGAACAGGGAGAGCACTTTTCACAGGGGAGATTTATTTCCTGCATTTAGAGACACAGCCGAGTCAGAGAGCTCCTCCACTCCTGCGGCCTCAGGTGATTTTAATTTTGAAATAAACACTATGCCATGGAAGATGAGAAGCCAGTGAGAGAGATTGAAAAGGAAGAAACCAAGTGAGACATGAGAGATATGGAGGGGTCAAAGAACTCAGAGATAACTGGAAACCTAAATGCTCTGGACTCATATATCCAGCTGGCCCTGAAGGAAAGCCTTGTTATGAAGGTGCTTTTCAAGGCAATGAGATGGACGGAGTAAGTTAGAACCATATAGAGTCTGCCAATCACAAGCCTGGAGTTCCAGAGAGCACAGTGCAGGGGTCAGGCATGGGGAAGGGAGGAATGAATTGGTCCACATTAGGGCATATGAGGAGCAGCATAGATATGGGACACCTGTGCTAAAAAGGCTGCGGTTTGAAAAAAATAGGGAGGGGGGCTTGATGGAATTACTGCTGGCTAATCAATCAGTTCAAGGTGTGGTACAGAATACTCTTACTGCCTAAGCAGGGAGACTAGGCTTTGTAGCAACAAGCTCCCTCACGCAGCTTGAGGTGTTATAGTCCTCGCTCTCCAAGTATGGAAAATTACTCTTGATGAGTAA
>NW_017731372.1:231338-248276 GCF_001890085.2 Hipposideros armiger
GAAGAGCGCAATGATCATACCAACATGGGCCAGTGAAGCGACGTCCTCCACAACTAGACTGAAGAGCAGAAGGACAGCAACTTGTCTGTTCCCCTCCCCTGATTCTCCAATAAAATCTTTAAATAATAATAATAATAATCTTGGAGATTCCACTTTGTAAGGGAGAAGATCTAGGCGCCAGAAAGAAACTGGTTCCGTGAATGAGGTAGAAACACCTTCCCTGAGCGAGGTAGAAAGAAACAGCTTCTCTGAGGTAGAAGCACCTGCTCTGAGGTAGACATGGCTTTCCTGCGGTAGAAATCTGAGATGAAGCAAAGGAGCAGGCAGCAAGAACACAGGTTCTAGAATACAGCTGAGGCCATGCCAGAAAACGGTAAAACAAAAGAAAGGGTTCTGTTACTCTTATAAACTATTGGGTCGTCGGAAAAGTCGCACATTTTTGCAACGAAAAACATAGAAAAATACGTCATGACTTTTCCAGCGACCCAATAGTATAGAAAAGGAGAGACCTTATCAAGGTGGAACAGTTTTCAAAACCACCCAACACAACCTCCAGTAACACCCAAAAATGCCGTTCCACGGAGCAAAAGAGGAGGCCGCCTGTTATAGAGACCGGTCCCTCCCACCCAAGTTCCCAATTGGTCCAATTTTATGCAAATACCAAATTCATACAGTTCTGATTGGTCCGAGTCATGCAGTTCTGATTGGTCATTATAGAGTAGTTCTGATTGGTTGGAATAGACGCAAATGAGGTCAATTAGTCGAAAGACAAAACTAGGCTATCCTACAGTAGTGAATTCAGGTGCATAAAGGAACAGGTGGTAGTGGGGGAAGCTGAGAGCCAGTTTGAGGTTCTTCCCAGTATAGAGTATGTGAGGAGCTCCTGTCAGCATATGGCCAGTAGACTCTTATTATTTATGAAATTGGGACCCTCAGTTGAGAAGTCCATCCCAGCAGATAAATTCCCACTTGGGGTCAAATGAATCTTCCGTCTCAGGGCCCATACTTTTTATAAAAGGAGGCACTCAGGAGACTCAGCATCCAACCAGGAGCTGATTTCCAGCTGCCAACGCAAAAGAATTGTAAAAGCTCTCTGTTGCAGGAGCACGTTGCTAGGGAATGCAGACACCAGTGTTGCTTTGACATAAGTGTAAAGTAAGTTGCGGCAGGATGTTATTATCCCATGTTGCTGTTATGTAGAACCGAAGTAAGACATGTCAGGATGTCATCATTCTCCATCTGCTGTTATTGATAAGCAGTCAGCAGCCCAGCTGCTGAGGGGTCTGCTGGGGGCTTATCTGTAAGAACATATGGAGAAGCAACTATGGCAAGAGGACCTTTATACTACAAATACTGAGTTTGTGAGGACTATTTGAGACTTTCAGTGTGTGTCTGGGGACTCTTTCATAACCCAAAAACTTTTCAAGGACCCTTGGGGGCATTCCCTCCTGTCTTGGTAAGGTATTACTCCTGGGTAGTAGTGATCAACCACAAGTGAAACTCATGAAAGAAATCAGCCAGCCTACCAACACTGGTGTCTTTGTTCCCTAGCAAGGTGCTCTAGCAACCGAGGACTTTTACTTTTGAGCCAGCAGCTGGAAATCAGCCCTTGGTTGGACACTGACTCCCCTGAGTGCCGCCTCATATAAAAAGGTACATATCATATTTAATTTGGATTCTCTTTCTTCACCTCCCCTTTTCTAGGACAATATAGTGATTAATCTGTCATTTGTTTGGAGTATATTTCTTTATTTTGCTTATTAACAAATATGATCCTATATGCTATTGCCTCGTGAAATTCCCACAGCGAATCTGTGCTTAATAAATTACTGGCAAATACAAACTCAGTTACTGAGCATAACTTTTACTGCCTCCCCAAAACAAAAAACAAAACAGAAACCAAACACCTATCTTTGACATCTGCTCTTGAGGCCTGCCTATCCAACTTCCTGGGAGCGGGCTACAGTGGGCTATCATCTTCTGAAACACAGAAGAAGAAAAAGGCTTCGGGTCTCCAGGACCCTTTGGGGCTTTCCCACTCACCAGCCTCCTGACTAATGTAGTCAGCGTGACATTGTGATGGAGGCTGGGTGAATGGAGACAATGTCATGCTTGTTTGTTTCCCATCAGGAACACTCAGTGCTACACCAAGCCAGGCTGCTGCAGCCTCCAACAGGGACACCAATGGGCGGTGGGGTGATGTCTGCAGGCAGCTGGCACCCAGCGAGCTCCTGTACAGACTGTGAACTAAAGGAGGCTTCCTGCCTAAGTAAAACGAGGGAAGAAGAACGTTTCAGATAGCATATCCCGTCACTGGAGACCAAGGACATGGGCAGTGAAAATTCAATGGTCTCGCTCTGTCTTCTCTCTGCCCTCCATTTCCTCTCTCTCCCTTTTCCTTCTCCCTTCTTGCTCTCTTTCCTTTTTTTTTTTCTCTCCATTTCTTTGATTGTTCTTCCCCTCCCCTTCTGTTGTGACCTCTGTGTTGGCTCAGCATCACTCTTCAAGATCTTAGTTACATAATATGGCTTATGAAAGCAAAATAACTCTGCTGCCTGCCATGCCAGGCTGGGCGAAACCCAGGGTGAAAAGTAAACACCTGGTGCTTGGCACTTCTCGGCTTTCTCAGCCTCTTTGCGAGGTGGACCAGCAGGAGAGGGCTTCCATGTTACGAGTGTACTGAGTGTATCTAAGCCTGTCTTGGGACGAACTCAGTCAGGCCTTGGAGTTTTCCAATCTGTGAAAAGGCAAAGCAAGAAGCAAGAACATGTCAGGGACAGGGAGGGAGTGGGTGTTGGTAAAGAGAGACTCGGTGATTACATAATGTGAGGACTAGAACAAGAATCTTCCATTCTTTCCACTCTCGGTCACTACCTCCGGAATTCTCAGTCAGCATCTCTCCTAAAAACTTTGCATAATTTGCCCCTGCAAATGCTTACTGATTTTCCAGTGGTAGTGTAGACAAAAAGGGCAGGGCCATACCAATACTTTCAAGCTTCTAGAAGTGACTTATGGTCATCTTGTCCCCCCTGGTCATGTCCCTTGCTCCCAGATCCTGATTATTCAGGCAGAAATATTAATGCGGCCCCCTTAAGGGTCCTCCTGGGAATGCTGTGGAAAGAACATAGAAGTCTTTGGGGGTTCTGGGTTTATATTATTTCTGCAGAGGACTTATCTGTTTTTCTTAAGTATCAGAGGAAGGACTGATCCATAAAGTCTTTTTTTTTTTTAAGAGTAGAGAAAGTTTAGCTGAAGGTAAGGGAGGGAAATCAATCACTTTGTATGTATATGTCTTTTCCAGACCTTTTAATCCCGGTGAAATGTGGTTATAATGACTATCAAGGGCACTTTTGATGGGAAGGAGATGTCTCACAGAGGAGCACACAGGCTTGGGCTTGTAGTGGGCGAATGTGAATTCAGATGTTGCAACTGGCTTTGGAAGGCCCATTGGAGTCCAATCTGGGAACTAACTTGAGATGTGTAAACACACAGTTTGGGAATTTTTTGGTCCCTGTAGACATTGCCTCTTTCTTCTTGCCTGCTCCAGGCTCCCTGGATGGCTCCCAGAGGATGCTCCTGATTTTTGGGGGGCTGGATAAAGGGAAAGAAATAACCAACATCAATCACTTTATGGTTCAATATTCCTATTACTACTCATACTAAAATATTGCCTCAGAAGTGTTTTGGTTTTTTTTCCCCTTCAAAGAAATGCTGCATTAAGATATGGCTTGTTCATTTCTTTCAGACTTCTCAAATATATCTGACTTCCTGAATTCCTCTGTGAACCTGGATGACAAATATATCATCATAAATTAGAAGAGTACTTTTATCCTCCAAGGAAGCAAATTCCACAATGAACTGCTTCCTTTCTCTGTGGAATACGATGGTTCACAGCACAGAATTCTAAACCTGGAAGAAATTTCAGGGATGTCCATAGCTTATTTCAGGCTGATTTTGTAAGGATGGTGTCAATTTCCATAGACGTAACAATCCTTTAATGCCAGCTGGTCCAAGTATGTTCCCAACTGTTCCCTCCCAAAGGAAGGGAGGAACCTGGAAGACTCAGCTACTTCCAGGTTATAGCAATTGGGATGATCACACCCAAACCCCCTGCATTTGCGATCAGGGAAGAAGAGGCTATTTCTGGACCAGAGAATTTTGGATTAACTGCAGGAATGGGGCAGCTCATGCACTAATCATTAACACCTAAGATTAATGCTTGTGAATAAACGGCCCCTCACCCCAGAATTCTATCCGTTTGCTTTAGCCAGTGATCCTGGTAGTGACCTTTCTCTGACAATTTTATTCAACAAACATTTACTGAAGGCTCACTTAAGGCACTTGGCTAAGTGCTATAATGTGTTTATATAAAAATGTTAATAAGTTGGCAGTTTCTGGATCATAAGCCCACCTTCCCAGAGAGAGACCAGACAGGGATTTACTTCTTCCAAAAAAAAAAAACACCAAAAAAACCCTCCTCCCCTCCCTCTACCAATACAATACTGTACTACATTATTTGAATAGCGTTACCAAAAAAGCTCACAAAATCATTTAAGGATAAGCTAGTATAACATAAATAGGACCAGAAGTCCTCTACAGCTTGGTGATGCCAATGATGTTCCTTTAGCTGTAGGAGAAGCATGACGAGGAAGGAAAGAATCCCCACTCACCTGACCCCCTCATTTATATGCTAGCACCAAAGCACCACACATACTGCCTTGTTGGCCCCCATTTTATTAAATTCTGGAGGTCGGTATCTTGAACACCTTTTCCATTGAATGTCAATAGAGCAGTATAATAGTCACAAAGGCGCAGTTATCCTGAACCTTTATTGAAAGGCAAATACAGAAAGGCATCCACAAAGTTTCAATTTAATGAGTGTGTGCCCACTGGAGGTAAGTCAACAGATCTGCTGACTACGCCATATGGTAGAGGAGTTGAGTAAGCGGAGACAAGTTGCCATGCAAGTAACTGAACCTGAAATCCATGAGAAAGAGGACAACTTGCTGAGGTCCAAGGTCCTCAGAAAGCAACTCATCAAATGACAATAGGAACCGCATGGACAGTCCTTTGTGACATGGGACTAGGACGCCACCCATCTCCTTATATCAGAGGGGCTCTGGGCAATGAATCATGGACAAATAGTTAACAGTGCCCTTTATAAAGTACAGGAGAGGGCAGAATTAGGAAGAGCTGGCAGTAGAACTGCCATGCTTTTACAATAATTATAGCTTCTATGCCCTACCTTCCTGCTCCTAGTGACAGCTTCTCAGTCCAGTGAATCCTGTTTGAGTGTGTACTGCCTCTGGAAGATATTCGTAAATTCCTGTCTCCTTTATAAGATACTGTATCTTTGGCAAAAGATTCATGCAGAATACCTGTGTTGTGTACCTAATGTGAACATATAAATACATGCATATGCCTAAACATATGTCTATATTGTACATATGTGTATGTGCATCTATCTGAAGATTGGAAAAATCAAGTAGACTTTTTTTTTTTTTTCAATGAGTGGTTTGTGATTGAGCTAAATAAAGGCTATAAAATGGCAGGGCTCTAATCAGCCCAAAATGTTTACAGTAGCAATTTACCTGAAGCCTCCGGAATTACATGATGAATTGCCACTTTATATTAGTTATAACTCATAAAGCAACATGAGGCTCTTGGCAGCCTCACCGCAGCCAGAACTAACCAAGCCAGCACAGCCACTAAAAGCTCAGTAAAACAGAACTTCGCCTTAGTGCCATGTCACCAGCCAAATCACCAAGTTTTCAGGGGTTTGACACCGCCCAAGCAAGTTGTGGGCTTAGAGCTCATGAAACTGATATTTTAAAATAACTCATTAAACAAGTGCTGCAGGCACCGTGACCGGTTTGGGGATACAGTCCTGAGAAAGAAAAACAGGATCCCTGCGTCATGAAGTTGATAATCAGAAAGTCCTGTTGAATGACGGGCTTTCTTTGGGATAGCAAGTTACTTTTGACTTTGCACCTTATTGGTGTAAGAGCGAAGCAGTAGCAGGAATTACCTGAGTGCACTTTAGGTGAGAGATACTCGGAGCCCCAGCACCAAGTGTTAGCTTAGGAATTTCTTTTATCCCCAAGTGTACCATTCTACCCAGCTGCACAGATCTGGCTTGTTAAAGGGCCCCAAGAGTGACCATCCAAGGCACTCTCTGGAATCCTTTTAGCTCTGACATTCCTCTGTTAGCTTGTGCTGTCATTTAGCTCTTATCCAATAATTGGCAGGATGAAATGAAGGGAACTCAGGTTTAAAATGGAGAACTTTTGTGAATACTGGCCCCTGTCTCTTTAAGGCTGAGGCTTGGCTGTCATTCTGCTTAATCCGTCACTGATAAAAGTTATCATGCAACCCAGTGTCTGTTAAATGAGCTATAAAAAACACCTTAGAAATACAAGGGGATTGCACTGTGACCTGTAGGTCATAATTAATTCTAGGTAAGAGGGCAGAGAAGGAAATCCAGTGGTTGTTTCCATCTACATTCTGATCATATTGATTCAGAATTCCTTTTCAGATCAGGACATTGGTTACAACGAGCAAAAAAAGTGCTCAAGTTGCTGTCTCAATCTAGTGCTTGCCCTGTGCAAAACATACCCCCCCAAGGATGGTAGGGCTGACCCAGTGAAGGGAAGACAACTTCGGCTGGGGAGTGGGGTGAAGAGCTTCCTCTCAAATAAGCACCACCACCTAATTGTCAGCAAAACCAAGAAAACGCGGAGTGATACGGGGCACTCTTAATAATCATGTTGAAACAACAGGTGCAAACCAACCGTTAAGATTATCCTGCTTTGAAAATCAAATGTCAGGAGCCAACCGTCCTAGGAAAATCTAAAAATAACTACTAGAGCAAACCATGCACTCGCCCAAAGAAAACTGTCCTTTTATGTTTGCTGTAACAGGCCCCAGCTACCTCCAAATTGAGAGGTCACCACCTTCTCAAAACAGTAATTACTACTGGCCATGAGACCTGGCAACTTAGGTTAAAATGTTGGATGAGTTAAGTGCTTTTGCTAGAGGTTATGTGTGCAGTACCACAGCGGAGCAGAAGGAAGCGCCTACCCAGCCTGGGGTGGAAATGAACGAAGGTAGGGATAAGCCAGGATAAGGTGTAAGCACTTTCAGGTAAACGGACCGAGAGCCAGGTCAGAGAGGTGTCAACACGGAGCTTTGGGGTCGATCTTAAGCAGCTCCCTGGTCTAGTGCAAGAAAAGGCATATCCAGGGCCTATCTGGGTTGGCTGGGCCCTGGCACATCTGGCCTGGGAAGGGTTTAACCAGGGTAGCAACGCGGTCAATATTTGATATTTAGATGAATCACTGGCAGCTGAGCAGAGGATGAAATCAAGACCAGTAGGGATAGTGAGACCAATTAAAAACACACATACTTCAGGCAGCTATAAAATTACGCCAGAGGGGTGTTCAAAACAATGTTATAGCACAGTAAGTCAAATGTTAAGCAAGTGAGTTTCTGGAGCACAAGGGTGGTGGGCTTCATATCCTATTAAAAACTCTAGGGCTGAGATGTGCCTTAACCCAGACACCCCAAATACCGAAGCACAGGGAAGAGCTGGTTAGCAACATGACTCAAGATTTTTTTTTTTTCATTCTAAGAACAGGTAAATCTGAGCTTACTTTGCCTCTTAAGACAAACTCTTTGGTGGCAAAGAAGGGAATGAAATGGCAGATAGGGATTTAAAAGAATCACGTCAGAAGAGATCTTATGTTTGGTCGTTTCAGAGCTGCTCTGGGACAGTTTGTTTACAATGAGGAGTTATCTAACTCAACATACTGTACATAGCAATTAGAAGTGGTCATGGCAAGAAAACACAGCCGGCCTGCCGCAGCCAACACAGAAACAGCCAGAAACAGTAGGGAAAAACATAGGGATGAAGGTGGGGTTTTTTATTATCAAAGAAAAAAATAGCTCCTCGGGAATCTTAACAAAGGAAAAAAGTATTTCACACTCAGAACAGACACCAGGATACAAAATTACAAGTGTTTTGACTCCAGTCTGTCCCCATCTCCTCACAGAGCAGAGATGGGAAGGAGACAGCGGAAGCCAACAAGTAATTCTGTAAAACAAAGACTTAGAATCCCTACAAATATGATTAAAATCTTATTTTGCTTTTAAAAAATTTTTAATATATCAAAAGGCCTGCTTTAGTGACATGCTAGTCCCACCAGAAAATAACCCCAATACCCAATACCCCCTTGTCAGTAACATGCTCAAGTTGACCAGCCAACTCATATTTCTAAACCCCTGTGTGTACAAGTACATGTGTACCTTTTAAATCAAAAAGCCATGGGGCTTGGGTGACTGCTGCTGCTATAACATACTTCCACCTGTTAACTGACGGGTGTCCACCCCCTCCAGAAGGGTGGACAGGGCACAGAGAAACCCTTACGTGGTAGTGAAGGAATAACAGCCCCAAACAGCCACCTTTTCAAGCACCACCACCCTCACCCCCCTTCAAAAGGAGATCCTTATTTGCTAATACAGACTACTCCCCTCCAATTTGGCTCCCGGTGACCAGAATGGTTTTTCTCTTTTAGAAAAAAAAAACACATATCTGCACACCCATATAGATCATTTTTTTGTTTTCGCTTTTAAATATAAAAATACTACTCTGCTTTGTGGTATAAATGGAGGACCAAGCAACAGAGAACTTTTTCTTCTAAGGTAGGGCCCACCCATCCCAGCCTTTATTATGACAGCCTGTCTTCAAGTGAGGGCATTTTAGCCCCAGGCAAGGGAAGCACCCCAGGGTAAGAGGGCCATTTCCTGCCTGACTCCCACCCTTTCCTGTCTCCTAATTCTCTTTCATTAGAAAGCTGGTTATAACCTTTTAAGAACTGGAACTTCCCACTGAGAGGGGACAAATCTAACCTCCCCTGGGAGTGAACCCAGCTCCCCCACCCGCTCCAGCTACCTGGAAGAAAAAGTCCTTCCCCTCCCTTCACAAATACTATGCTCACGGTCTGGATAGCTACGCCTATTGGACAAACACACCTGATTAAATGGAAGCAGTGGTTACTTTTCCCCATCCCCACTTCCCCACTAATGCACTAGAAAGCTTCAGTGATAGGGGGCGAAAAAAAAGGTATGTGTGTGTGTGAAGAAATTAGGAACGTGACCCCTCTACCCCTCTATCCTGGCCAAACAAAGCAAGAGATGTTAAGTGGGCATGAGGAAAAAAAAAAAGACCTTGATATTCTGCCCTTTGAGTTACGGCTATTATGACAATTGAGAGCGGGTGAGAGGAGGAGCGGGATGAGGAATTAGAAGGGGTTCCATGGCTGCCAGTCTAGTCCACTTAGTTTTTGTACTGGAAGGGCTCCTCGCCAGTTTCGTTGAGAAGACACGTGCGGATGAGGGCTTCTGTCACCGCGAAGGGGTCACAGTTGGCAGACGGGCGGCGGTCCTCAAAGTAACCCTTCTTCTCCTGGCCGACAGTCCGGGGAATGCGGATACTGGCGCTCCGGTTGGCAACGCCCGCAGAAAAGTCGTTGATGTTGGAGGTCTCGTTGAATCCAGTCAGGCGGCGGGCATTGTCCAGGCCCCCCTTGGGGTCGTAGGCTCGGATGTGGTACTGGTGCCGCTTGCTCAGTTTCTCGATGGACTCTTCAATGTACCTGCAGGAAACAGAGAAGACGGGGGTCTGAGCTGTCACCAAGGGCAGAGGACCAGGTATGGACACAAGAATGGAGTGACTCATCTATCACAGACTTTCTGCAGTTTCCAGTTCACCTCAACATGTCCCCAGGAGGACATCATGCCTTGTTACCTGTGTGTCCCAGTGCTCAGAACTGTGCCGGACACACAGTAGATGACATTTGTTGAATGAAAAGACCCTAATCAAAGACTTTTCTCTGACCCATAAAGCATTATTCATTCCCATTTTGGGATGGTTACTAATTTAGTTCTTAATAAAGACTTTCAAATGCCATTAATCTATGTCACCTTTTCCCTCTCACCACCCTTGCCTTCTATTCCTTGAGTATTTGGGGACACTTCTCAAACAGGAACAAAACAACAGGATTAGAAGACAATTTCTGAAGCCAACTGACGAGAGCTAAAGGACGAACTGAGAAGACTGGCTTCTTCATCCTCAATACATCAAATCCTTGGCAAGTACTCCTGCACGGCAAGGAAGATGGCGCCAGCAGGAGAGGGCACTCACTTCAGACCGTTCTCCTCTCGCATGGCCTTGGTGCTGAAGTTGGTGTGGCAGCCGGCACCATTCCAGTTCCCGGGAATGGGCTTGGGATCAAAGGTCGCGATCACTCCGAAGTCTTCACACACTCGATGCAGGATGAAACGGGCCACCCAGAGATGATCTCCCATTTCAATTCCTTCACAGGGTCCTACCTGGAATTCCCACTAGAGAGAACGAGAAGGGTGGCCTTTAAAATAAAGGCAACTCAACTGCTCACCCCACTCAGAATCCCTGAAGCTGGCTCCTTTCTCACCTCGTGGTTTTGAGTTAAGGACAGAACATCTGCAGCTCTTGTTAGCAAATCCGCCCACCCCCTCCCNCCCCCTACCCCCCACCCTCCAGCCCCCACAGGTGGGGAAAGCGGTGGACTAGAGTTTACCTGGGCGGGCATGACCTCGGCGTTTGTCCCCGCGATCTTGATGCCGGCGTACAAGCAGGCCCGGTAGTGAGCCTCCACGATATCCCTGCCATAGGCTTTGTCTGCTCCCACGCCACAGTAGTATGGACCTGCAGAGGCATTGAGACGACGTGTCAGGAGGGAAACCCAGATCATCCCTTTCTACCTAAGATGCACAGCCCACAGTCAGAGATCAGACAGCTCTTAACGCCGGCTCTCTAGAATCACTAGCTGCCTTTACCCGGAAATGGGGCAAGACAGCGGGGCAAGAAAGGGCTCCTCTTAGCTGTAACCTCAGTGGAGCCCAAGGGTTTCCCTCCATGTTAGTATCTAAACATCCATGGCTGGATTTGGGGAAAGTGAGGGCCGGTATTAGTTCAGCCAGTCTTAGGGGACTTACCTTGAGGTCCAGGGAAGCCGTTGGAAGGCCAACCAAAAGGGTGCCCGTCTGTGCCTATGAGAGTATATTCCTGCTCCATTCCAAACCAGGGGTGGTGATTGCTCACCATGTCCATTATGCGTTTACAGGTATGCCTTAAGTTGGTCTCTTAAAAAAAAAAAAAAAAAAAAAAAGAGTCAGCACGCCTTTAGAGACATATGGACAAATATACTGAATCCCAGTGCTGATGGGGGAAAAAAAAGGTCTTCAGAGTCCGCACAGCCTAAGTGTTGATTTTAAGCTGAACTGACCCAGTGTAAACCTCTGTGTCCCATCAGCATATGAGGGGGAAATGGGAAAAGCTGTAATTAAACCTATGTAGGGAGATTCCCCAAACACTTTTGTTATAACCAAGTCACATGACAGTAGATCCAGAACAGAGCAAGTTTTCACCTTATCTGCACCCTGGCCACCTCTCAAGTACCAAGTGTCAAGCACTTAAACCCTCTATTCATAAGACAGCTGCTTCTAGAGGTCAGACTTATTCCAGTTTCTCAGGCATTTAGAGCCAAATCTATAAATTTTTATGGAGAGAATCATGTGTATTAGGAGCCTTACATTCCAGGTGAGAAGATTAAGTGCCGAGTTATATAGTGCTGGCTCGTGGAAAAGAAAAACATTAAAACGAGATGAGCTCAACTGGAAACAATTTCTAAGCCTGAAGGGAACTTTAAAATAATACGCTGTGTCCTAGGAACTGTTTTAAGGCCTCTGTGTTAAATAAAACCCACAACTGTGTCTTCATAACAACCCTGAGGTGGGTATTATATAAGTCACCATTTTTACAAGTGAGAAAATGAAGCTCAGTGATGTTAGGTGGCCCACCCACGTTACAGAACAGGTAGTCAAGCCACTAGGAAACCTGTGACTGTCTTGGCTTCAGAGCTCATGCCCTTCATGATAGTGCCTCTCAAAACAAAGGCAATTAGGAATTAAAGTCCAGAGTCACTAAGTGACTTGCCACAAAGTCTCACTGGCAACATGTAGCATGAGATGTCCCAGAAGGGAGGCTTTTGCGGAGTTTAAAAAGATGAATGGTTGAGAATTGGGAGCTACAGGCATACCTGACAAAACCTTGAGGCCAACAGGTGTTATCAGTGAACCAAGATGCTTATATTTTAGTCAGTGGACATACACAGAAAATAAGCGGTCTGGAATGAAGGAGCAGCCGATACTTTATGTAACACTGTTCTCAATTATTTGCCCATGTCAAACTCATTTAATCCTCCAAACAACTTAATGAAATGGATTTTATGGTTTTCCTCATTTTAAAGTCGGGGAAATGGAAGTAAGGGGATCAATAACTTGTCCAAGTTCATAGCCAGTAAGCTGCAGATCCAGAATTCAAACCCAACATTCTAATTTCAGAATCCATGTTCTCAAAATCTACAGGTAGGCAGATTTTGAAAAAGACACAGGTAGGGCTGTGTCACAGGTGACTCCACCAGCAAACAGCTTTAGAATTCAATGTCATTTTATACACCAACAGGAGACCATGGGAGAACGGCCTGAGGAAGTTCAAGGTGGAAAGATGCAAGTTCAATCCCCCACAGACTCCTGAGACAGCTGAGACAGTTTCGTCTTCCCATCACTGATTCTGGAATACCCTCTACTTCTCTTTTATGGGTTAGGATGGGGGCATCCACACCTATTCTATACGCACCTGCAGGCTTTCGGTTATACTTGAAGACTTCACAGAACACCAGCTTGTTGGGGTCCTTGCGGAAAGGGTCCCGAAACATGGCAGCAGGGACAAGATACATGTCACTGTTGGAGCCTTCAGACTGAAAAGTGCTAGAGCCATCAAAATTCCACTCAGGCAATTCTGGGGTTAAAAGAGAGATGGGAAATTAAATTAAGATGCAAAGGCAAGAACACAGCCCCTCACACACCTTTCCATCTCTAAACATCTACACTCTCTTTTCCAGAAAGTTAGTCAGCAATGCGTGACTGCCACT
Organism: Hipposideros armiger; assembly: GCF_001890085.2. Classification (NCBI taxonomy): domain Eukaryota; kingdom Metazoa; phylum Chordata; class Mammalia; order Chiroptera; family Hipposideridae; genus Hipposideros; species Hipposideros armiger. The sequence goes on from NW_017731372.1 coordinate 244,370, forward strand.
ATTAATATGCACACCCTAATATCTGCATGTAACCCTACAGTCCTGAGTTCTAATAAGACAGTTGCATCACTTCCTTAAAAGTCATAACAAGAACCTAAGAATGGTGTTTCATCTCTAATCATGTCTATCGGACACCAAGGAGATAAACTGAAATATTCTGACATCAGCAGTGAGTCGGTCATCCCTTAAAATGTTGAAATAGGAGAAACAAACATTCTCGATTTCCCCATTAGGCCATCTGTGTTGCTCCTTTCTCTAATTCAAGCCCCCACTATGATCAGTTTCTTCCTCTCTCCAGCTGACTATGAGTTCTCCGAAGGCAGAGACCAAACTCTTACCTTGTAGCCCCAGTGCCTGTCCAATACCTGCCACATAGCAGGTGTACAATATATGCTTTACATCATGGTCATTCATTCATTCACTCAAATGCGAACACTATCAGAAGAGAAAGCTATCCTAAAAGTGGTCATTTTTCTACTCTGATCCCTTTCCATAAGGAAGAGGTCTATGGCTTGTTCTAGACCGAAAAATGAAGGTCACAACTCGTGGGATAAGCAATCAGATGATTTCAGAATTTCCAAAAGTGGCATCAACTAAAAACAAATGGATGGCTAGTCCTCTTTGGAAACCACTTTAGGGTGTTAGGGTATTTGCTTTGCATCTAGAACCCCCATCATACACGAGTATGAAACAGTATTCGGTTTGTAAAGTAGGAGGCACAGTCAGGTAAGAGCAGTGGTTTCACAACTGGGTTCCTTGGGGTGCTTTAGAGCCAGCTAAGTAGGGATACCCAAGTCTGCTCCCCTCTCCCTCCCAAACCAGACTTTTAATCTTCTGTCTTCTATATACCGGCTTACACGCAAGATTCCATTAAATAAAGGAATACATTGTTGCCCTGCTTTGAGGCAGGTTAAGAGCTTAATGTTGACTGAATGACTTCTGAAAAGCCCTGCCTTAGAAAAGCTTTGCCAACAGAATAAAGAGGCCAAATCTAGTGGCTTGGTCTCGGGCTGCTGCCCACCCCCACGCGGCCCCCACCTACTCATCTCTCACCTTCTATACTCTTGGGCTCGCTGTCCAGGGTCCGGGTCTTACAGCGCAGTCCTTCTCCTGTACCATCAGTCCAGATATACATAGCTTGGACTTTATCACCCTGAGGCAGGGACATGTACACCTGCTTGATGCCTTTGTTCAATTGGGAGCTCGCCGAGGTGGCCATGGTGGAAGATGTTCTGCAGAGAGAAAAAAAATAATATATTTAAGAACACCAATTCCAAATTGATCCTCTGCAGGTTTCGATAAGAATATGGACACTGAAATCAAGAAGTCACCAGGGGAGTGGTGAGCTTTCCCTTTAGAAGTCACACACTCAAAGGTGTATTTATTTACTCTGCTTTCAGGAGCACTCAAGTTTTCTATTAGACAAAAAAATCTCCTTAGAATCTTCCTCAAGCTAAAATCTACATTTGTGAGATTGATAAGCTCTATTTTCTCAGTGTAGTGGAGGTAGGGAAATTGTTCTAAGACAGTAGCAGGGACAAAACCCAATAAACAACAAAAAAGAAGATACAAAAGTTCAGAAACAAGTTTGCCGAACAAACATGGTCTCCTAATACAAGTAAAGTCTAGCCATGGAAAGGCTTGGCTGCTATGATTTCTGGGTGACTGTCCCTTTTGCCTTGCATCCTAGTGGGCATCCCAGTAAGAAACCTTTTGAAGATTCCTTCACCCCTCAGACAAAACCCAACACATTTCGATGGCAGGATGAAACAAGAGGGCTAGCTAGACTTAAAAGGCTGGTGGCTTCCTTAAAGAACTGCAGTCATCACATCACCAAGATGCAGAAATGGCTGATCCAAGTTGTTTTCTAAGATGCACAACTGCCTTCATTTCCATCAGTCGGAGGCAAAGTTCTCGCTTCAGAAGGTAGGAGGTCTGAGAATGACATTCTGAGATTCCACCAGGGAACGTTTCATGGGATTAGGAAATTCCCACTTCTCAATCCAAAAGATCTGGAGTTTCAAAAGCTGACGCATGCTAGAAGCTGCAAGCCACCACAAAACCTCTGAAAGAAGGCAAATTCGGAAGCCAGGAAACCAGCCTCAGCCCAAGAGGAAGCGGTTCTGCCCCTTCCTCCCCCCCACTCCCTCAGTGGCCCAAGGTGGCTGGAAAGGGAACACACTGTTCTCCAATGACTTGGGCAACTCTCTGAAGTACAGTGACAATGTTACTATGGGCAACCACCCATGTTTGGCCAGCTGAAAACATAACTGCTTCTCCTTCCAACAGCCTCACCCTTCCACTGGGGGTGAGGACCTTGTCTGCCTAGCCGTCCTGATAAGAGCAGAGCCATCATCTTTGCCTGCAGCAGCTGTAAGACTTGGTTCCTCAAATCCCACCCCTGTCCCTGCCTGAGTCCAGAAGAAGCAATTCCCTGATCCCTCCAGCTCCCACTAAAAGCTACAACCCCTGTTTCCAGCTTTCGCTCCAAATGCGTTACACCCCTAATATCAAGCCACACGTTCTCCCTTAAGCCTCTCGGTTCCGGATCTTGAGCTTTTTTCTGTGAGACGAGTTAATGCCAACAGGCTAGCTGTTTACTGTATCAACCGGTGCGGACGCGTGCCTAGTCGAGTCGGTGGGGAGAAAAATCTGCAAATTTGGGCCGTTTCTGCAGCTGCCGCCAGCTGGGCCCTGCCTCCTCACTCACCCCAGCCACAGCGGGTGAACAGTGTCGTTGCAACTGCCCTCTGTGGCCCTTCTTTTTTTGGAGTGGGGTTCGAGCCTGTCGTCCTTGTCCGATTCTGGCAGGTCCACGTACCGGTGTTTTCGGGGCGAGGATGATGGGCGCGAAGAGGGAGGAGACGCAGGGCGATCCGGGTCGGAGTCGGACGCACAAGAAGACGCAGGTTGGTGGCCGAAGGTTTTAATCTTGATTCGAGATTTCTCTCCCGAGTTCACTGAATAGGCAACGAAGCCAAAGCTGTTGGCGCAGGACTCCGAGGACCGCGACTCCAGGTCGTCGTCCCGTTCTTTCGCGGTCTTCTTCGAGTGTTTGCGGCCGGGGGACAAGCCCCCCGCGCCGCCCCCGGGGCAGTTGGGATTCTCCACCTTGAGAGCAGCCCTTTCCCACCGAAATGTCCCGAAAGTCGCCGCCCCGCCCCTCGGGCCCCGGTCGGGATCTCAGGGCCTGGCCAAAGGGGCCATACCCCTCCGAGGGCCTAAGCTGGGGGGGCGGGGACGCTGGGGCGTCGCGGGAGGGACAGCGTGCCGCCGCCGTCTCGCCCCGGCCAGACCTCTCCGCTGGCCGCGCCCGCCGCCGCCGCGCTGCAACCCGGGGTCCCCATTGTTCAGTCACAGCGGCCGGCCCCCGAGACCGCGCGGCCAGGGCTGACCGCGCCGACAGCCGCTCGCCGCAACGCAGGCGTCTGAAAGGTCACCAAGACCACGCCGGTCGCCAAGGCCCTCCGCGGCGGAGGAGGCGGGCGCGCGCCCACGGGGGCCCCCCGGCCACTCCATGCACCGCGCACGCCGCTCCACCGAGCGACCTCCAGGGGCGGCGCTCTGAGCCGCCAGCAGCCCGAGGAAGATCAAAACAAGTCCCCGCCCTCCTCAAAGCCCGGCGACCGGCGCAGCCCCCACCGTCGCCAACCGGGACCCGCCGGGAGCCAGGGCGGCGCACGCCCCCGGGGACGCCCGCAGGCCCAGGCGCAGACCAGGGCGGGAAGGGTCCCGGAAGGGGCCGAGCTCCAAGGCCCGGCTCCAGGGTGCGGCTCGGGAGGCGGCGCACGTCCCCTCCGAGGCCCCCCCCAGCCGGCGGGCCGCTTACCTAGGGGGGCGAGCAGGCGTCAGGGCGAGCAGGCCGCGAGAGCGAGGCGCGGAGAGAGGAGCAGAGGAGACGGCGCCG
>NW_017731372.1:249191-256951 GCF_001890085.2 Hipposideros armiger
CCTGTCACACCTAAGGCACGTTTCTCAGCCTCTCTGGGCCCCAAGTTTGCTGGTCTGCAAGTAAAGGTCTTCAAAAGAGAATCTTTAGAGTCCCCCAGGGGATTTGAAATTCTGTGTGCAGACTTCCCCAAGGGCAGCTGAAAGGAAAAGGGGGGTCATTGCATGCCCCCTTCAAAGCCCAGGGTCCTTAGAAAATGTAGCATTCCTTAAATACTCTGGGGTATTGCTTTTCAGGTAATTTATTGCACCTTCTTTTTAATCTGGAAAGAGAATCGGTACCCCTTCCTCCTCTCAGCCTTGCTGTGATGGTTGAGAAAATGTACAAGTGAACACAATCTTGAAATGGATGCTTGTCAACCGGTGCACAATAATTATGATACCAGTTCTATTACTTAGTCATTCTGTTTCTAGCCCCTGAAACCCACCAGATGGTGTTTAGCTTTTATTGCATCTTTCAGGAGTCCCACTATTTGAGACTTTGAGATTTTTCTGTTGGAAGACCAAGAAGCCATGCTTCCACGGCTTTTGGAAGAGGAAGGGAGGAAGTTTGTTCTTCTGGTTATTTTTTTGTACCACAAATATGGAAAAGAAATGTTGCCCGAGACCACACACACATCACTTGGCTTCTTTGGTCAACATCCCTTCCCTTTCAGAGTATGTTCTAACACTGTAGGGCTTGAAAATGACAGATGCAGCATTCATCTCAAATGGGCTTTTGGTGTGTTTCAGACAGGTGACATTCTGGACTGGCTGAGGCACCTTACCCAGTGTAAGGGAGTCCATGTTGAGCCCAGTGCTGCGCTTTGTGGTGTTATGATGTGGTTTTTAAAAGCTAGGCTTCAGGTCTGCCAAACCTAGGTTCAGATGTGGCCTTTACCTCTTACTAGCTTTGTGTTGGCTTAGTTACTTAGCCACAGGAAGCCTCAGTTTCCTTCCAAAATATTGTAGGAATTAATCGTGACAGAATATGCCAATGAGATGAGGCTTGTATCTGGAACATAGTTTAGAAAACAGTAATATTATTATAGGCTAAGATAACGCGAAGAGATTGGATTCTTTCTTTCCCCGTGACAACCCATGAGGGACAACTTTCCAACTCAGTGTAATGCTCCACTGTTAGCTTTAGGAGAGTGGGCTTAGACCTGGTAACTGAGTAAGGTGTCTTCATTCCATTTCTCTCTGTAAAGTCGTGAGTTTAAGTGGTTGAGGAGAGGGACTGGAGCAGGGAAAAGGTGTCCTTATTTAAAAAGATGTTGATTTCCAGCTGCCAAACTGCCCAAGCATAAACCAGAGCCCCCTACTGCGCTTATCACCTCTAGCACCTGAGGTGGGGATGGCCGACATACTAGAAAATGGAATAGTAGAAGCAAGTGCAGTTTTTAAAGCTTGTGGCATCATGTTTTGCTCTGTGAGTGCCTGCTTCCCCTTGCTAGGTATCTTAACCTCCTTGCGTAGCTTCTTCTTCTTCATCTTGCCTCCCCCAGGAGCACCCGGGTGAGTGTTCAGTAAGTGATGTTGGTTGACCACACCGAAATGACAGCGGCACCATCAAGAGAACATGTGCTTTGAGCTGCTTTTCCAAGAATGGAAATAGATTTGCTTTGATCCATTCATGTGACCAGGGACATACTTTGTGAGGGTTAGCGACACAATACGGGACTGCAGAGTCTTTCAGGAGGGAACAAGAGGCCTTGTCCTCCTTGTCCGCCCTACACTTACTTAAACCGACAGAAATAGGGTCCAAACGTGTCCAAAGACTGATCAGGGAAGCTTACAAGTGTCTGAGAGAAGAAAAAGCAGGAAAAAAAGGCCTGTAACTAACTGGTTCACCCCCCGGGAACCCAGACTGTACTTTTGGAGAAGTTAAAAGTGGAACAGCCTGTTTGATCCAGTTTGACTTTGCTGTGTCTGCTGCGCTTTGTTCTCCTTCTCTTTCTTCCCTAAATTGCCACCCACCCCCATTTCCCACCCCCTCCCTGAAAAGAGCATTAGAATGCTTGAACCCATGAACTCTTCTATCTCTTGGTACACTCAGTATCAAAGCCCACGGGATTCTATTACACGTGCTTTGAAATCAGGCTTTTCTAACCTAGTAGAGAGTAGCTATGCCCAAGGAGTGGGAGAGCAATATTACAGGTCAAGATTTTGTTCCAAATCTGAGACATGTCCGGGGACTAAAAACATTTTTTTGATGTTGTTCTGTCGCCTGAAATACAGGCCTTGTCTTGGGTGGGCTTTACTTGTCAGTTCACCTCTCAGTTTCTTTCTCTCTTTTTTGAAGGACCCATTCTCCTTCTGCGAATTGGAAGGCCTTAATCTGGCGATCTGAGGTGCCTTCCCAGGGCCCACGTTAGAGACAAGATTTGGGGTAGGGCCCAAACAGACCCAAACCTTCAGCTATATAACATGCAGCTTGGGAAATGGTGCTTTCCCTATATCTGAATGATTTCAATAGGCATTCAACAGAAAGACCCTTTAATCGGGTTAAAGGCACATAGCTGAGACCCACGCTTGTGAAACACCCTAGAAACCCCAATGCCAAATTGTAAACAATGTTTGGTTTTCAATAAACCAACACCAAGTCTTTCCAAAAGAACAGACCATTGTATAACCTTGAAACAAAAATAAAACAAATAAGAAAAGAAACAGCTTTGGAAATTAATATCATTCCTCTTAAACCAGATTTAAGGAAAACGCTGCAGTTGACCAAGCTTTCAGATTTCACTACACAATTAAAGATGACCAGGTTTCACCTCAGTTCAGTACCTAAGCCTGAACACAGTGACTTTTTTCTTTTTATACCCTTTCTGATTGTTTGAGACCCTTAAACTCAGGAAATTAGAAGTTCAAGTCTCAGCTATGTTTCCTTAGCCTGATTTAAGTTTTGTTGAAGGCCCCCTGAAACCATTCGAATACAGGAAACACTCCATTTCTCAAACTGCACGTTAAGGCTGAAGGTTTGGGTCTGTTTGAACCCTACCCTAAATCTTGTCTCCAATAGGAAACTGCTTGCAGAATTGGGAAGAATTAAGTTCATCTTAGCTAACAACATGGGACAAGAAGTCCTTTTGAGAAAATTAAAGCTGTGTCATTCTAGAATTAGATCTTCACGTTATTCTGGCGTAAAGATGAGGAAACTGAGGCCCCGAGAACTTGTAGCTTGCGGGCGTCACCTTGGTGGGGCATTTTCTCAGCCTCGTGTGCTTCCAAGGTGTAACTCCCTGAAACACCTCATTCTCTTTCCTTTAGTCTCAGGGCGCGGACGATGCATTCCTTGGCCAGCACCTCGAAAACACTGAAATCCCTACTGTACCCACTGAAATAAATAGAGCAGGGACCAGCCAGTTCACCTCTGACCCCTACATTGTGGCTTACCCAGCGCCTTACATATAGTGGATATTCACTATGCTTGTGAACAACTAGATTACCAGAAACAAAATGGTGTTATGGCCAGTTCTACTTAGAAGGCCCTTTGGAGATCATTTTGCATATTTAATAATCCCCTAGTTACATAGTTTTGTGAATCTGGGATTTTCGTCCATAAACTTTGTTTCTTAGTCTCAATGTGTGTATGGATCTGTCTTTGTTCCCTAGATTCATGGGAACATCGTTGAAGCTTAAGAAAAAGTTTCGGAGATTTAGCAGTCAAAAAATTGCTTAGATCAGAATGTGTCCCTTTAGTTGGTACTTTTCCCAAAGATATCCTCAACTGGGTCCACAGCCCTCCTGCCTATTTCACTCCCATCCCATTAGTTGATGGGAATCCTTGTGCATTTCACGTTCACATGCCAAATTTTAACGGGAAACAAACAGCCCTGGGGTATGTTTTCTGGATGCTTGGGCAATACTTATTCTGGTTCTGTATTTTTCCTGACCTCCTTTCCCCTCCCCCCACTTTTAAACCGGTTTTTGAGAGACTTGTTTACCGGGATGGAGATAGAGGCTTGGGTCGGTGGTGTGAACGTAGTGCCCTCTGGTGGAATATTGTGAGAATTACATATTTCTCACCGGAAGCTTAAGAGTGGGCAGCTGTTTCTTGACAGGCCTTCAAGGGGGAGAGCCTCTCTGTTATATCTCAAATATAGTGAATTAGTAACACAAGTTTATTATCTATACTGGATACTTAAGAGATATTATCTTGGAGGTATCAATTGATTGCCAGAGGTTTCTTGAACATTATAAAGTTAGGCCTCAAATGACCAGAGATGGGTGGTTAGCAGCACCTGTGCTTTCACATCTTCCCTCATCAGGGTGTACCAGAAGTGGAGAGAAACGGGGTCCCCAAGAAACGTGATTGAAAAGAGCCTAGGAACAAGTATCTGTCAAGGGTTAAGGGGGAATAGTAAGGATCAGAAAACTTGGTCACAAACAAGTCTTATCCTCAGCCCTCACTCGGATCTGAGCCCAGAAATTTAAGACCCAGCCAGAAGTTGAGAATCTGCCAGACTTTCAGTCCCAAGGGATTGGGGGTGGGGTGGGGTGGGGGTGGGGGCTGGGTGGTAGACAGAAAGTGTGACATAGACACACCCTCTAGGGGGCGTCTAGAGCATTTACACTCTGCCGCTTGCTGCAGCGGGGCCTCCTGGCTGACCTTTTTCCTTTCTGCCTTGCCTCATACCAGCTGTAAGCAAGTCAACCTGCTGAGTCTCAGTTTTCTGAAGGTTCCTTATAGAAATGCTTGTGAGGGTTCAAAAACAATTAACAGTAAATCATTCAGAAACAGGGTAGTGGATTTTGTCATCCCAAGAATGAGGAAGAGTGGGCCCATGAGTAACAAAGAAGATGACCTCGGCTTTCGGACAGTTGGTGTCTTGTGAAGTTTCATAGGACCTTGGACCTGTCTGGCGATACATTTAGAAGAAATAGGGGTAGGTGGCGATTCTGGAAGCAAATCAGCCTTTATTAAGCACCACCTGTGCTACATGATTGGCGCATACATAGGAAATGGTGTGACTTAGATCTGACAAAGCCCTTGTCCTTTCAGAGCCTATACTTTAGGTGGTGAGTGAAGGCCTACACAGGGAAATGATTTCAGAAACGGAGCAAAGCAAAGTGTATCAGCTGTATGAGCAAATTAGCAAGGTGGCTAATTGTTCCAGAAGAAAGGAGTCAGTAAGAGTTCTTGGGGCTGCTCAGTGGGGTGGGGGTGAAGGTGGGTTTTATGCTGGGTACCAAATAACAGGATAAAAATGTGCTTGTGAATGGCTTTCTGTGCGACACAGAGAGCGAAATTTGCAAAGACCCATGGATAGGATCTAGTAAATTACATGTGCCAAAGTGGTGGAATGGGTAAGCTTTGGCTGAAATAGGGGTAATAAAATATGAAGTTGGGGAAGTACTGAACATTTGGATTCCATAAATATTTCAGTTTTTAAATGTTACTATATTAAAGCATGAATAAAGTCTCATTTTATTAATCTGAATTTGAAATTAAGCCAATCCTTAAAAATTTGGGGAGGGGAATGGCAAAAGAGCATAACTTCACCCTGTGTGAATCAATTATAAATGCTCTATAGGCTACTTCCACGTGGTGGCACCACTTTGGTGTGCAAACAGAGGTGTGCACTTTTCTTTATCAGGATGAGACTTGACTGATTCCAGTTTTGAATTGTGAGAAATCATTATTCCCTCAGGCAAAAGGTAATCATTTGTGCCTGGAGAAGCAGCTGGTGGCAGCATGACTGCTGGCTTCTCCTCTCCCCTTCAGAGGCCTCCCTTCTATTGCATTCTCTAACCCCATGGCTTTTCTTCCACACTTGCTCATTCCCATGGCTCTCTGCGCCCGCTCCCCCTACACCAATCCCATCAGCATCCCTTTCTCAGGCCCCTCTCTCCTCATCTCCTCAGCACTCAGAGGTTCAAGGACAGGAGATGTACCAGCAGATGAAGACCAATTGCTCTCTTTCACGGCCATTACCTTCACTGGGGACAAAAGAGGGGACAGTGCACATGCCTGAGAGAACCCACAAGGAGGAAGATGGGGGAACAATGTGCCAGGCATCCTAGGCCCTGTCTCAGGGTGCGCTCTCTGAAAGGAGAAGAGCCTGCTCATCTTTCTCTGACTGTTCCACTTCCGGCAGCAATTTGTAGATGGTCCCTTCAGTGCTCACGTAATATGGCGCTTCTGTGGACCCCGTCAGCGTCAAGCTGGGATTATACCAATGATGCCAAAAGGAAGAGATGCCGTAGACTCCCAACAGGCACAAAGCATTGATCATCACATGCCAGCAGAAGAAGGTGGTGATAAACATGATGTCGCTGATGTCGTCGTCCTGCCATGGGTAGCCGGACACTGGTCTGTACAGAATAAAGCCCGCTTGCACCAGCCAGGAGCCCATCATGAGAAACAGAAAGGTCTCGATCAGTGAGAGATGAAGTGCATCGGGAGCCCACAGCTCTATGGTCAACACCAGCATCAGCAGGAACACCACCAAGATGAGGAGACAATGAGTCTGCAGCTCCACCCCTGTTGAGCCCTGAACGTGTGACACCAACAGCATCAGGAGCACATAGAAGGTCAGGGCCCCGGCGCCTCTCTCTAGGAGCACACACCTCTGAGGCAGCAAGTTCTTGCTCATGACATCAACGCAGCCGTTGAGGGTGAGGAGGATGAACATGGTGAGGTGCTGCCACTCTTTGGGGTACATAAATCTCGGTGGCAGCTCCCTGTCCATCAGTATGAGCCCTCCTTTAGTGCAGCTGATCTCGTAAGCTATCAGGATGGAGCCAGTCACCATCTTCAGCAAACCCCTGTAGGATATTTCCCATAGCCTGACCCATCTTCCCTTATTCCTGGGAAGACACGAATTTGGGAGAGAGTCGCTGACTATCACCGCTTTGGAGACCACTGTTGCCTGATACAGTCCATATGAGATTAGAAACAGCCCCGGGTACACATGGCCGGTAAAGGTTCCCATTGGACTACAGATCTGTCTAACAAGGAGAGAAGAGCAAACCTCAGGCACATCCACACCTCCTGGGGTCACTTCAAGGTCTGGGCTTTGGAAAGAATTGCCTTGCACCAACTTTTATCATCTCACCCCGCCCACTGCTCCCCCACAGAGAGGAAATGTTTGTTGAATCAAGCCCACGCCTTTGGTGGCCTAAAGCCTCAGTGTTCCATTCCAGTCTGGCACTTTGGCAACTGGCTTCTGCCAAAGAAGAAAGCTCATGACTGTGCTTTTAGGGGCTTCCCTCTCTGGCCTGTGAGGTGCTTCTGCTCACTCTTGTCCATTTCTCCCATGGCTTCCTTCCCCCTTTGCTGCCCAGCACTCAGAGAAGGAGAGAGGAGCATGGGGTGGGGGTAGGGGTTGCCATGACACCCAGAGGAAGCCAGGGCACTCACAAACCCTCGAGTATCCTCCAGTACCTCCCAGACATAACTTTGGTCCAATCGTAAAGTTTTCTTCCCGGACACATGTATTTATAAACGTTTGGATATATAACCACATGATCCATATGTATCGTCTATCTGGCTTTTCTGGTCTTCTCTTATAGACACATTCTGAAGATGATCAAGAAAGTGCCCTTCACCTCCTCCCCTCCCCTCGTCACATCCTTGCCCCACCGCTACCGCCACTTCAGCGTCTCTACTGGGCAGTAAATAGATCTGGAAAGCTACCTGTGGATATGATTTTAGGGACGGAAGTGATTTTGTAGTGTGTAAACCTAACTAAGCTTGAGCGCTGCTTCCCTGAATTCACTTCCTTATGTGGATCCAGGCTGAGTTGGCTACAAGAGACATTTCCCGGAGAACCTGA
>NW_017731372.1:258421-267379 GCF_001890085.2 Hipposideros armiger
TCCCTCACATACTTTCCTCTGGCTTTATATAGGACATCACAGCTTATTTGAAAGTCATATGTTGTAGAGGATGGAGGAAGCCTAAGATGGAAGTAACAGGTTTCCTGGATTACACTTTTCAGGAACACTCATTTTGGACTATATGTGGTCAAGAAATAAATTTCTTTTGGTTGAGCAATGGGAAATTTTATATTTGTTTACTATATCAGCTACTTTACCCAACCTAATGCAAAACTAATACATAGCCTTTGTAGAAATTTTCAGAAAAACCTGTACACAGAAAATCAGAAAAATAAGCACCTACAATTCCAAAGGTGACAATAACCACTGTTAACGTTCAGTTGTAGAATCTCAGCTTTAGGAAGACAGGGTTGTGAAATGGGAAAAAAAAATTGACTGGAAATTGAGAAACCAGGATTCCAGCCCAAATTTCCCCCTAATTAGCAGAGCTTCAATTTCTCTATTATAGAAAAAAAAAAAAGCTTTGGCATCTGTAGCCTCTAAAGAGAGAGGTGGAGGGCAGGAAGAAGGTGTAAGAGGAGGAGGAGGAGGAAAGGAAAGAGGAGAAAAGGGGAAAATGAGGAGAAAAAAGGGGAACAGGAAGGGAGGGAAACGGGGGGATTATTGCATAGAAGGGAGTGATTTTGTTACCCCACGATTTTTCCTTTTTAGCTAATGGTCAAAAATCCCAAGGAAACTTCAAAGAGTTGACTGCTCAGGGAAAGAAGGTAAAAAGGGAAGCTGTGAGTGTGACACTGTGATGGAGTCGGTCATGGATGAGAAATCTCTGGGACTCTCTTTGGTTCTTGCCTTTGTTCTGGGAAGTCACTGAGCTGCTCAGAGGGGAAGTGGCTGTTTGTGCAGCAAAGTCCATTGCTCACAAGTATTTACCATTGCAAAGAGCCAGTGCTTGTTTCTGAGTAGCCCAGTTCTACCTAGAATGGACTGCAGGTGTCAGAATGGCTGTTTGGGGTCACTAGTCATGTTATCTCCATCGCTTCAGAGTTGTGGGTCTAAGGGACACAGTAGATATTGAGGGATAAGCAGACACCATTCATCTCCTAACCACCACATTTTTGTCTACTTCTTGGCCATGCCTGGAAGCCATTAGCTGATTGTCAGTGGCCAGAGGAGGAGAGAGATCAGCAGCACTGACCCAACTGCAGTGCCAAGTTGGAAGTAGCATAGATGAGGACAAGTAGTTCCACTTAAGGTCCCATCTGGGATGCTCAGACCCCCACCTTGGCACCAATGCTGCATGTTGGTGTACATCCTGACCTTGACTTTGAAGATAGGAATCACTCATCCCAAACCAGACACTGCCCACAAGTTGCCGAACAGGAAGCCAAAGGGGTGAATGATTAGCGGAACTGTCAGACAGCTCCCAAGTCTGTGGACACCAAGTACCTGGAAAGCTGTTTCATGAGGAAAACTCAGCTTGACCTTGGGAGCCCATGGAGGTCCTTCATGGCTCCACGGTGAGACTCCCCTCAGACCTGTCTCCCTCCCCCCTCACCACATCATTGAGGGCCCCAGACACAGCCACTGCCACTTGTCTGGCTTGATATTCCAGAATGAGCAAGAAGGTCCTTAGGAATTTAGTAAACATGAATTTACTAAGTGCTGTGAGATAATCTTGTCCTCACAAAGCTAACAATATAGTTAAAAGCATAGTACCTGCAGATACACACATGAAATAGACATATATGATAGAGAGCTATTTAGAATTGGAGAATGTCATGTTAATTGATGTGTAGAGTACATATTAGATTTCAATGACAGGAGTTGTTCATGGGGGATGTTCAAGGTTAGTCCCAATCATCCCTAGATTATGCCCCACAAAACTGCTAGTAACTCAGGGAAGGTTTCAGCGTCTGGTTCTTTCAAAAGCCTTTATACCAACTGTAAAGCAATCCTTCGTTTCTTATTGTTGCAGGGCAGACAGATATGGCTAAGAATCCAGGGCTGTATTGTATGGATTGTAGAGTGGCAGGGCCAATTAAATGCCTCTCCCACCAGTCTCTAATGCTAAGTCAAGGGCACTTGTGGGAGAAGGAGTGGGGACCCTTCGATTTGGAATGGGGAAACAGGTGACACTGAGAACTGTGAGCTCCCCAGTTCCATAGGGCCTCCCTTTTTGATAGACGAAACACCTCTTCCCACCCGGGAGGAAAAGTCCTCCTCTGCATAAACACCTTTCAATGACTGTACCTGGGAGCTTTCTGTCGCCAGGGAGGGGTTTCCAGTCTTTGTAGGACCCACTCCCACAACCCTTATTACCTCCATGTCCATAACAAGAGTGGATCCCAGTATAGCCCAGATAAGGATGTATGAGACCTGGTATGTGGTGGAAGAGGAAATCCATGCATGAAAAGAATTACAACCAATCAGTATTGGCAAGAGTGCGGGGAGCATGGATGTGAATGAATTCTAAAGTGAAGTGGAAGAGTTGATTGAGCCATATGTATTTATCAATATGAGCTTATGTAATTCTAGGTTTAATACATGGCTTGAGCGTCTGGGAATGGTGTAGATAGTCTGCTAGGTTGGCCAGTCGAAACCTGGACTCAATGATGGCCTACAGTCAATGAAGTTGACATTTTGGAATTTCCCTGGCAAACTCTGGAGAAGCACTGCCAAATAGAACTTTCTGTAAAGATGGGAATTTTCTATAATCTGCTGTCCAATCCAATAAGTTCTAGCCACCTGTGGCTACTGGGCACTTTAAATGTGGCCAGTGCAAGTAGGAAACTGAATTTTTAATTTTAATGAATCTAAATTTAATTAGCCACATGTGGATACTGGCCATTGTATTAAATAGTGCATGGTGCAGCTCTAGTGTAAGGTGTCTGAAGGCTCGGAATGGCAAAGAGTTTTTCTTTTTTTTTTTTTTTAGATTTTTATTGGGGAATTGGGGGATGGGAACAGCGCTGGGGAATTGGGGGAAGGGGAACAGACAAGTTGCTGTCCTTTTGTTCTTCAGTCCAGTTGTGGAGGACGTTGCTTCACTGGCCCAAGTTGGCACCATCATTGCGCTCTTCCCGGGCGAGGCAGATCAGTTGCCAGCTTCTGGACGGCCGCTCACTGTGGCTGCTGGCCGCTCACGCTGGCTGCTGGCTACACACGGTAGCCCATGGCAACCCACTGCCACAGGGGCTGCAGCCCACGCCGTCGCCGGCGCCGGCGACTCATGGCAGCCCAGCTCCAGGTTGAGCTGTTGTTCAGCATCTTAGCTGTAGAGGGCAGTGTCACTGGCCCTCATATGTGGGATCCGAACCGGGGCCCTCTGGCATCCCAAGCCAGTTCCTAACCATCGCGCCACTCAGCCGGCCCAAGAGTCGTTCTTTTTTATCTGAGTTTACTCTGGCTGCTTCTCTCTGGTTTTAATACATGAAGTACCGTATTTTGCCATGTATAATGCACACTTTTTTCGCCCAAATTTGTAAGGGAAAAATAAGGATGCGCATTGTACATGGTAGTGCTAATTTCATATCTATATAAATGTTTTTAATTCTTTTATTTATGCTTGTGAGTTAAAAGTGTAACCCTAGAAATCAATAGTGCTATCCATATGCAAAATGATACCCCGGAATACCATAATCGGTTTCGTTAACTTAGACAAACTTGCAACAATGAAGAGTTCTTGGCCTTCTATGATGAGTACATATTGTGCATTTGTTACCAATACATAAAATTTCTTTTACCTTATATCTGTTCTTGTGTTTTGTAATAATTTGTTACATAAAATTTCTTGTACCATAATATGTTAAAAAAATAAACGCTAAAATTCCTTTATAATACAAAAAACAAGTACCTAAATGTAAACAAATAAAACATTTGAATTAAAAAATTAAAACAAAAGATTTTTTTCCTGGAAGTTTGGACCAAAAACAAGGGTACACATTATACATGGCAAAATACGGTATTCTCATTATCATTCCCTTTTGAATAATTTTTTCCAATTCCATTTTTATTTTTTCTTCACTCCCCAAATCATCTAGGAGAACATCTTTTATGTTCCAAATAAATTGTATCCTTTTTCTTTTATTATCCTATTTATGTTGATATTTTTTCTGCTTTTAAAAAGTATGTTGGTTTTCTTCATAAATGTTCTGAGAGAAATATTCATATATTCCTATTAATTTTATATGATACGATTTCTGAGATGGGATGTTATATTTTTTTACTATGACTTCATTTCTTTTTATTTCTATCAATTTTTATTCTACGCATATTCTACACAGGTAGATGCCATGATGTTAATACATTAAAATTCACAATTGTCACATCTTCTTGGTAAATTGAATATAATAGAAAGAATAAAATATATTTGTCCCTGCTGATTGTTAATGATTCTCATCTTTAGTTTTCTTTTGTCTGATATCAGCACTGCAATATCTGCTTTCTGTTATTACTTTTCTATTATACTTTTATGCCTATGTTTTCATCTTTCTATGCCCAGCTGTTTAAACATATGTCCTATAATCAGCATACAGCTTGACTTTGTATTTTAACCTGTTCCGAAAATCTGTGTTACTTTGACAGGGGAATTTAAGATGCTTAAATTTATTGTGATCTTTGATATATTTGGACTGATTTTTAACATTTTATTTTATGCTTCCATGTTCCCTTTTTGGCCCTGATTCCAGTTCCTTCTTTAAAAATATTTCCATAGGAATGAGTAACTTACATTTACTGGAATTAAAATTTCCACCCAAACAAAGAAATGTCTGTTAGAATTGAAGATTATGGGAACTTGAGATTAGTGACACATTACTGTGTTTCTACGTCCTCCAAATTTCCTCATTCCTTGGCTCCAGCTTTGTAAAACTTGACAAACGATCCTGCGGAATCTTGGAACCTTGAATTGCCACATTGGCATGTCACACAGGCAAACTTTTCCTTGGGTTCTCATAGTTTATGTGATAACCTCTGTTCTTTTGTTCCTCACATGAATGAATTTTTATATATGAAATTTAATGAAAATTCAGGCCTTACCTCACTGGTACCTCATTCAGAGCATGGCTATGTAGTTAATGGTCAGTGTGCTTTCTGCCTGCTAAGAAAGACTAGAACATTTTGAGGTATCCTAAGAAACAACAGAGTGAAGTGGCTAATAGTACAGACCCTAGGAATACTCTGCCATGATTGGAATCTCAGTTTCATCACCTTCTCTCCCATTCAATACTTGTAAGAGCTGAGTTCCATCACTTAACTTCTCCAAGCCCCATCTTCCTCATAAGCAATATGGGATCAATAATAGTGTCACTGGGTTACTGTGAGGATTAGAAAAGATAACCCATGTAAAAACACTCAGTGTAATCCCTGGCATATAGTGAGAACTCAGAAAATGGTAGCTGATAATATTAACTATTATCTTAGTCCACACCCAGCACTCTAGACAAGACTTTTCACACAAATTGTTTCCTCAACCCCCCTGGAAAGAGAGCTGTGGAGCTCCTTGAAGGCTGGTGATATCTCTAAGAAGAGACATAATCTGCTCCTGATACTCTTAGCATCCCCGAAGCTGACTGCAGATGTCAGTCTGTGAACAGAGGGTCAGGGGTTTAAACAGGTGCTACAAGTAGGGCCTTGGACTGGCAACCTCTTCCCTATGTTTGCATTTTGTCTGCAGTTCCTGCATTAAGAAGACCTGGCCTTAATGAAATAATCAGTCCCGGGTCTTTTCATGTTTCAAATTCACTTTAATGAACAAACAGGGAACGATCAAGAGGGCTGCGACAAGAATTTAGGGAGAACTTTGAAGCAGAAGCCAGGATGGGGTAGATGCCCTCTGGAGACACGCCAGTGTTTGCTTTTGGTGACAGTAACGCTCAGATCTTGTTCATCTGAGCTGCAAACAAGGGGCTCTGATACTGGATACCTGAGATTTCATCTTTTGCAATGCCCCTGTGTTCCTCCTTCAACAAACATGTTCAATATGTACTGTGAGCAGGAAACTTGCTCTCAGGTGTTTATTATATGCTTTGAGTAATACCAGGGTGATTAAGACGCCATCAGTGCCCTGAAGGATTTTATGTTTTTGTAGAGGAAGTGAGATGTGCACAAACAGCCACATTAGGAGCGGGACTGAGACATGGCATAGAGGAGGTACAAAGTTTCATCAGACCAAGAAAGGGGTAATTGCTTCCACCTTGCAGGGAACCAAGACTGCTGTATGTAGGAAGTTAGATGGGAACAAGCTGCCCTTTTAAGAAAAGTAGGATCTGGACAGGTAGAGGCGAGCAGTGATCTTTCAGGTGGAGCACACGGTGTGAGCACTGGCAGGGAAGTTCAGGGAATATTCTGGAAATAGCAAGTTGTACCCACCCTGTGTCTTCTATCTGTGTTTTCATGGGCAAATCCCTTAATCAATTGGAGCTCAGTTTCCCCTTGGGGCTAGTTATTCCTCAGAATAACTGCAAAGATGAAATGACTTGTATTGTAATAGGCAAGTGTGTAGATCATTGTATGTGACTGAATAATGGTAGTTAGGGTCCCTTGTGCCTGTTTCTGGTTCTTCCCTTTATTCCAGTCCCTATCCTGGTGAGAAGCAGGTCCCTAGGAACTTCTCCTGGAATATGGAGTTCACGGGCAACAAAAGGGAGCCCCAGGTCAATGCTGCTGTTTAAATGAGGAAGGGCAGGATTGCCACAGGCAGCCCTCAGCAGAGGCAGTTCCTTCCTGGCTTAAAAGGGCCCTTGTCCTGGATAGAACCAGTCCTTCCTGGACTGACTGTCCCACTGTTCCCGTCCTTGTTACAAACTCCTGGATGGCATGGTCATCTTTCCATGTGTCCTGTCACATCCACATCAGCAAAGGGCTCTTCTTTCAAGGACATTTCCTTCACTGCTTCCCCAGTCTTCTGGTTGAAGACTTGGTCACAGCTCCCTCCTGAGTGCTATAACCACACTCACTGTGTCAGGAGCTGTGGCAACCACGAAGGTGAATTTGGCCCAACGCCTGTGAACTAGGAGCTGCTGATGAACAGTAGCACCTTTAATAAAAGATATACCTGAATGGCCTGACAGTAGCATTGCATCGGGATATAGGGAAATGGGAAAGCAATTCCATCATAGGACATGGGAGCCTTGGAGAAGGGGCTCTGAGCTGGGGCAAGTGGCATGGGTGGGGCAAAGACATTTAACCCAAACAGACTGCTTGAAACCAGACAGGTAGGTATACAAGAACGTACAGGAATGCCTGGAGATACAGATCATATACTCTGTGACTGTGACAGTGGGAATAAGAAATGCAGTATGTTTTAAAGATAAAAGCCATAAAACTTCAATTCTTACAGTGCTTTACAGTTTGCAAAGCTCTTTTGGATATCTTTCTACACTTGACAGTTACCATAACCCATGCAATAGGCTGTGAATGTGCTCTTAATACCTGTTTAACAGATGAAATAACTATGGGTCGATGTTCTTATCTTACCAAGCAGTACCAGTCTAGCCAATGATATAACTAGGACCTGAACCCAGGTGCCCTGATTTCAAGTTTTGTGTGTTACTTGTTTCATGGCATTTAATTCTGCCCCTTCACATGTGTTATTAGCAGTTGAGTTCTAGAAACTATTTCATATTTTACTTCTGGAATTATAGGGGCATGTCATGAAGATTATATTCATTGATTGATTCAACAAATGATTACATTTAGTGGGAAGAGATAGATAATAAAAAGTAAACAAGCAATGTATGTATGTATTAGATGCTGGNTCACCGTCTTGTAAAGATGTCACCTGATTAGGTCAGACCCACCCAGGACAATCTCCCTTTTCACTAATTCAGACTCAACCGATTAGTGACTAATTATATTCACTGGTCCTGCTCACACTCAAGAAGGGATTACACAGGTCGTGTACACCAGGGGCAGGCATCTTGGGAGCCATCTAAGAATTCTGCTTACCTCACCACCCAGTCCTCCTTTTCATTCATTATTACAAGTTGCAATATAATTGCATATGTCTTTGTCCTTATTAAATTGCTAACTCCTGCACACATGGAAAATAGCAGCTGTTTAGGATTTTTGAATGCATGAATGAATGAATGAATGAATCCTCTGGTCATCTTGGTTTAATTTGGAAGATCCCCTTAATTTATTACCCACATGTTTACAGATTAGTCTCCTTCACCGTACGTTCCCTTTTGTGAACTTCAGCTGTAAAAGTTATTCTCTTGTCATTGTTCCAACTATGTGGGGGTGAAGTCTGTTTAAGGCTCCTGGCCTCCTGTGCAATTTCTCTACTAGTGTTTCAGATAGGATCCCAACTGGAAATAATAGATGGCAACCCAAATTGGGGTTGTTCAAGGAGGGCTTAGTAAAGGTGCCCCTTACATAGATGTGGGCAGGGTATTAGGAGACCACGAGAGCTGGTTGGAGCTGGTACTACCTCTAGGCCCCAAGGGATATGGGACAGAAGTTCCTGATGCTGTATTAAGAGTTCTGAGCTACAGGCAACAAGAATTCATTTTGGCTAGCGTAAGAGAAAGGAATTTATTAAAATATATGGGTTGGTTCACAGAATCATTAGGAGGGCTGGAGAAACAGACTCCAGGTTAAGTTTGAAGGACCAATGCCCAGAACTTCACTGCCAAGATGGGCTTAAGTTGCTACTTCTGGCACTGCCTCCAGAACTACGGGGCAAAGCAGCTCGCTGAAGAAAAACAGAGGTTGCCATCTTTGCCAGTAACTCTTGCTAAATAATAGAAACCGCAGGCGGAGCCAATTTCATTACATTGGCTTCTGAGTTGAAGTCTTAAGTGGTGTGTCTAATTGGTAACACGCCTGTACCCTAGGAGCTACAAGGGAGGCCAGAGATTAAAAACAAAAACCTACCAGGAAGGCAGGCCGGACAATGTGGAAACTGATCAAAATGTTGGGAGGCTGTTTCAAAGATGTTGTTAGGCTCACGTGTCCACTGCAGGTAGTGAGAAGTGGAATTGTTTGCTTGAAGGA
>NW_017731372.1:269869-297271 GCF_001890085.2 Hipposideros armiger
CAAGTTCTTGCTCATGACATCAACGCAGCCATTGAGGGTGAGGAGGATGAACATGGTGAGGTGCTGCCACTCTTTGGGGTACATAAATCTCGGTGGCATCTCTCTGTTCATAAATACCATCCCATCATCCAGACAGAAGACTACATAAAGAGTTAAGATGGAGCCAGTCACCATCTTTATCAAACCTCCGTAGGGTATTTTCCACAGCCTGGCCCAGATGCCTTTATACCTAGGAGGATGTGCAGAATATAGAAGAGAGTCATTGACGATCATGGCCTTGAAGACCACTGTGGCCTGATACAACCCATAACAGAAAAGATACAGCCCTGGGTAAAAATGACCATTGAACTTTCCCATGAAATTACAGGTGTGTCTGACTAAGGAGTGGACAGCAGAACTCAGAACCTCTCTGCCCTCCTCTCTTTTGAGGACTCCTCAAGTTTTGGGCTGGATAGACAGAGCTAACTTCTACTTACTTTTATCATCTCCCTCTGCCCACTGCTCCCAGACAGAATGGAAAGTCCTGGACAGGAGCCGACACTGTTGGCGAGGGGGGTCTCATTGTTGCATTCCATTCTAGCACACTGGGAACTACCTGACTTCTGCCGAAGATGGAAGATGACTATTTCCTGGTACACACCTGTAAGAATGTATGCTCTCATGAGCTCTGTGTTCAGGCCTTTGAGATGTTCCTGGTCTCACTTGTCCCCTTGTCCCATGGCTTGGTTTTTTTGCTCCAGTGCAGTGCTGAGAGGAGCAATGGAGAGGCGCACAAACATGGACAGTATCCAGAAAGCAAATATATTCTTCCTGAACACAAAAATTTATCAACAGTTGGGGGCGAGCACACGTGTTGAGCACCTACTTACCTGGCCACTTCATTTTCCTGTAACAAGACAGTTTAGGTGACCACCAAGAAAGGCCCTCACCTGCCCCCAAATCTCTTTCCACTGGACAGTAGGTGGACCTGAAAAGCCACNTGTTGTCCTTCAGTCTTAGTTGTGGAGGGCGCAGCTCGCTTAGCTCCAAGTCCAGTCATCATCCGGCTGCCTGTCGGCAGCTCAGGGCAGCTCAGCTCAAGGTGCCGTGTTCAATCTTAGTTGCGGGTGGTCATAGCTCACCATCCCATGTGGGAGTCGAACTGGCAACCTTGTTGTTAGGAGCACGTGCTCTCACCAGCTGAGCCATCCTGCCACCTGTTGGCAACTCGGCAGCAGCTCAACTTGGGCGCAGCTCACTGGCCCATGTGGGAATTGAACCGGTGACCCTGTTGCTCAGAGCTTGCACTCTTAAACAACTGAGCCACTTGGCCAGGCCCCGAGTTTCCATTTTATTGAGATGGTAAAGGCTTCGGGAGGAAAAGGATTTGGGGGAAAGACAAGGGAGTTATTGGGGGCACTTTAAATTTGAAAGGCCTGTTTGGCATTTGGGTATTGATGGCGATTGGTTATAAATGTCTGGAGTTCAGGGAGAGCGGTCAAGGCTAGAATATAGATTTGGGAGTTAATGTATAGTTTTACTGGTTGTCAAGGACTGTGAAGGGTCTGAGTTTTACCCTCTTCACAAGCTAACAAGTCAGCCTTCTGCAGCCTCCTGGATGCTGGTAGAAGACATGAGACTGTGGTGTCATTGACAAAGGCCTTTATTACTCACAGCAGTAGCAGTAGCCAGGGAACCTGCCTTTTCCTGCCCCAGTTCCCTGAGTCTCAGGTCCCCAAGGCGATGTGGAGATGTCTGCACATGCCGTGGTTGCACGACAGGACGGGAACCCCAGGTTGAGGAAACCTGAATCTTTTGTAATGGGCAATAGCATGCCAACTGTTTGCTCTGAGGGGGACCCTATCTCTGCTTTCCAAAGCTGTTTGCTACACAAACATCCTTGAAAAAACAGTCCAGAATGAAACCAGTCAGCATCTCTGCCCATGAGCTGTGCAGAAATGCAAGAGGCCATGGAGAATTGTGCCCCCACAGACTATCACCCCCTAAGGAGCACTGTGGAAAATTTAAAGGACGTTTATACTTTTACAATAATTGGGTGCTACTGCCATTTCACAGGCAGGAGCCAGGGATATTAGATATGCTGCAATATATAGCACCGTCTCACACACAAAGAATTATCTCATGTCCCATACAACTTTTAATGTCCCATCAGGCATTCACTTAAGTGAAAAAGAAAATTAAAATTATTTGAATTATTCAAGTCTAGACTATTTCTACTATACAAAATACCTTTAGTTCAGCATAATATACACTTAATATTTAATAATTTAAATCAAAGGAATATTGTACTTTGCTATGCTCAGAATTCTATGAAAAATTACCATCTTGGGGGAAAAATACTCGTATATTGCTAGCAACAGTACCAGTTATTTGAATTGCCACACTTAAATCAAACTACAGTTGTAGCTTGATTATAGTGATTTATAATCACTATATTATTATAGTGATTGTGTGTGTGTGTGTGTGTGTGTGTGTGTGTGTGCACGTGTGTGTTTTTTTCAGCCTTTATTTCATAAGGTCAAATATGAAAAAACTTTTTTGTAATTATCTAACTAATCTTAAATGAAACTTACTCATCATAAGAAGGTATGATATAGTCAAATGCTTGTATCAAGTACTGCTGAAATGTCAATGAAGAAGAGGATTGGAAATTGACCATTTGATTTAGCAGCATAGAGATAAATCATTAGCGATCTTGAAAAGAAAAATTTCAGTTGAGACATGGGGCCAAAAGTCTGTTTTAAGTTGGCTCCAAAGAGCCCGAGAGGACAGGAATTGAGACATGAGTATCAACAATCCTTTTGAGAAGATTTCCCATAAAGGGAGCAGAACAATAGGATGGTATGCAAATCACTTAGCACAGTGCCAAGCACATAGAAAGGGCTCAATAAATGTTGGCCAGAGAAGGGCTTGGTGACTCATGGAAGGTGCCCAGAAAATGCTGGTCTATTGAATACATGCTAATACAGAAGAAACGTAGGCCTAAGGGCTGCCCAGGAAGGGCTTCTTGGAGTCTTTTTTAAGTCGTAAATGATGGAGTTAGAGCAGGAGCACTGAGGTGAGAGGATGTTTCAGGCAGGAACCAAGGCACAAAAATGGGGAGGAGGTGGGGGAGGGGCGGCCTGCCTGCCAACCTGGGGAGCTTTTGGGGAGCAACCAGGCTTGAACAGAGAGACCTGGAGACAAGGCTGACAGAAGACCTCGCATGCCAGGCTGTGGCATTTATTTTGGGTCTGATGAATCAGCAGGGAGCCAGAGATCTGGAGCCGTCAGGACATAATGGGAACATAGCATGAATTGTATTTTTCAGGCTCTGCTCTGTGCTGCTGTGCCACGTGTTGAAGTTGGACAGGTTACAACTCATGCTCCAGACAATCTAATGAGAAGCACATGTTTTTATACCAACTTCAACCTTCAGTTTCTTCCCTGAGTTAGGACAATCCTGGCCATAACATTTGAGGGATAAAGATTAATGAGAAATCAAAACTCATGTTAGGGATTTAAGGAGGGGTGGGGAAAAGGGGGTCCTCCTGAGTGAGTGCATGGGAGGCTGGCTGGAAAAGGCTGTTTCTCCAGAAAGCCAGGCACTGCTCCCAGCGGTTTGTCAGGCAGGGGCCTTTAAGCCTTAGCTACGCCTCTCCCATTTCCACGGAACAGGGTGATAAAACAATGACCTGGCTGGGTATTTTCGAGTTAGGGTGATTCATCTTGTCACGTATGGGATTGAGACTCTGACCAGGTGTAGTTGGCACAGTCGGGTTACCCAGGGGAAAGAGTGGTGAGGGTGGGTCCGAGAGGGCAAGCACCAGACTTTGACCCAGCTGGACCTGGGTTTGAATCCCAATCTTTCATCTCCTGGCTATGTGACCTTTGACAAGTCCCCGAACCTCCATTACTTATCTGTCAAATAGGGATGATGCTTATTGTAGCGACTCACTAGCTACAGTGTTTGTTGTACAAGAAGAATGTTTATTACTGCCGTTAGTTTTTTTAAATGCCATCGTTCTGGCTGGTCAGTAAATGATGGTGTGACTGGAGAACCATGGGAGAGAAGCAGCAATGCTTTCTGGCCGGAATGTGACAGCTCAGCTAGTTAAGCCCTTCTTAGCCCCAGATCATAGTCCATTCTTTGGCAACCCTCTTTTGGTCACGTGGTCCAGAGTATAAGCAAAGCTCTAACAGGAGACTGCAGTCCTTTCTGAATTCTGCAGCTTATTAGATTATGACTCAATATCGTTTGTGATCCTGGGGCTTTTCACAGGGCGATAGGGCAGGTGCATAGCTAGAGGCAATGAGCAGCAAAGAAACTGTTAACTGGTGACCTTGGGCTCTATCCACACTCTAAACTGTAGCTTTCTATTAGGTCATCAGCTGCTGGCTGGGATGATGGAGACACCAGGTGTGTTTCCATGGGTGATAGAGCCTTGCTTACTCTACTCCACCATGGAAAAGTTATAGTGCCAGCCACACGTGGGTAGTCATAGGAATTCAACACGGCCTGTGAGGAGGCGGGTCTGACTGGGAATGAAAGGTATTGTCCTGCCAACACTGCCAGGGTGGAAAATAGGCCCTTGGTTCCTGACCTTTACATCCTCCTTGTCTTTCAGGAGGGTGGGCATCTCTCTTTTTGTCCTAAAAATGCAGACCCTTTCTTTCTTTTTTCTTTTTTTGTAGAGGGCAGTGTCACTGGCCCTCACATGTGGGATTCGAACCGGGGCCCTCCGGCGTCCCAAGCCAGCTCTCAACCATTGCGCCACCTGGCCAGCCCATAGACCCTTTCTGATGGTACTCCAACTATTGAAGCAGGAGGGGTCAGGATAGACCCTTTCTTTAGGAAGCTAAAAAGCTATCAGCAACCCAGCCTGGGAGGAAACCCCAGGGATTGGGACAGCATGAGACTTGGGCTTAATGCTTAATGCAATCACTGTTTCTGAGCAAGACCTCAGAGGGGACAGCAGGCGTCTGATAGGCTTGAATGGTACAGACAAGGTCCTGGGGCCCATGCAAAAAGCACTGGTGTCTGAGGTCGCACAGATTGACTGTGGTGGCTTAGAGTGGCCCTCCTCCTAAAGCTCCTGCTGGCTTGAGCAGGGACTAGGCTGTGACAACCTCTTTACCTCGCTGAGCTGCAGCACCAGAGACTGGAGGGGTGGGATAAAATAAATAAGATGCCTCTGGAAGTGTGGCGACAGCTTGAAACCATAACGATCGCTAATCTGAGGACAAAGCCAACAAGAAAGGCAGAGAGGAAAACTAGATAATCTCGATTTTTGGTAACTTCATTCAAGCTCTGTACTAACCAGCTCTGGGGCTGCACTACCTCTGGAGTTCTTGTTAAGTGAGAGAATAAATTTCTTATTGCTTAAGCCAGTGGAATCAGTTCTCTATTTGCAGCCAAAAACACTCTAAATGATTTATGACCTGGTAGATTTGTGTGGAATAAAGGAGGCAATTTCTATAAAGTGTTTAAGCACTGTGAAATGTTAACAATTACCATTAATAGGACACTTTATTATTATGGAGTTATATATGGCTTTCTTCTTTACTAATATGTGTCATATTTCTCCAAATATATATGAAAACATTTTTGGCCAGATTCCAACTTTGTGCTTCTTTGGTGCCCAACTCACTTGTCAAGCAAAATGCATAGTAGATAGTGAATATCTATTTCAGAATTTATATATATATATGTGTGTATATATATATGTATATATTCCCTAAATGTAACAGTGTAACCCTGATGAACAATCTAACCCAGATGCCCTTGTGATTTGGGTGGAGACTGTGTCCCTGAGAAAAAATGTTTCATTTTGCCCTTGGAAGGTGAATTCCAAGAGACTCTAACCTAAGTAGTTTGAAAAAGGGAAAGATGGCGACCTTTCTAAAACTGGAAATAACCAGAATTCCAGGCTATCGAGCCTGGAAAGGACCAGGGAATCATCTGGTTCACCTTCTTCATTTCACAGCAGAGGCCCAGAGACTTCCTCATGGTCACATAGCTAGAGACCAGGCCAGGACTGGATCGCAGGCTCCAGACTCCTGCCTCGATCCCTCTCCTTTGTTATTCCTCTCTTGACATTCTCCAGAGTCAACTTCTGTTACAACCTGAGTAAGGGGGAAGTCCTCCCCCCAGAGGATGTTTGGGCTGCTGGGAATCCATGGGAATCTGGTCATGCTTTCTGGCAAGGTCATTCTGCAGAGTTGCTGCCAGGGACCAGGTGGCATGAGATCTGAGACTTGGCACCCTCTGCTGACTGCAAACATCAGCCCCTCATCCCTGAAGGGTCACCAAGGGCCAGGAGTTGGGAGGAGGCCTCTCCCTGTCCACGCACTGATCAGCTCCTAGTGTGCAGGGCCTGTCACAATGGTAGTGGGGGACTCCCCACTGGGGCCAGTGCAGAGGAGAGTGTAGCACCTACAGGCTGAGTGGCACCGGCACTGTCCATCCCAGGGTGAGATTTGGGTACCCTTGAAAGATCTTTGCTCCAGTCTGTCCTAGTCTGGCTCTGCACATGGCCTACCTTCCCTCCCACTCAGCCCACCCCGCGCATCATGCATAGCCACAGCTTTGTCCGCGCTGTTCTACACAGCTGGACGCTGCTACCTGTTCTCATCTGCTTCCCCACCCCCAAGTTGTTGGCCAGTGCAATTTAAATTTCAGTGCACATGTTTACCCCCCTATCAGAATTAACCACACCTTCCTCTCTGTTCCCACCATACTTGATCTATTAAGTCATCATAAAATTTAATTCAAGATGGCTTTCGTTAGGTCTTTTCTACTAGATCGGTGCTTCTCAAACTTTAAATGCGTACAAATCACCTGGAGATCTTAGTAAAATAGAGATTCAGATTCCGATGGCCTACCAGGGGGCCTGGGAGCCTGCATTTCTAACAAGCTCCCAGGCGATGCCGACACTGGTGGCCTGTGGGCCACACTTTGAGTGGCAAGGTACGGCTTTTGGGTTGCTTAAAAGTAGTTGCCATGTCTTATTCATCTTTTTAATACCAGATTATAGTATAATGTCTGCCTGACTATAGGTCGTTCATACACATTCACTGAGTTGAAATAAAGTGAGTTAAGGTGGTGGTGGTACTGGGGTGTCTCCTTTAAATGTAAATATGTGATCTGCGTAGTATTAGGAAATTCTTGTCGCTGGGATGGCAGAAAGTAGGGCGGGGCATGACTTGGGGCTCACAGGGAGCTCAGTGGGACCAAGACCTCAGCTTTACAGATCCAGAAACTCAATTTTATCAGCCTGTTTAGGTTCCGAAAGACTGATCGACACCGATATATAAACCAGAAGGCCAATTTATTCATTAACATTAGAGGATATGTCATTCCAGTGATGGAATTACTCGTGCCTGCTAATGAGATACCCCCTACCAACCATCCGTGCTCCCCACAGCAGGGCCCCACCCCCGCCCCTTGCCATGGGATCAAGGTAGCTAGGGATAACTTTGGCTCAGCACATCAACTCAGAACACAGATAACTAAGTGAACTTGTGGGAAAAATAAAGCAGGTAAAGGAATAGCTTGACAAATGGTCCCTTTTCCAAAATGATTTCACTTCTGTCATAGTGCAATTATTTTCTCCCAGATCGAATCTTTCTCCTTGGGTGGCACTGAGTAAAGACAGATAAATTCTTGCTTCTAAGTATCTGTGTTTCTGGACTCCATGTTGAACAGTCACTCCTTCTTCAGCCAACACATCCTTCTACCAGGAAGCCCAGCTTCAAAATAACTGATTCGCTCACAGCTCTTTGCAGCCATGTCTAGCCTTGGTGCATTCGAGTGGGCATTTTAATGGCGGGTGCACGTGTGACACCAAGTACCTCTTAGGGTGGGATGTTCCTGGAGAGACGATTCCATCCATGTGATGCTGACTCTCCTTGTCCCCCAATTGTGGGAACCTCACATTTGGCCTCTTCTCTTAACAGTACCACTGAGCCGATGGGCAGAGTGGGACAGATAAGCTCCAGCCAGTGAGACGGCTGGAAAGCTGGACTTTCTGTGGCCTGGAGGCCCTGTCAGCCAAGGGGCTGGCTGGGAAGGGAGGCTCACAGCCTTGGCCACTTACACATTTGCCTCATGCTGACCTGGCGTCTTCTTAAACTTCCTGTGGACCGTCAGCTTGTGACTGAGTATTCAGCGTATACTTTGTTACCACTAAGCCACTGCCCTGTGGGTCACTTCTCTCCAGACTTCAGTTTCATCCTCTGTGAAAGGAGGGGTTTAAAAGAAATACGCTCTATGGTCTCATAGAGCCCTAGGATTAACCAACTTAAAGTAATTTATATATATATATATATATATATATATATATATATATATATATATATATATATAACCTGGTTTAAAATACAACATTTTATGAAACCTCCACAACTCCACATTAGTTTCCTAATGAGTTTAATTAGTTCCCTAATTAAATTCGTTTCCAGGACTTTCCCCCATGGGCTCTGTGGGGTCTGACGGCCACACGTGCAGGATTTAGTAGAACCTTTGAGGCCATCTAGTCTACCCCACACTAATGAATCCTCCTTGCCTATTATTAAAAGACAGATATTCTTTGAAGATAAGCTTTGTGCTGCATCACCAAGCTATTTGCCAGTATCATGCTCTGCCCTTGGTTTTACACCACATTCCCTCAATGGGGGCAATTTCACTCCCAAGAGGTTGAAAAGTTGTGATTTTAGATACTACAATGGTTTGTGGCACTCCAAAGGGCCACAGGACATAAAATATACAGTATATCTATGGTATTAAATTTTCATGGAGGGAAGGTGATAAGGGAACATATGCTGAAAATGTTTTTTAGGGAGGACAAACACTAGTAAAGGGTTTATGCAAAAGAGTCTGTGTCTCTCTGGCTAAGTGGTTATATTATGTGAAGTCACCCACGTCCTTTCATTCTGCCACTCCTGTGTCCAAGGACAAAAGAGCCAAAGATAAAATTCTCTAATTTAGTAGCTCTGATCATTTCTCCCCATTATTTAGCTTTAGCTCTTAGCATTCGTGACCTTGCATCATTTGTATGAATCTGTTCTGTCTTCATAACTAGATTATAAAGCATTTTAGGATAGAGACCATACATTCATTTGATAGTCCATTTATTCATTCATTCATCCATCAACCATTCATTGAGCATCTCTAGGCATGGGGCTAGATTCTAAAGAGACAGAGAATACGGATATGCTCTCTAACTTCAAAGACTTCCCAGTAAAATAAAAAGTGGTGAAAAAGAGCGACAAGTGTAACAGTAAAGATGTTATGAGTTGCACATCTTTGGGAGGAGGCAGTGCTTGAGCTGAGCCTTGAAGGAGAAAGGAGTTTCCCAGATAGAGAAAGAATATAGAACAGGAAGACCATTCCAGTCCAAACTGGAAGCTTCTGATATGTCTGGAGACAATGGCACATGTGGGAAGGGACTGGAAATGAGGTCAAGCCAAAGCAAGAGGCATCTTCAAGCTTATTCTAAGGGCAATGGGATGCCACTGGAGAATTGATTAGCTCTCTGTTGACTGCAGTGTGGACGGAATAGATGAGGTTTGGAACCCAGTTAAGAGATGTTACAACAATGCAAGCTGGTGATGCCTGGACAAGGGCAATGGGTGGGGATGGGGAGCCCAGAGAACTAGTTGGTTAATAAGCTGTGTGTGGGGAGGGGGGTGAGTGAAAATTGGTATCACCACTTGGAAGGGAGATGTATCACTATCTGTAAACTAAAAAAAAAAAAAAGGAATATTTATCACTATCTATTAAAACTCAGAAAGAGGAATAATCTTATGACTCAGAAATGTCATTTATGGTTACCTACCCTAAAGAAGAATATTTGTTGAGCATTGTTGGTTTCAAAAAACCAGATGCACCAACATGTCCATCGATAAAGAACTAGATAAAGAATATGACAGTAAAAGGTGTGAGCAGTACCTCTACATAACAAGGTGGTTCTGTCTCCAACACATTCTATGACTGAGTGAAAAAAACCCAGTTGTAGAATGATATATATAGTGTCGAGGTCCTAAAGAACAACGTTATGGCATTTGGGAGAGCCCCGTTGCAAACAGCTGTCTTCCCACCTTCTTATCCCAAATTACATTTGTTAGGTATTATCTCACTTACCCACATAACACTTCTGCTTAGTCTTCTTATTTCTTTAAAAAAAACTTAACGTTGGGGTGGCCAGTCAGCTCAGTTGGTTAGAGCACAGTGCCCATAACACCAAGGTTGCTGGTTCAATCCCCACATGGGCCACTGAGTTGCACCCTCCACAACTAGATTGAAACAACTACTTGACTTGGAGCTGATGGGTCCTGGGAAAAACATGCTGTTCCCCAATAAAATTTAAAAAAAACCAACTTAATGTTGAGTAGATACAAAATAACATTTGTAGAAGGCACATAAACTATACAGAGTTGGTATACAATCAACACTCCTTCCTGTGCTCCCACCAGCTGTAAGAACAGAAAAACATCATCATCATTTTCAATGTCTCATGAGTCCCTCTCAGATCTATCCTATCCTTCCCCTCTCAGAGGCCACCCTTTTCCTGAATTTTGTTTGTAGTTCCACATTCATGTTCACATTGTTCAGTCTTGTGTGTTTTTGAATTTTTCTCTATATGGAATCATACAGTATATTCTTATTTTGTGACATTCTATTTCCACCTGCAATTACATTTTTGAAGTTCCGTGTTTGTATTTGTCAGAGCGCTTCCGTGTTTGTATTTGTCAGAGAACCCATAGGATATATGTGATTTATGATGAGGAAGTGGTTCCTATGATTATGGAGACAGAAGTCCCACCATCTGCTGTCTCCAGCTAGAGACCTGGTGGTGTCATTGCACTCGGAGGCTGAAGACCTGAGAACCAGGGGAGCTGATGGTGCAAATCCCAGTGCAAGGGCAGGGGGAGAACTATGTCCCAGCTCAGTAGACAGGTCAGAAGGAAGGTGATCCAATTCTTTCTTCCTCTGCCTTTTGTTCCATTCAGGCCTTCAACAGACCCGACAAAACCCACCCACAGTGATGTGGGTGATCTACTCTTCTGAATGCATTGATTCAGATGCCAATCGTACCAATACATCCCCAAATAATGTTAAACCTGGGCTTCTCAGGAATGAACATTTTTCTGGCAATCCTCAAATAATTGGACACTGTGTATGTTTGTTTACTTGTGGCTCTTAAGCCTCTTTATACCCAGAGGAATGCATTCATACCTAGTTGTTTGCAGGAGGTTATGTGAGGAATCGTAAGGGATGTTCTCCATGCTTTGTCTGAGTTCTTCCTTATGTTCTGTGAATTTGGGAGGGAAGTAAGAAAGGTAGCATTGGTGTCAAGGACAAGTGGGAGGAGAGGAAGGGGGGAGGGGCCTGTAACATAGTCTCTGAAGATGGCAGATGCCCAGGCATTGTGCTGGAGAATGTGCTTATTTCATTATTTGGCAACAGTTGGTTAGTTATCAATGAAGCAGAGCTGAAGACCAGAACGGAAACCATGACACCCACCCCACCATAAGTTTGGGTTTCCTCCAAAACCATTTCCCTTCTGTATGTGGATGCAGTGAGCTGGATAGAGGATATAAGTCGGCCTTAGAAAGCTCTCTCCACATCGAGAGCCTGAGGTGGCCATTCCTGGGCCTTTTGCCTCCACCTTTGGTCAGATCTACCTTCAGTTCCATGGGAGGCTTTGAGGGTCATCTGTACCCGGGGCTGTCTCTCTTCTTCTACGGACTTTACCACGCACGACTTGTTTTCAGGGCCTTGATATGCAGCTGCACCGTCCAGCACCTGCCACGCCATCGCCAGAGCCAAGGAAAATGGGCCAGGCTGCGGCAAATCCACTATGTTGGGTTGATGAAAATACTGAGCGCCTGCATTTTAGTAGCCCAAGAGCTCTATGCCATTCATGGACAGTTCGTGCTTATCAGCAAGCTATATCATCAGAGAAGCTTCTTGTACCGCAAACAGTGGCAGCATCTCACTCTTTATATGACCTTCTTCCTGAGTGGGTGCATAGATGTGGTGAGTCAGAACCTGCTGCCCCAGAGGTGTGCTGCCCTGGAGCGAGGGGCCCAAGCCCTGGGCCTGTTTCTGCTTCTTCCCCTGATGGTGTCTCACGTGCAGGACTCGGAAGGCGTGGAACTGCAGTCTCACCTCCTGCTCACCCAGGCCATCTTCCTGCTGACACTGGTGGTCACTGCAGAGCTGTGGGCTCCCGACGTGCCACAGCTCGGCGTCATGAAGGCCTTTTTTTATATGCTCATAGGCTCCTGGCTTATTCAGATAGGCTTTATGCTGTACAAACCAATCTCGGGCCATCAATGGATGGACGATGACAAAAATGACATGATATTTGTCACCACCTTCTTCTGCTGGCATGTGGCTTTCATTGCCATTTTGATGATATGGATTTATGGCGTCTCCTTTCTGTGGTATTGTTACATTTGTTGATGTCTGAACCTGAGTGAGTCTGGAGTGGTTCCTGTCAGCTGTGCATTTCAGAACACCTGGTTGAGAAATCGAGGGAGGTGGAACTGTCAGAGAGGAGGACCAGGTGACCTTTCTTCAGAGGTCCCATCTGAGGCAGCAGTTGGGATAGGCATGTCCCCTTCTCCCCTCCTGGCTTCTCTCAGTCTCATTTGTTGAGCAGCGTGCTGATGAAAGGTGAAGGACACACAAGAGGCATGTGACTATGACCTTCGCTCTCAGCTCCCCAAGTACTTCCCTACCTCCCTCACTCTCCTCAACCCCAGCCAAGGCAATCTGTCCACCCAGCTCCTCTCTGCACCCCTGACTTCCCTCCAGGAGAACATAAAATCAATGTACTATATCCCACCTTTGGGTCTTTATAAATACCCTTCACCCACCACAGAATACCAACTAGTCACATTGAGTACATCATATGCACTTGCATGCTTTAGTACATCGTAATAATTTACCTATCATAACAGCCACCTCCTCATCCTTTCTCTTTCTAGATCTCTTCAACACTCATACTAAACCTGAACTGCTATTTTGAATATATGGAACTCACAGAACAGTTACTGAGTTCTTTATTTTGATGACCTTATGATTTATCCAAAGGAAAGCCAGATCCTTTTATCCAGCTTTATTGAGGTATACTTAATATACAAAAAAATTGCACATGTTTAATGTATACATTTTGATGAGTTTGGACCTATGTGGTACCGTGACACCATCATCACAATCCTTAGAGACAATTTCCTCTGCAGGGTCTACTAGAACAGAGCCACGCCCTGCACATCATGAGGCTCCAAAGGGCTCGTCAGCTTCCAAGATGTCTCTGTCTCTGTGTCCCCGAGTACAGCCTGTCACGTTCTCCTACCTGGGTACATCAGCCCATTGCTCTGCACACCTCGATCAATTTCTAAGTAGTCTTCTCACCTGGACTGTTTCCTGTTCTCATGTACAATAAAATCCAATGGCTTGTTTATTCCATGTACTTTTCTTTTTAATCCTTCAATTACCCCATCAGGTTAGTTTATAGATGATAATCTAAAACTCAAAAAGGATAAGAAATTGGCTTCAAGTAGCTGGATATTTTGCTATGTCACATAATGCTATAGCTGGGTGTCGAGGGAGGTGGAATTCTGAAGAGTAGAGGTAAATTGTGGGGGGCTTGCAAAAGAAGGTCTTTGTTCCACATTCTGCTTCTCTCCCTGCTGCCCCCAGGAGATGGAGAACCTGTCAATCTTCCCTTACTCCTGCCTGGTCACGGCTAAAATATCGAGGCTTAGGACAGAGTGAGGCTGGGGCAGGAATTCTAGACGGTCATCATCCCTCTAGCTCTCCTTTTGCTTCTAGTTCTTAGGAACTACTTCTATATGTATCCCTTTTCCTTTGATTCTGGCCCTACGTTTCCTTGTTAATTTTCTGGATCAAGAGTTAAGGTGCAATATTGTCTGGGGCCTCTGCCCTCTGGTTTAGGGAGCATTGGGAATTATTGCAAAGGGAAGAGGTGCTTCCCCGTGGTTTTTAGATGGGGCCCTGTTTCAGGTCCCTAGCTACCGTGAGCTGCGCGGCCCTCACATGCACAGGATGTGCCTTGTCTGCCCACCTTGGGAAGCTGGGGCCTCCAGGCCTGTGGAGTTCAGGCCCTTAGTTAAGCGTCTGTGCTTCGCCTTGGTCCTGGTGACCAGTAGAGCTCAGCAGTTTCCCCTGTAGGTTCTGCTCTGTTCTTGGTTGTCTCTCCAGGTCCCATCTCCTTGTTTCTACCCCACAACCTTGGGGATCTTTGCCCAGCCTTGCCTCTCCCCCTTCCTGTAGAGTAGTTGAACCTCCTCTAGTGGTAGGGAATTTGTTTTTGTTTTTTTCTACATCCTTTTTTAGTGATATGGCAAAGCTGTTTTCAACTTCACTCAGGCCTCCTCTTTTTGATGTTAAGAGCATATGTTTTATTTTTTTTAACCTAAAAATTGATATTTTTTTGCTATTACAATCGGACCTCATCTTGAGGCAGTATCTTTCACTAAGTAGAGGAAGTTATAATGGAAGGGCAGGAAAACAAAGCCCAAATATTAATATTTCAAGATATTCTCTCTCTACAAAGGTAAAAATTGAAGAATTACCAAAGCTGCTTGTTGACAGATCTGTCCCGTTTCTGAGTACTTTTGAGGTTCTGTTAGATACTGATGAGCTAGTCTTGTAGTAGATTAGTGCCTCCAAATATTATGTCTCACAGCATGTATCTTTTAGGTAAATTAATAAATATTAACAGGGACCTACAAAGCCACAAAGAATTATTACTGAGGCCTGATAGAATGGTGGCATGGAAAGGCTTGCTGTTTAGATCATACGGCCCTTTCTGTATTTCCACTTCACAGTATGTATGGGCACTCTGATAGTAATCCTAAACTTTGAAATGTAAAACCAGCAGAAGATAAATTGGGGGAGAAACAAAAACTAAAAACCCACATAGAATTTTGGAGAGAAAGGTGTAATCTTCACCACTGTCCACCAGAGGGCACCACCTTCACATGCGCTCGGAAAGGGCACTTGCTCTCTATTCGGTATTGAATTATCAATTTAATAGAAATGGAGGAGGGCGGAAGAGGAGGGCAGACAAATTCAGAAACAAGCATTGTCCAGTAAACATAATAAAGGTCTGTTTGTTTCCTGTTACTCTTAGAGGTGTGCACATGAATAAGCATAGTATTCAATTGATAGATACCGATTATATTTATAGATCAATATACATAGACACATATATAGATCTATATGATATCTATGTATAGTACATATAATAGATAGATAGGTAGGTAGGTAGATATATGTGTGTATCTCAAAAACACAACAGTGTCAAAATCCCCCTTGAGCTAAAATGGTTGCTTGTTAGTAATTTTATGAAAATTATCAAAATGCTCTTTTTAGCTCGTCACATAATAAGCATCCAGTAAATGGTTCATGAATGAGTAAGTAAAGAACCTATTATAGGTGTAGCATAGATGAAGAGAACGTTAAATTCTGATCTGGGTTTTGGAGGATAAGTAGGAGTTTGTTAGAGGAGTTCAGGGCAGGCATTCTGAAGTCTTGTAAGTTCCTGTACTCAGAATTGTTTTATGGGAAGTTTGATAATTTTCTTTTCACTTTGAAGGCAGAAGATTGTTAATGGGCTCTTACTAAAATTGAGGGAGAGCCTTATGCCAACAACAAAAATGCTTGCAGTTGTTTGGATGGTAATTAATATTCAATATATCACAGTACACATTTAAAAAATTAACTATTGAGCTTTTAAAATTGGCACATGGAATTAATTATAATGTAGTAATTTTATTTAAAGTTGTTTCACTTGTTCATTAGTTTTCAATAAAATCATACATTTGATAAATCAAGTTCTCCTAAACAGATACCAATTCCATATTTTATGAATTAAAGTTCTTTAGACATTCGATATTATGAATTTAAAATATGATTCTTTTAAATACTTGAAATACCTAACAAGGCATATTTACAAACGTAACAAAGAAAATTCTCATAAAGGCTTAAAATGGATTTTGAATTAGACCTGAGTTCGCATCTCAGCTCTGATACTTACTCTGTGTTGGATCAGATCCAGCATCCAATGATTTCCCAAAGCTCTGGGAGTCTTCTTTATCCCAGTTACCCTGGAAATGGCAGCAGATCTCTCTGACAAAGATTAGGAAGAAGGTTCACAATAAATACTTGCAAAAATCCTGCAAGGTATCCCTGAAGGGCAAAATGCTTTCTTTTTATTTAAGAGCTTCTAGGTGAGACTCAGGACTGAAAATAGGGTGACGGGCCTGCTCTTCTACCATGATATGGCTCATTACAGCCTCCTGTTCATGTTCATTCATTCACTCAATGAATATTTATTGAGCGCTTCCATGTGACACATGTGACACAATATAAAACCACACAAAGCCCCACTGAATGCACTTGCCCCTGACACGGTCAGTGTCTAGCACCCTCTTTGGGCTCATTTACGTGTATCCTGTGACATTGCAAGAAGGGAGCCTAATGTGGTAAATCAGCCCCAAAGCCTGGACTAACCAAAAAATGATGGACCTACCTTTGAAGTGAACAAGAACTTAACCTTCAAGACTGTTTAAGTTAATAAAAAACGAATCACAGAAGTTAATTTCCATATTAGAATATTCTGGACCTCTTACCAACAAGTCGTTCTCTGTGAGCAACTCACGCAGAGTTCCAAATTTCTAACTTTCAAAAGGTGTTTTAGGCCTTGGTGAATTGGAAACATTCTATGAAATTCTGTCTCCTCATCGTTTATGGTTGTTCTTCATTTCTAGGACTATTTCTCTACAGGTAAAACATTTTCTGCTCTTTTCTTTGAGCTGGGCATGATAGCCCATTAAGTAGTCCTAGACCAGTTTACAGTTGAAAAACACTATCATCTTGAGAAAAATTAAAATGAAACACAAATATGATTTCTTCCCCATATTGTGGCCTACTTGCTTCTATTTTTCCTGGACTGACTAGTCTAGATGAAAGGAGGACTGACCAGGATTAGAAAATTTGGGGTCAGAATTGGTCACAGAAAATC
The DNA here is from genome assembly GCF_001890085.2 of Hipposideros armiger. Lineage (NCBI taxonomy): Eukaryota > Metazoa > Chordata > Mammalia > Chiroptera > Hipposideridae > Hipposideros > Hipposideros armiger. Next base: position 286,912 of record NW_017731372.1, read on the forward strand.
TCAAGTTGTATATCCTGTGATTTAATGAAAATATTAACTGGCTTTGTTTAAATCTTCAGATAAAATTCTTAGATATGTGGGATGCCTTTTTTTAAATAGCTCCTTTCCATATGGATATTGTTTATTTCTTCTTTGATAACATCTATGGGAACGTAAGTCTCATTAAACATATAAGGATACACACAAGAAGTGGTAGGAAGAGTTACACAGAAAATTAGGTCATTGGGAGGAACTCCAAGGGATTAAAATTTTAAGTCCATTAACATGCTCTTTTCATGCGAAAAGGAAGTTTGATTTACTGGCATATTTGAAATGACATGGGCTCTTGAATCAAATAGGCAGGGACAAAATCTCTGCTGCATTTACTATCTTTCAATGGAAAGGAGGCTATAATAATCTCTATTTTGCAGGGCTGTGAATTGAATGAGAACAAAGTATAAACAGCTATTCTAACGTCTTCATTGAAGTCATTCAGCTAATGTTTATTCTGTCCCTTTTCAAAGCCAATGGCAAAATGAAGTAACCCACAGCCAACCGGAGGAAACTATCTGGGAAGGAGGAGAAGGGGTGGAAAACAAAATTTGATTTGGGGTTGAATTTTCCAGCTTATCTGAGAGAAAAGTCAAGTTATTAAATATTCATTGAGTAGCTGTTAACTTTCTAGAAGGCTATTCCATCCAAAAGACAACATTAGAAATATCGTGTCATCGGGAAAGTCATGATGCATTTTTGCATTGAAAAACATAGAAAAATATGTCATGACTTTCCTGATGACCCAATAAATGAACAAATCCCTGCTTTCCCAAAGCATAAAGTCAAGTTAAAGAGACAGAACTTAAACTTGGGATTTATAATTGGACAACAATGATAAAGAACCTGTCAATGCACACAACATAGTATGGACTACAGGCCTGAGCACAGAGGGGTCCGGTATGTTCGACGGGATCCAGGAGATCAGGGAATGGAAAGGCTGACGGAATCTGGAACCTCTTAGAGGAGATGTCACTGCACGTTCACAAGGAGCGGGGTTCTGTTGACTGTGGGGAATTCTACCTCAAATCAGTCACAGTGGCAGAAGAGCATGGCAACATGAGCAATATCGGTGAGTCAGAGAGGGGGCTCGGAGGCTTTGAGCCTCCCAGATAAGACAGACCACTCATCCTCCCAGTCATTAAGGGATCTGAGTCATTTGGGGACACCACATGTGGCTCTTCTGTTACTCAGACCCTTTGTTTTCCTTGTCTCTCCTTGTCCCCACCCCGACCCCCACCTTATGCCGCCATTATCTTTGAGGATAAGATAGGACCCCACTCATAAGACAACTAAGGGCAACTGCGAGGGAGGAAATAAACTGCAGCTCAGGTCATCGTGTGCCATACCTCCTCCAGGGAGAAGGCTAGTATGGGGTTGGGGATTATCCAAGGATTTCTTTTGTTCCCAAGTCGGTATTACAATTGTGTGGAATGAGTATTGAAAGCCTTCTCAGTTTATTGGGAAGTTTGAAGGCAGAACAGACGGGAATGGAAAAACAGGAATGAAGAACTAGCAGGATGAGGAAGGGGAGGAAGCGGAGAGCCTTGTTCCTATAACCCCATTAAGACTGTCTTGTTAATGGCAAGCCCTGTCGTAGTTGAGCCCCTTGTCCTCAGCAGTGTGTATAGCTATGGAACACAGTCAATTGGGAAATTTCTGCCAAATCCTACTTTCCTGTACTCAGATGTCTTAATAATCTTATTAAACCAATCCATGCCAGGCTCAGTGAATGACAAACAAACAAAAGCCCTCAAGATTGAAGGTCTTCTCTTGAAAGAGCAACTCATTCAACGTTTATGGAACTTAGACATTGTGCAAACCCTTTTAGTGACTAGAGGAAGAATGATGAAAAGGCCAAGTTCCTCCTCCACTAGTGTTCATTCTGGTGGGGGAGACAGATACAGCAATGGATGAAAACAATGACTTGTTGATTGTAATCATGGGAGATGTAATCATGGTTGATGTAATCATGATGATGTGGGGGTGGGGGGTAGTGATCAATTTTACCATTGCTGTAGATTCTACCATGGTTGGTTCCCTATGAAGATTTTATGTAAACCAGTTCTTGTTGGATGACTAGTAATTTGTGAAGCAGACTGGGGTTGAGAGGACATTTCAGGCAGTGGAAATGCAAGAACAAAGACGTAGAGGTTGGAAGTGAGAGTACACAGCATGAGTGAGAGAGGGCAGTGTCTTGGCTGGCCAACAGGAGGCAGCACGGTGTGGGGTGCTAGGAGATGAACCTGAGAGGGAACTCAAAAGCCAGATCTGGCCAAGCCTCAGATATTGTACTTTACTTTGATGAACTTTGAGGAGTCTTTGAAGGGTTTTTAACAATCGCATCAAAAGATTATGGTGGCCGAGTGGAGAGTGCTTAGAAAGCAGAAAGACTGGAGCTAGGAAGGCCATTTTTTTTTAAAAGATTTTATTGGGGAATTGGGGGAGGGGAACAGCGCTGGGGAATTGGGGGAAGGGGAACAGACAAGTTGCTGTCCTTTTGTTCTTCAGTCTAGCTGTGGAGGATGTCACTTCACTGACCCATGTTGGTATTATCATTGAGCTCTTCCCGGATGAGGCAGATCGGTCACTTGCCTCTGGATGGCCACTCACAGTGGCTCTTGGCCGCTCACGCTGGCTGCTGGCCACTCACGGTAGCTTATGGCAGCCCACTACAACAGGGGCTGCAGCCTACACCGTTGCCAGTGACTCATGGCAGCCCAGCTCCAGGTCAAGTTGCTATTCACCATCTTAGCTGTAGAGGGCAGTGTCACTGGCCCTCATGTGGGATCCGAACTGGGGCCCTGCTGCTCAGAGTTGGTGTCCCAAGCCAGCTCTTAACCAAAGCGCCACTCGGCTGGACCTAAGGAGGCCATTTTAAGAAACTGATGTAATAGTCAGATGAGAGATGATAGAGGTCTGAGATAAGGGAGTGACTTTATGGATGGGGAGGAGAGGACAGATTCAGGAGGTGTGTAGAAGGAGGAACCAGAGGGCATGGCCCTCCATTGCACTTGGGAGTCCTGGAGAGAGGGAGGACCAGAGAACAAGAGAGGAATTGAAGATGGCTTTCAGGTTTCTGGTTTAGATAATCGGATGCGTTGTGGTCCCATGAGCTGAGACTGGGAATACAGGAAAAGGAGCAGGTTGGAAAGAAAAAAAGATCAGATCAGCTTTGAAAATGCTGAGATGAAAGTGCTGGTGGATATCCCTGTGGAGAATGTCTCATAGCTCCTTGGATATTTAGAACTAGAGCCAAGGAAAGAAGTTGGGACCAAAAACATAGATTTTGGAATCATCTATGTGGCATAACCAGGGAATGCTTATAATGAGAAAAGCAAAGCCTGAGGAGGGAGGCAGAATAAAACACATAGAAAAATTTATAACACTAGACAGCAAAAAAAAAAGTAGATACCTGTGGAACAGAGGGCGAGAACTGACTTCAGCTCTGTTACAATAGTGTTTGGTTGTCTGGGTTTCTATTTCTTTTACACAAGGACAGTAACCACCAAGTGTCATCAGGAAAAGTGATGGAGACTTGTTTAGTTGTCTTATATTGTCATAACGACCCGTGAGGGATTGTGAATGGCACTCAGTATTCACATCAGACGATTGACTAGGCTGACAGATCAGACTAGTGTGTAGTCTTTAGGCTGCTCATTTCACAAGCCTTTCATGATAAACTTGGGGTGTGTTGGGAAAATGCTAGGCCATTGATAAAACAATTAGCTTATTATTCGCTAGTTGAACATTGTGCTCTGAGAGCACAGACAGTGAATTAGAGTTAACTTAGAGGCGTCACCTCGTCCACCTGTGGTGTCCATGCTTGGCTTTGTGACATTCAACATTTATCTCCTCAGATAAACTTGAGCAGCGCAAGGATCAAGCCTGAGGGGAATAAAAAATACTTTGCATGACCAGATCAATATTCAGAAAAGCCATCGTTGGGCTCTAGTGTTGGGCCCAAACCCACAAGTTGAAATCTGGCAGGAATCAATGTAGATTCCTGCCCTTGGTTTCTGAAAAGCGACTGCATAAATCAAGGATGATGGAGTTAATCGTGTAATGAGAGAGTACCCAAAGCTGACCCCATTGCCGGCCACAATGAAATACAGGCAGTGGTTGTTTGTGCTCTTCCCTGGGGAGTGTGCAGACTGTTGAGTTGTGGGCACCGCTCAAGCCAACAAGAAGGAGCCAGACGACAGGGAGGCCATGTGAGGAGCGATTGAAGAATTGCTTAGTGACCAGCCAGAGGGCTTGGAGGTAAACAGAAGGCTGTGATATCTTTATAAATATGGCAGCGTTGTCTCACTTAGGAGGACTTAGGTGAATTCTGTCAAGCTTCTGAGGGCAGAATTTCTATAAATGGAAAGGTGATAATGGACAGCAGTTCATAACAGGGAAAATCTTCCTAAACGTTGCATATCTTCACACATGGGATGGGCAGCCCTGCGAGGCAGTGAGCCCCCCACAGATGGGGCTGTGTAAGCAGAGTGATATTGCAGAAGAGAGTCCTAGAGAGGCAGAGAAATTGAGATAGATGATCCATGCTGAGATTTGGCCATGGGGAATGACCCGTTTAATTGCTTCATTTTCTTATCCTGAGTTCAATCCTGGTTCATGAGCGTTTTGTTTCGTTTTGTTTGTTTTTTCTCCTCATATAGAAATAATCAAATCTACAAATCTCATAATTCTGCTGGAGGATGAAATCTTTGTCGATTTTTTCAACACATTTCTTTCTCTCCCGGTAAGCATGCTCAGACTTAAATGTCCACGCTTCACCAACAGCTGAATAGTGACTCTCACTGAGCTGAGTGCCTTTTTTAAAATAAAATAAAATAAAATAAAATAAATAAAATAAAACAAACCCCTCACCAAATTAAAACTATTTTAATTTGAGCAACTAAACATGAATCAGAACCTCCTGTAAAACCTCCAGGAACTTGCCAATATCCCAAATCCCCAGCCTCCTAAACTACCTCTGCGGGCACATCATACCCTCTGCTGGGACCCAGTGCTCTACCTGGCGAGTACACCTGGTCTTCTCCCCCCCTGCACCTCTCTTTAGCTGTGTTCTGAGTTCCACTTACCAACATTTTAACCATTTTTCAAATCTCTCCTTAAGTCCTGTTCTTAGGAATTCTGAGGTCCTCCCAATCAAACTTATTTCTCCCTCTATTGGTGCCCCTAGCACTTTGCAGCTCCCTTGTGCTTTACGTGTGTGCCTCCCCCACTGGATGATGAGATGGTGAATTCCTGCCAGACAAGGACTGTGGGTTATTCAGTACGCTCTAGCCCCCCTCACCAAGTGTTTAGCACATAACAATTACTAAGTTAGTCCCTGGAATCTAACCGATATATTGTCTCAACATATAAAACAAACCAAAAAACGTCAAAATATTCTTTAAACCCAAATCTAGACTTACTGTGCGTCTTTTTGGGTTACATCTTTGGCAACATCCTACCAAGGCGCGTTATAAATTGTGGCGCATTTCAGGGCACCCCTTCCCATGGAATGCCACCTGTTAAAAGGTGCCATTTCATACAACTGGGGGGGAAAATATCCTATTATCCCACAAACACTTTTTAGGTAGTCACTCTGTGCCAGCCACTGGGCTTAGCACTGGGACACAAATATTAATGATACAATCTTTGTCCTCAAGGAATTGCCAGTCAAATACGAGATACTGATATTCAAGGGGAGTACAAAAACGGGTGTGAGAGACATGACAGAGGTCTCTAGGAGGCTTGAGGGAGAGGCCACTTCTACCTGGAAGAGTCGGGAAACGTGTCAGAGAAGAGGTGACACAAGCCAAGTCTTGAAGGAAGACTAGGTATTTGAGAATAGGGGAGAGAACGGTGGGTAAAGAAGTAGGAGGAAAGACCGAGGGGTCGGGTAGCAAGAGAAGCAAAGGCGTTACAGACAGAACAGAGCAGGTCAAAGCAGCAAGGAGTCCAATCCTATGGCACTTTGGGGGAAACTGTACGTAACTTGGGCTGAAGGAAACACGGTGAGAGGCAGACAACTGTTGTGAGAGCAAGAGATGAGGCCGCACAGCCAGGCTAAGCCAGGCCTCGGAGAGCAGACAGGCTGCTTAGGGGTTTGGACGTCATCCTGAAGGCGATAGAGGCCCATTGAAGGGTTTTAAGTAACCCTTCATGATTAGACTTTCATTTGAGAACATTTATTTCTGCAGGAGCAGAAATAATTTATTTCTGGGTGCAGGGCAGAGAGCAGTCACTGAGCACCAAGTCTCCGTTATAGACTCCATTATCACCTTCCTTTGATACCTACAGCCAAGGACAAAGGGGAGACGAAGACGGGGCCACGGACTGACAAAAGTTGGGGACTGCTAGCCTTGGGGAGATGGTCAGACTGACATGATGTGCTGAGAGCTCAGCCAGGAGTGGGGGCTTCAGCCCCTCTAGTTTATCACAAATACTTTAGGATGCTTTGAGATATTTTGTGCCTACAGTGAGACTGCTAAGCTTAGATACCTATTATCACAGAAGCCCTTTCCCATCAGTCTCAGAGCTGGTTGCCTACGTCACAGACCCTGCTCCATGACAAAAGAGAACAGTAGTCTAGAATTATCTATCAGTGTTGGACACTCTTAATGCCCCCATAAGTAAAATTTGTACCCCTAATCCTCATATCCTCCCTCCTCTCTGCTTTCTCCAGCTCAAGAGCTTAGACAAATCCAAAGCTGTTTCTCTTTATGAAAGGGTTTTAGGCCTTTACTTTGGCTAAGTCCATGGAAAAATGAATAATGCAATACACAAAGTAAACGCCTTATCATATTATGGGCTTTGTTTGGCCTTTGCACACACAGGCGAGGCAACTCCCAGGTCAGGTCAGGGCAGAGCCAAAAGAGAAATGAATCTTGCAATTTAGTCTATTTGGGGTGTTTTTGAGCGAGACTAGTTGATTTAGTGGAATAAATTTAAGAATTGATATCCCTTGAAATAGGAAAGCAGTGGAACCGTCCTTCCCCTGTGGCTGCAAATGGACCGTGATGTATTTGTGATGGGAAGCTCTACCCCTTTGGCTGTTTCCTAGCTTTGTTTTTCAGGTCTTTGGTCAGACACCATTTTACACAGTTGAAAATGCACAGTGGAGCTTGTGGCCAGAAATACCTCATGACATGGTGAGTAAGATTCTTGAATGGCAGAAGGTTTGTGGTGGGGGAAGACGGAGCTGAATTTGAAGCGCAACTGGGTGAGGGAGGAGAAGAGACACAGAGGGTGACTGGAAGGAACTATGAAGCGAGCACATAGAACAAACAGTATCAATCCAGGTAGACATTTCTTTTTTTTGCATTTTTCCCACCTGGGCAAGCGATGCTGGTGAATTCTTCCCTTTATATTCTAATCCATGGTTCGCAAATGGGATTCATCTCTCATGCCCACTGTGACCATTGGGTAGTAGATGCTTGGAGCACTGTGTTTGGAAGAACTCTGAGGCCACACCTAAGCCAGAAAGAGCCTGGGAATTGATTGGTAATGTCTGCCATGGCTGTGGCACGGGAAGTGGCAGCCCATGGGCCACAGAGTGATAATTTTGCATTGTAAGGTGTAGCTCAAGGTAAGATGCCACTCTGCAATTCCTAATGATTACTCAACCATTCTCCAGAGACTGTCTCTCTCTTTATATCTTTTTTCCTTGTCCATGTCCATTGTCTTTCTCTTCTCCTTCTCCCCCTTCCTGTTCTCCTTGTCTGCTGTGTAGACCTTAGACTTAACCAATGGCTTCCCCATGCCCTACCCGTGTCATGTGGGATTAGAAAGGTCACCGTAAGCCCTGCTCACAACTTTTATCTCTGGGATCTGGAAAGCTGAGAAAGACACTCCAGATTCTTATACCTGGTTTCCCTAGGAGAACTCTGAAACTTAACAATTTTATTTTTCCCCCCTCCCGTCTCTGGTGGCTTCCGTCTCTCAGGGATCCATCCCATATTCTAAAGGATGTTATGTGTGAGTTTTTGTACCTGTTGTGCAGTTGATACGGGCTGGCAGCCTGTGAAAAATTAGAAGTCTGCTCACAAACAAGCAAGTTGCATAGAGTGATGATTCGACACCACAGACCCAAATCCCTTCTGCTTCTTTTCTATGAAGCAAAACTTAGATCTTTTTTAAAACAATTTCACCCAGGACTAAGGAACATTTTTTTTTTATGAAAGACCAGTCCTATTTTTTCCTACCAATCCGTTCAGTCCTTTGGGTGCCTCAGCCCAAGTCTCCACTCCCCTTAGATACTATTTTCAATCAACGCGCCTCTCCTCTGGGCTAGATGCTGCGAGTGTGATGTTATTTATTGCCTTGCTCAGTTGCATTTCTTAGCAGTTCAGTTCCGTTTCTCTTTTCCTATTTTGTTTGGACTCTAGATTGCAAAATACAAAGGATTGTTGACCTGGTTGGAAAAATACCGGCTACCTTTCTTCTGTAAAACCAACCTGTGTTTCCATTACATTCTCTGTCAGGAGTTCCTCAGTTTTGTTAATTCCCCAGAAGGAGGTAAGCATAGGGGTACACCTGTGGAGAAATACAGGCACCAGGTTGCATAGCGATCCTGTGCCTGTTGGTCCTACAGTAAGATACGAATAGTTAAATTGATAACTTGGCTCTCAGCTCAACTAACTAAAGGAAACTAAGTGTGTTCCACCTAGGGAAAGTTAAGATTGGGAGATCCCAATGAGTGAAATGTTATAACAAATCACCCGATATACTCGTCTTCCCCCTGCAATACATACATTGGGAAAATTGCATTGGCAGAGTCACTGTCATGTGGGGACTGTAGGAGGCAAGAGGCCTTGGTAGGAGGGTATTTTTGATCTGTGGATTGTATGTGTGCGGGTGCGTCCCTCACATGTCACTTGATGCATGTCATTAGAGGGTCTTGTGCCTAGCTTCAAAAGTACCACACAACTACATCAAACTAAAAAGTTTGTTCACAGCAAAGGAAACCATCAGTAAAACAAAAAGACATCCTACTGAATGGGAGAAGATATTTGCCAATGATATGTCTGATAAGGGGTTAATATCCAAAATTTATTAAAAAAAAAACTTGCACAACTCAACACCAAAAAAAAAGAGAACAATCTAATTAAAAAACAAGCAGAGGACATGAAGAGACATTTCTCTAAAGAAGACATACAGATGGCCAACAGGTATATGAAAAGATGCTCAACATCACAAATCATTAGAGAAATCCAAATAGAAACCATAATGAGATGTCACCTCACTCCGGTCAGAATGGCTATCATCAATAAATCAACAAACAACAAGTGCTGGTGAGGATGTGGAGAAAAGGGAACCCTGGTGCACTGTTGGTGGGACTGCAGATTGGTGCAGCCACTAGGAAACAGTATGGAGGTTCCTCAAAAAATTACAAATAGAACTACCTTATGACCCAGCAATTCCATTCCTGGGTATTTATCCAAAGGAAATCCAAAACACTAATTCGAAAAAATATATGCATCTCTATGTTTATTGCAGCACTATTCACAATAGCCAGATATGGAAACAACTGAAATGCCCATCAGTAGATGATTAGATAAAGAAACTGTGGTACATTTGTACATTGGAGTATTGGCGATAAAAAAGAATAAAATCTTACCATTTGCAACAACATGGATGGACCTAGAGGACATTATGCTAACTGAAATACATCAGATTGAGAAAGACAAATACCATATGATCTCACTTATATGTGGAATCTAAAGAACAGAATAAATGAATAAATAAAACAGAAATAGGCTCATAGATACAGAGAAAAAAACTGTTGCTAGATGGGAGGGGAGTGGGAATGGGGGAGAAGGTAAAGGGCTTAGAAAGTACAAATTGGTAGTCACAATGTAGTCATGGGGATGTGAAATACAGTATGGGGAATATAATTAATAATGTTGTAAAGATTTTGTAGGGTGCCAGATGGGTGCTGGACTTATCAGGGAGATCACTTCATGGACTGTGTAGATGCCTGACCGCTGCGGTGTACACCTGAAGCTGAAATAGAATAATATTGAATGTCAATTATATATATATATATATATACATATATATATATATATGGTTATGGGATGTAAAGCACAGCATAGGAGATAGAGTCAATGGTACTGTGACAGTTATATATGATGTTAGAGGGGTAGTAGATTGGGGGCAGTTATCACTTTGTAAGGGGTGTAAATGTCTAACTTACCTAGCTTTGTATACCTGAAACTAATAATAATAATAATAATAAATAATTAATAATAATAATAAAGTGCCACACAGTCAGGACCCAACTCATCTAACTGGGCACCAGTTTTCCTCACTCACACCGAGTGAATGGGGG
>NW_017731372.1:297532-306896 GCF_001890085.2 Hipposideros armiger
TAGTGAATAGTGTAAAAATATTTTATAATGCAATTTGGGTAAAGTCTTTGAAAACTGGGATCCATAGTGTAAGTGAGGGCACAAGCAATCAGAGTCCTATTCATTCATTCATTCATTCATTCATTCATTCATTTAACAATGTTTATTGAGCACCACTGTATGGCAGCCACTGTGCTGGTAGATGGGGATACAAAGGTGAAGAAAAGCCATATGTCCCCACTTCACAAAGCTGCCACAATGGTGAGTAGACAAATGTGGAACAAGTCAATAAATAAATCCCTGTAGCAAAAGTGCTGGGACGCACTGTGTTCTGTTCTGTTGGGTCCAGCAGATGATGAGTGCGGGGAGGCCAGCGGCTGGCACTGGTTGATACTCCAGTTTGGCAACATTAAGTTTTACCCAGGGACAAACCCGAGTTTAAGGGTGAAATCCTGGATCTCCAGGGAGCCAGTAGGGAAGAACTAGACAGACTGTCTTTCAGTTTGTCACAAAGACTTCAGCTCTGGCAAAGTTGTGACATAGAGAATGTAGGCTTTGGCACCTTTCGGCTCCAGTGTCCTTCTGCAGGCTGCTCTGGATCTGTGATCTAGGAAATGTTCTTTCTCCTCTGATCTTTATTTTTTGGACAAAACTCAACTGTATCATGATCCATCCTCCAAGTCTGGCAGTGTCCCCTAAAGTGACAGCTTTTCTAACAACAAAACAAGTCACAAAAGATTCCTATCCATGAAACCCCTTCCTTCTCCCCATGCCTCCCATCTGCCTCCACATTAAGGACGTTTCTGGAGACGATGCCTTAACCCACAGGAGTGACAGATGGTGATGTTTGAGGCAGTAGTGCAGGCTGCTGGGGTGGGGAGATTGGCTGCTACACCCAGGTGCGACCACTGAAGGAGCAAGGTTGGGGTGCAGCTCTGTGCCTTCTGTCCGATCTGTAGGTGAAGAGCTGGTGGATTTCTGGATCCTCACTGAGGAGATCCTGAGCATAGATGAGATGGACCTGGAACTCAGAGACCACTACCTGTCCCTCCTTCTTGTGCTGAAGGCCACCCATCTTCAGGAGGGCTCACGCGTGGTAACTCTGTGCAACATGAGCATCAGTAAGAACCATAAAGCATATCTGAGATGGGACTCCTGGGAAATGGAACCAAAAAATCAATCTGGTGTCCGATAACCCTCAGTCTCTTGCTTTCCAAACTGCCACCCTTTCCATCTTCTATGTATCAAGAATGCCAGTGGGAATCCCAACCCCTAACAGGGAAGTGATGAGAGAGGCCAGCTGCCCTTAGGCTGGTATGGGCCTCTTCCTGAGAGGTTACTTGCCAGTGACAGTTGGCTGGATGGAATAAAGAGGGGTTGGGACAAGGTAATTGAACAGCTCTCCATCTTCAGAGCCTACATGGCTTGTCTCTTTGGGAGATTTTCTAGAACAAACCATAGCCCACAGGCTAATGGAAGTCTATGTGGCCTATGAACTAAGGATGTTTTTATATTTTTAAAGTGTTAAAAGAGACTGTGTCACAGAGACTGTGGCCCATAAGGCTTAAAATATTTACTAGCTGGCCCTTTACAGAAAAGGTCTGCCAACCTTTTCTCTAGAACATCAGGTTCATCCAAATTGATTGATTGATTGATTGAGGAGGCATTGTTAACCGAAACACAAATGTGTTCCAGAAGGTTTGCAGTTTGGAAGTAGTCACTCTCTCCTTCGTTCATAGGTGTAATTGAGTACTGATGACATTAAAATCAGAGTTAGTAAGAACTCCTTTAAATTATCCTGTCCAAACCCTTTCCCCCCATCAGATCTGACCCTGAGAAATCCCAGTCAGAGATACATCTGTCCTGTTCTTAAACATATTTTCTTGTGCCTTTTGCTTTTCTTTATAATCACATTCAGTAGTCTGCAGAATAACTTGAAGAATCCCATAAAATGTCTTATTTCTATGGGGAAGAAGGAAGGTACTCACTCTGTGCTGAACAAACCCTAAAAACATGTCCATTAATATATCTGACCTATTCATACCCCTGGGTTGCATGAAGAGTGAATGAAATGCAATACCCAAAAACCTTTGGAAGAATTTTTAAAAGCCCCATCGTCACCACATCATTTCCATCTTCCTGTCTCTGTGTTCTTTCCAGAGTCCCTCCTGAACCTCACCACCTGGCATCCCAACCAGTCAACGACCAGGAGGGAGACCCTGAGCCACATGCAGAAAGTGGCTCTGTTCAAACTCCAGAGCTATTGGCTCCCCAACTTTTACACCCACGCCAAGATGACTTTAGCTAAGGAGGAGTCGTGCCAGGGTCTGATGCAGGAATATGAGACTCGCCTGTGCAGCGTTTGCTATACCCACGTGGGAGGGCTCCCTCTAAACATGAGCATCAAAAATGGCGACCACCCCCAGAAGCGGTACTTGAGCAAGGAGAGCAAGCGGAAGATGTGGCAGTTGATAGGTCATGCCTCTCCGTCTCTAGAGTTGGATACGAAGCCAGACACCAACACGATGCCCCCCGAGGAGGCGTGTCCTCAGGAGAAGGTGGTTATACAAATACTTCCCCAGAAAGAGGTGTCTTCGAAGGACGGAGTAATCAATTCCCTGGAAAAGGATATTCCCTGCGCCAGGAAGTCCAACGGAAAGGTAAAAGCCAAGAGCTATCTCCACATGGAGGGCCTCTTTGAGACTAAGCTCTCTACCCACCTGAGGACTACTACCCCCATCATCAGCCACTCCCCCCAGATGACAATCAAGAAGGCCCTCAAGCAAAACTTCTCCCTGGGACACACCCACTGGGCCTTGTGTGCCGACGCCTATGCAGGCAGTCCCTTTCGGGAGCACCTGAAGAAGCTGAATTTGAGAGTGGAGATCCAACTCCTCGACCTCTGGCAGGACCTGCACCGTTTCCTCAGCGTCCTGATGAGGAACAGGACGAGCGGGAACACCATCTTTCGGCACATGATGGGCAACCGAATCTGTGAGCTCTACCTGAATGAGCAGATGGGTCCACGCCTGCCACTCAAATCCCAAACCACTGAAGGCCTGAAGGAGCTGCTGCCTTTTGGGGTTATGAACCCCTGGATTCCCCGAGCCCAGAATGAGATCTGCCAGGTAAGCCATGACTCACAAAACTGGGTTGGTATCTGGAAGATTAAGTTAAGACTGACCCTAAATCCTATCTGGTCATTTATGCTAAGTTAATGATAAAATTATCCATATAACCCTTCACATATTGAAGAGTTGGTTAATCTTTTAGGAGCAAGCTGTACAAATTCCCAAGAACCAGCCAAAACTCTGAACTAGAATGGAGGTGGGCCAGTGGTCAGTATGCCCCTCTTATTCCTTCTTCAATTCCCCCTTTTGTGGAGTCTCCCAAAACCATGAGCCTCAGAGTGTTCCACTGAGGGGCGTCTCACTAACTCTGGCCTAAACCTTATGTATTGAAATGCAGGGTCTTCTTTTCCTAGACTAGCCATCAAGGACACAGCTCAGTTGAGAAGTGTTTATTCTTATCCCAAAACATTAGAGAAAAGCATGAGACTACCCTGAAGACTCACAGGAAGTAAGACCCCTAGTTTTACTCTCGTATCAAGATCTTGGCAGAAAACAAATGGCAGAGTCAAGTAACAGATGAGAGAGCCCAATAAAAGGGATCGCTGACAAGGAAGTGGGCATGACGGTAGGGAAACCACAGAGGACCGTGCAGATACCCCAGGGCCACTAAGGGTAGGTCACCTTTATCATTTTTAGGCCTGAAGAGTTGAGGAGAGACATTAGTTACCGAACCAGGGCAGAAAGAGCTGTATGGGATGGAACGCTTGACAGGAGCTGTAACTGTCAGTAGAAGGTTACCGCCAGTCCACAGTGATCCGGCTGGGAGGGATCAGGGGGAATAGATACCCCAAGCTCACTCTACTCCTGCTCTCCCGTCTTCTGTCAAGATTCCTGACTGAATAAACCCTACCAGACAGAGGGCAAGGGAGCCTGTTGTTGGGTCCATACAGGTTGATCTCCCTTGGCACGAGCAGGGTGAAGAAGGGTAGAGAGAAGATCTCAAGGGGCACGTGGATATAAACAGCAAATTATTTAGTGCATTATAATGTATTTACCTTATAGAGCACATTCACACATGTTACCTCCTTGAGGCTTCTCGTCAACTCCGAGAGGCAGACAGGGTAGTGTTGTTGCCACAGTTGTGCCATTCTGGCAAATGGGACTCAGAGAGGGTAAGTGGATTAGCTTAAAGGCACACAGTAGGCTACTAGAGGAACCAGGGTCAGAGCCCAGGAGTACTTGGCTCTGAGTCCAACACAGTTTCCATTATGCCATAATTACCCAGGGTCGGACATCTGGGTAGTATAGGACTGCATCAGTCCAGTGGATTCACAGCCAAACCTCTCCTTTGCACAGTTCTTGAGTAATGGAAGCCCAGAGGTCCCTTTCTGGAGGAGAGAGACTTAAACTGGGGCTGTGCTTCCTGGATGAGCAGATACACACAGCAAAGCCCTCTGCCTGGGCCTTGGTCTTCAGCAAAGATATTGAAGGCATTTGTATGTAGATAAGACTGGCCTACTACAGTTTCTCAGATTGAAAATGTTGGCATCATCTATGACTCACCTCCGTCTCACACCCATGTCTAGTCTATTGGTGAATCCTATTGGTTCAACCTTGAAAATATATCCAGAATCTGGCATTCCTCCCTACCCCTGTTACAACCACATTGGTCCAAGCCCCATCTAATCTAACCTGGATTGCTGTAGTGGCCTCCTAGCTGATGCCTCTGGGTCTGCCTCTGGCCCTCAGCAGGCTCATTTCCACACCGGCCAAAGGGATTCCGCCAAGACATACATTGTGTAATTTAACTGAAAATAAGCGAAAGGAAGTCAGTGAGGACCTTGAAAACAGATGGCTTTCTGTCTCCAGTAAAATTCAAAGTCCTTGCTGAAACCACCAAGGGCCTACACGGTCTGTCCTGCACCTTCTCCTCTCTGGCTTTATCTCCAGGATTTCCTGAACTTGAAACAAAACTAACGATTCCCTCCCCTCTGCTCCCAGAGAACTTTGTTCACACCTCTTTGGTAGCATGTGTCATAGTGCCATTCATCACGCTAGAAAGGGAGCTCCTTGAGAACCAGGGTTGTCGCATGTTGATCTGTATATTCCCAGCTAGGAGCATAGTACCTGGCACATGGGAGGCATTAGAACATATTGTCAAATGAATGAATGAATGAATGTGAGAGAACAGATATATAAACCTATCTAAGCACCAACTCATAGGTTTCTGATATTGTTTGTTTGTTTTAAGGTAATGAAATATTCTTCACAAGTGGGTGAGGCCCTTCAAGTGGGAGATATTAAGAGTAGACACAGCAGGACCGGCCGAGTGGCTCAGTTGGTTAAGAGCTTGCTCAAGAGTGCAAGCTCTGAGCAACAGGGTTGCCGGTTCAAATCCTGGCCCGACCTGAGCTGCCGCTGAGCTGCCAACAGGTGGCAGGATGGCTCAGCTAAAAAAAAAACAAACAAAAAAAAAACAAGAAGAGTAGACACACCAAAGGAGATGGCTGGTTTTCAGGACCATTTTGAGTATCAAATGAGATAGTACTTTGGAAAGGAACAAAGAAGTATGAGATGTCAAATAATTGTCCTTCCATAAACTGTTATATCCCTTTTTAAGTAAATATCAATTGCTGGTCCCTGAGATTCCGAGAGAGGCTGTTTGAGCTGCCATATTCAGAAAGGCAATGGAATGCCCTCTGGTTAGTCACGGCTAATGTTTGCTGTGCCATTATGTTTCCAAATTAGAGAACCCAGAATCTGAGGCCGACCCTTCTCCCACGTAAAACTAGCAGGAGAGATGCCGCAAACTGAGCACCACCTCCTGACGCTTGCATTGTGTTTGATTTTTTCAGATTCTCAGCCCCTGGTATGATGGGTTCCTGGATGAAGAGGACTACTGGTTTCTCATTTTTTCAGTAGGAGGGGCTTGGAGTTGGGGAGGAATCATGAGGTTGAGGGGAGAAAAGAGAGTAACTGCTCTTTTAGAAGCTTTATTTGTTAAAGTAAATGAAATTTTGGTTTTTTTCCTAGAGGCGACGGGGGTGGGATGGGGGGTGGGGGCGGAGGAGGTCGACATGGTCCCTGAAGTTCTAAACATAAACCTCACAAGGAAAAAGACTCAAGTGCATACGATGACTTTGAAAATGTCTCAGTCATAGAGAATTTCTCCCTTGTAGAAAATGGGTTTGGTTAGAAGAGGAAGGGGATCGGTGTGTCGGAGTGATGGTTCTGAACGACTTGAAAACAACCAGCCTAAGTCTGTGTGACGGGGAGGCACACAGTCTAGCTCCTTCCTCTGGTCTACTTCCTATAGCAAATGTTGTCTGCCCCCCTCCCCACTTCTCTTAGACTCAGGACAAGTACATCAGGACCACATGGCACAAAAGAGAACCTATAATCCAAAAAGAGACCATTCTGCTTTATAAGAGGTTTGAGGAATCCCTGGAATTAAGCCAGGGTTTGGCTAACCTGGAGGAAATGGATTCTATGCAGTGGCAAAAGATAGCTACCGAGGACCTAAGGCAAGGCGGGTCTCTCCGGGTAGAACTGAAGTCTCCAGTGTTTCTGGCAGGTGAGAGCTGTCACCACCACAGGCAACTGAGAAAGATTAATATTTAACATTCCGTGATCATTTACTACTGTGTGTCAGCTGTGTGCAATGCAGATGACCTCATTTGATCTTTGAAATAACCTATGAGGTAGGTAAGGCCTGAGGCAGAGAGGATACTGACATTCCCAAGGTCACACAGTAGGTGGCAGAGCCAGGGTCTGAATCCAGACTGACTGATTGCCTAGGCCCCTACTGGCTGTGAAGGGAATCAGAGCACCAAGTTTGGCCAGACTCATGCCCACTAAAGCATCATCACAGTTGAACTGAATGCTTCATTTTGTGCCTCTGATAAGCGTGTTCCCCCAGAATCGTCACTCTTCCCCCAGAATTGAGTCCAAAGCATTCCTGTGAATATATTTTTAACAGCTATCCTCCTCCCCCAACATAGCACACCAGCCCACCCAGGCAGTGGTAAGGGGGCACAGGAAGAGTGGGAACCACCCTCCCTGGAAACGCCTCCCTCCTCCGCCCAGCACACATGGTGACTTCCTCCACCACTCCCCTTTCGGAACACAAGTCTGACCTGACACAGGTGCCGCCTGTGCATTTGCCCACCCCGGGGCCCTGACTGCCAGGCGGGTTGGTGCCTCCGCTCAGGCTGCACCATAAACTCACAGAGCACCAGAACTAGGATGCTCTCAGCTTTCACATGGAAAAAATTAGTCCCGGAGGGGTGATAAGACTTGCCCAAGGTTGCTCAGCAAGGGAGGACTAGAATCCTGGATCCATTGCAGAAATAATTCACTGCTCTTACAACTTACAGCCAGATATCCCTGGCTGAGGGATGATAAGGGTGACAGCTGACATAAGGGCCACTGACATTTGTGAGTCGACACCCTAGCATTCCTTCTGGACATCACCAGTATAACAACAGAAAGCGCTGGACTGCCCTGGACAGTTCCGGGACAACTGTGTAACTAGACTTACTCTAAACTGTAAAGCTCAAAACCTAAATGAACATTTTCACCTCGATAGGAGGCAAAATGCTGCTAATCTGCCCGTATTTCCCAGCACAAGGTTAAAACTTCTCTGGCTATATCAGCCTTACTGTCCTACTTCGTTCTGGATACAAAGAAAAGCTATTTCTTCTCGATTCACCATGCAGGACTAGAAACAATGTGTGGCTAATTCTAGAAAAAAGAATTCTCTCCCAAAGGACAATTATTTGCAACTATGGGTCATATTCAGGTATATGAGCTGTCAATTCTGAAAGTAATTCCCAAGGATAGAGGCAATAGCAGAAAGCTTGAAATTCATTTGCAACTCCTCCCCAAAACAGATAGCTGCTTGGAAAGGGTTAATATTCATTTGGGTTGATTACTTCTTGTGTGTGTGTTAACAATTAGTGCCTTTTCCCAAGTCATACATTTCTCAGTTACCCTAGTATCCTCTCAGGCAGAAAATCTCCATGGGTCAGGTGTCCCCAAGAAGAGCGGACTCCTCGCACAGAGGGTGGGGTGTTGTATTTCCTTCTAATTTAGCTTAGAGAACTTGTATTCCTTGTGTATAAACATTCCGTTAAAACACCACTGTCCCACTTAAAGAACATTTCAAAGGTGGCGCTTTCAACAAAAGTATGTGAATTTTGATCCCAGAGTGGACAACTAGATTCTACCCCTGTTTTTCCCTACTTGATAGACATAGAGAAAATGACCTTTGAGGAACTCTGCTATAAATATCCAAAGGTGGCCATAGAGAAGATCAGTGATGACTACAAAATATATTGTGAAAAAGCGCCTAAGACAGGTAAGTGTGTGAACTCACAGAAAGATTTGAGACAACCAGGTAAGGGAGAATCGCCAAAGTCAATGGGTCATAAGCCAAAAGCAGAACCATGCTTTGATTGAAATGAGGGATCGTCAGACCATGTCTGGTTTTTTCTCCTACAAAGCCACAGTATAGGGCATCATCATCATAAAAATGAGATGAGATTATAAACGAATGAGGATGATGATGGAAATCGTTAATTCCTACCTTCTTACATAGTTATGACCCTGAGGTTTTAAATAATGCAGATCTGTCTTCTTCGAAGTTCCCTGAAGTCAGAAATGTATGAAAGGTTTGTTGGGGTGTGTTCTTAGGAATAACACCTGTAAGGGGATGAGGAAAGCAGGACTGGGCACACACAGGCAGACGCTGAACTGTGAGGCAGTTACAGGAGACCTCAGCAGATCCTGTAGGAAGCTCTAAAGCCAGGACGGCCCTCCACAGTTGTTCCTCATTGAGTCCCGGGGACTTTGTACCTCCATGTTGACTCATATGGGATGTGGCTGCCCCTAGATAGGATAGAACCTTGGGTGGGTTATACCCTTTGGTAATGGCAACTCCCAGAGCAAGTTTCAGGGACTTCTTTCTTGCATTTCTGACTTGATGTACTTTGTCAGTTTTAGGGAAATTTTGTTATTATCTCTTCAGATATTTGTCTTGCTCTGTTCAATTGCTTCCCTCCTTCTGTTAATCTCACTACGCACATTTTCGACATTTCAGCCATATGCCATGTGTATCATATACTTTATTCTGTATTTTCTATTTTGTTCTCTTTGGATCTTACTCCTAGTTCAGCAGTTCTCACTTCAGCTATGTATAGTTTGGCATGCTACCCATTTATTTCATCCTAATTTTCTACATTTCAGTCATTAAACTTTCTATTTTTAGAATTTCTGTTTTTTCTTTTTATGATGTTCAGTCTTTGTTGATATTT
>NW_017731372.1:312796-321020 GCF_001890085.2 Hipposideros armiger
TAGCTGTGGAGGGCAGTGTCACTGGCCCTCATATGTGGGATCCGAACCGGGGCCCTCTGGCATCCCAAGCAAGTTCCTAACCATCGCGCCACTCGGCCGGCCCCTCAGGTCTTCCCTCTTGTTCTTAGATAAGAAAAGATAAAAAGACTCCAACATGTACATAATACCTACTTTGTGACAAGCACTGCTTGAGCGTTTTCATATACCATCGCTAACCCTCACCACAGCCCAAAGGCTATTTTTTTCTATCTTACCCATGGAGACATTGAGACACAGGTTAAGTAAATTGACCAAATTGCACATTAAGGTGAAGCTAGGCTTCAGACTCAATGTTTCTTTTTTTCCTCAATACATGTAGATTTATTTTAAATCATTGATACATAATACAGATTGGTTTTGCAGTTTTTAATGAACTGAAATCAAATTTCTAAATACGGCAGTGTCTGCCCGTGCAACAAATACCTTGAGGTAAAATAAGGTATTTTGATAGGACAACACCTGCATGAACCAATCAGATGAAAAATCTGAAAAGGTTTCTATATACCTTCTGGATTTAAAAAAAAAAAACCCAAATTATTAATGACTCCAGATCCTAAATTGCCAAAGGAAATGGAGGAAAGCCTGTGAGTTCTGTTGTAAGAGCTCTTCTTGCAAAATCTAACTAGTTTCATATTATATGAGTTTGTTGTTAGAGCAGTATTCAAAATTACAGAAGATGAGAGGCCTCATCAGCTACATTTTCACACAAAAAAATGCTGTATGTGTTGACATTAAGGTGTGACAATGTAAACTTATCTAGGTAAATCACAATTATGCCACTGTAGCTCATTTTTGCCACTTTGGGAGGAATGAAAATTCTGCATACTTTCAAATGAATCTTGTATCTTATAGCACTCACTAAAAACTACAGACTCAAAGTTTGTGATCCTAAATCCAGTGGGGTTTGTGCTTCACCACTGACTCGCTAAAGCCATGCTTACATTGAAATTCCCTCTCTGTAGAATGAGACAACTAAACTAGTTGATCAACAAGCTTTTTGTCTGGTTCGCAGTATCAGTTTCTCAAGGGGTCAATGAACTGGAGAATGGTCAACTGGATATCTATGCAGAAATGGATAAAGACTCTTATAAAATGCATTTGTGTATGTGTGCACATGTGTGGTGTATGACTGTGTGCATATGATTATGTTCCTTTTTTTAATGCTTGGAAATGGTTTTACTCATTTCCTTATTTCTTCAACATTTCAAAATCTGCCTGAGCCATTATTTTCTTGGGAGTCACGCTTATCTCTGCCCTCTGTTTCTTCCTGTTTTTAGCTTTCACATTTCCCCTCCCAATCACGGCATCTCAAATCTTCACTGTTGAAAGACCGTGGTACCAAGAGCATTGCCAATGGCCCCAGACACGCCTGGTTGAAGCCGGAATCTTCCACCCACCAACTGCTTAATCTGGGGAAGGTTATATAAGTTGTCTGACCTGAGCTTTCCTCCCCCTTTAAATTGGTGCTAAAAAGTATTCCTTATAAAGGAGGTGTTGTGAGGATTGAATGTAATGAATGTCAGGTTTGGGGCACATAGTGGACTCTCGGTGGACAGCAGCTATACTAATGAATATGTCATACCCCTCCCTCTTTCCCCAGAAAAGAGGCTGGCTGAAAATCATCAGCTCTTTCAAGAGCTTTTGCAAGTACCGCAGATTCATGTCTAATGTCAGTAAGCGCCAGGAATTTGAAGAATATCTTCACTTGGAAGTACACAATAACAAGGAAAGTGAGTCACTTCTCTATTTACTCCCTTACCTGTTGCTATTTTTTGTAACTTTATTGGAGAACAGCGTGTTTTTCCAGGATGCATCAGCTCCAAGTCAAGTCGTTGTATTCAATCTACCCCGTTTCCCCAAAAATAAGACCTACCCAGAAAATAAGCCGTAGCATGATTTTAGGTGCCAAAATATGGCACCTTGGCATACTGAATATTTTAAGCTGAAGGAGTTTGTGGAAAAGGCACCCTTCTCCCTGAAACAGGTCATAAAACCCCCATGTGAGGGGTGCGGGCCCTCCATATCCTGGAGGAATCATGCTATGGCTTATTCTCTGGCTAGGTCTTATTTTCAGCCCACCATTCCATATGGAAATCGAACCAGCAACCTTGTTGTTAAGAGCACACACTCTAGGGCCGGCTGAGTGGCTCAGTTGGTTAAGAGCTCGCTCAAGAGTGTGAGCTCTGAGCAACAACGGTTCAAGTCCCAGCCCGAGCTGAGCTGCTGNCCTGGGAGAATCCCTTCCCCATGCCCCAGGAGGAGCAGAATCCATGGTCACCATCCCATTCTCTCCACCAATGGTGCTGCCTTGTTTTCCAGAAACTTGGCAGAAGTCCTCCAAAATCCTCACCACTTGGAGTTCTTCAAGGAGTTCCTCAAAGAACGGAAGGCTGACAGCCCATTGCAATTCCTGCTAGCCTTACAGAAGATTAATATTGAGACAAATGAAAATAATTACAATGCTCTCCTGGAAAATACAGTCAAGACTTTCTTCCATGGCAAAGTCTCCCCTGGTATGCATTCTCTCCTCCTAATACCGTTTGCTTCTCCCTGTAGTATCTTAGAAGAGTCTGGAAAAGAGCCTGTCTTAATGTGAGCCCCCTGAGAGAGCAGAACAGAGCAACGGCCACATGGGGCAGTATTGAGACAAAGATGAAGGGAGCAATGAAATCAGAGAACAATAATAAATCCGAGGTAGAGTACTAGTAAAGGAAGCCAAGTGCAAGACACTTGCACTTGTATGTGAAATACACTCATATATCCTCTCTTTTAGCTTTACTCAACCCTGAAAATAGGATTTTACTTAATCTCTGTAAGGTACGGATAAATAACTTTATTTTACTAATGAGGAAGGTGAAACAGAGGCTAACTAACTTATTCAATGGGTGGAAGTTGAATTCAAAGTCAGGTCATTTGACTTTCAAATCAACTAGACTGGAGTTAGGCCAACATCAAGAGCTAGCTGTGTACAAAATTGGAGTGTCCGTCACCCGGAGGATGTAAAGAGAGCTGTACCAGGAAGAACTGTCTCCCTGGAAATCCTCATGAATTTTGTCCTGTTTCCTTGCCTAAGGCAGGAGGGTAAATCTGACCCATGTAAATTTATCTTGGCCAGAAGCAGATGGTGCAAGGAACGCACTTACCTATAAGTCTAGAGGAAAACAAAAGGGGGTGAGGGCGATCCCATCCTGGAGGTAAACACATCTGTGGCAAAGCCATGAAGATAAAACCTCCTATTTTGGCCCAGATGAACAGAGGGGCTTGTTTTGGGCGTGTGGTAAACCAAGAAAAGGTTATAGATTTTATAAAAAATAGAAAAAAAGGTGAAATTGGCAAATCTTTATTTGCAAGCAATACTGATTTGTTAAGTCTCAGCATATCACGTTGTGTACATTGTTTTGAATGAGCTAGAAGAGAAAAAAGAGTTCGCAGATATTGAACCTGGATAAGTTTTCACGTCCTATCAATGAAAACAATGGTCTTTGAACACCTGGAGAGTCACGTCTTTACAACACTCATTTGTAATCTTGGATTCCTCATCTCCTCCCCACCCCTCCATCCCCCCACCCCCGGTAATTTGCCTTTAATCTTTTGTTCTCTTGCTCTCTTCCTAAACCCAAAACTTCAGACTCGCTGCAGAAATGAGTCTCTTAAACATTTCTTCTCCTGGACACACTTGTCCTTGAAATTTCAGTGGAAGTACACCAGGACAGTATTTGCTCTATAAATAAATTCACACATAACATGCCAAAGATGCTTCTGAGATTTGCAAACGAAGTGCGGCAAGCTCTAAGTTGCCATATTGAGACTAAGGGACTGTAAAACTCCAAAATGAAAAAAAAAAAAACCAACAACCCAAAATCCAAAAACCACCAGCTGCCTCAGAAATGGTCAACAAGGAGATGATGGCTTTTTCTCTCTCTCTCACGTTTCTTAGAAGAAATGCTGCAGTGCCATGCGCCTATCATCAAAGAAATCTGTCAGATGCCTCATGTCAGCATGCCCTCCCTGATGGTGCTCCAGGGCTGTGTCATGAAATCTTTGACGGGAAGGTGGTGAGTATTGCCTGGAGGAGGCAGTGGGCCTTCCCGGAGTGGCGCATTGGACCCTGAAAGCCACATTACTCCAGGAGGCTCACAATCCATTCAAAGTTCATTGCCAGAGTCTCCCTACAAAAGAAAAGCCACTTCTATTGAACACTCTTACCTGTCTATCTACCTACCTACCTATCTGCACGTGGGCACGTGCGCGTGCACACACACACTTTTGTTCATGTGCCTGAATGAGGAACAATCCGATATTGATCAGGAAGGATGATAGGCTGACGTTAGCAGAGGATTGACATGGTAAGCAGGGTGTTTTTGAGTATCTCACCTTCCCCAAATTTCCACTTCAACTTCCTCCAAGTGCTGAGATAGGATTGCCATGACTATGCCTTTTTAGGTGTCAGGCTTTTGCCTTCTTTGATACTCTTGGTCGCCTTCCGGCAGGTTTAAAGATTACCAAGAGCTGTTCCCAGTTTATCCTCAGGAGGCGCAGCCTGAAGCACAAGCTTTGCCCAGGAAGCCGTCAAAGGCGGCAGCAACGTACCTGCAGGAATCCCAGGTCAGTGGGGACAAGGAAACCACTGCTTGGGCATTATTGCAGACCTTACAGAAGAGTTACGCTGTTAGCTTATTCAGTCACCAAAACAACTACCCTTTGGGGTAGGGTTTTAAAGCCCCATTGAACAAAGGAGGCACCTGAGTCTCATAGAAACTGTTACAGTGGGGATTTAAGAAAGTTTCTCCTGGGCTGGCCGAGTGGCTCAGTTGGTTAAGAGCTCACTCAAGAGTTNAAATACCATGTTATTCCTGCTTTATCTGTGAATATTGTAGGTACAAATGAAAGAATTTATCATTCTTCGGCAGTAATGTTTTAATATATTTTTTTGGAATAATGGGTTCTGAGTGGCAATAGGGAGCCAGAGACCCACTCTAAATTGTGTATGGTGAGATAGAACACCACTTGAGAAACCTGCAGTGGCGTCAGTGTCCTCAGGAAAGAGAATGGTTTTCATTAAAGCGAGAAGGTGGAGGGAACTCTTAACAAAAAGGTCAGGAATCTGTGAGGGTTAGCTGATTACAAAACAGGAGCTCCAGAGGGCAAGTGAGAGGGTTTAGGATGGGATAGCAGAGGTGTCCAGGAAGACTGACAGTCATGTGGAGTATGGTCCAGTAAAAATGGCTGATTGCGCGAGGAATGACATTCGGTGTTGAAATGACAGGGAGAAATATGATGGACTTGCTTTCAGCAGTCTTCTTAGGGAGGTAGGCTCTAGGCCTAACTGCCAACAGACGTGAATAACACAGCTTGGACTGATATTAGTGTCAGGGGTGAAAATCATCCCTAAGCCTCTTCTTAGCACTACAGGCCTGAGATGACAGCAGTTGTAGGGACTGTGGTTTTTCCACATGCCCTCAGTGTCTAATAAGTGTCCTTGATACTTTGTTCCTTCTTATTCTCTGTAATGTGCTTTACAACATGGTGTTGCCCGACTGTGTGGTTGTTGTTTTTTTTCATTAGATTTTACAGTGAAAATTGTCAGGGAACCAAGGATAGAGTCATCCCTTCTTAGGAAAATGTCTTCTAAAAGGACTGGGACAAGGAAGCCTTCGATACGACCCAGGTAAGACACAGGATCTGGCTACAGCAACATCTCCTGGAATAAGCTCTCTTTAATCTCAAGATATGTAATGCTGAACTTATTTTTCTGTGTGTAGATTTCCAGACTCTTTTCCATATATCCTACATACGTGTGTACACAGGCATACTTTGTATTTTAAATCATTATTTAGTTTCTCAGATTGGCTCCATGTGATGTATATTGTACAATAACTTTTTCTTCATAACAAACTATCATGCACACCCTTTCATGTCAGTATGTGTGAGTCTATCTCCTTTCATAGTATGGATGTAGCATGATTTATTTAACTATATCTTTTTATGGACATTTACAGTATCTTTAATTTTTCATTGCTAGCAATAGTCCCACAATAAAAACCTTTGTACATGTACCCTTGCCTAGTTGCGCTTTTCTGGATGCTGTACTTCTGTAGTAGCCTCCTAATTAGCAGTAAGTAACTTCCTTTCTTTGTGTTTCCCCTCCTTGTAATCAATCCTAGAGTCAGCCTCTGATAAGGTTCCATGCTAGGCAAAGACCCTGTAGCCCCTTCTTTCAGGAGCGTTCACTCACCTTTCTTTCCCCTTACCTTAGCACAAGTGCTACCTCTACATAAAAAGTTCTCCAAATGTATGTCTGCAGTGACTTCCCTCTCCTCTGAAACATGAAATCCCTAAAATACAACACTAAGCACTTACCATGTACCATTCTTTTTAGTGTTTCTTGTTTTTTAGGTATGTTTTCTACCTTCTTGACTATAATTTTCTTGTAAGCCATGCCAGTCATTCAGTAATTCCTTTTTTTTTTTGTCTTCAGTAATTATGTATTAAAAACCAGCGATATGGAAAATACTCTTATAGAGGGTAGAGATATATTAACACACACAAACTTGGTAGTCAAGGTCACTGGCAGAATATTTGCATATACAAAGCTCCCAGAAGTATGTTTTTAGTTACTTTTAACATTCATTGGCAGTGATAAGTCCTCTGTCTCTTCTAAATACTCTAAATCAACCTTCTACCCCTTCAAGGAACTGAAATTAATCCCCGAGTTTCAATCATTTATTTCTTCTGCTGTTTCAGTTTGTACTACTCATCACTTTCCACTATGTCTACAGAAATACCTATTTTCCAGTTTACTGGAGTATTAAGTATCACAGAAGTCTTTTCTAAATCATATATTCACAAGACCATTAAATTCTAGGGGACATATGCAGGGTTATAGAGTCTAGTTTCATGTCTTCAGTTAAGACCACAGCAGAATGACCTAGATGTACCACAGCTGCAACTCTCTTAACCTTGTCCCAGCACTTAGTCAATGTAATAAACAGTGATTGATCATCTACTGTGTCCCAGACATTATTTGGGTGCTAATGATATATATATAAAAAAATAAGACATAGTCCTTGCCCTTAATCTAATTCATACTAAATAAACTACAAGGCTCACCTTCAAATGCTATGCTAAAATATTAAGTAAGTACTATGAGAGTATAGTAGAAGGAGGAAATTTTGAGTGACGATTCGGAATAGTTAGAGCATCAGAAGAGGCCCTGATCTGCATGTAAGTATTCAATTGCAAAGAAATGGGAGTATTCTTGTGGGTAGGGCTAAACTTTCCAAGCTGGAGAAATGACACAAAGATGTAAACTCAGAAATATGAAGGTGGTATTTAAAGAGCTGAAAATAGTTTAGTGGTATTAAAGCGCAGAATGCATGGGGAGAAGGGACATAAAACCTAACATTAGAAAGCTAGACTAAGACCAAAATAATGGAAAGAAAGTCTTGAGTGAAGTATTAAGGAATTTGTATTGATTAAATGGCAATAAGGATTCACAGGGGTTGCTGGAGCAGGAGTAGGAAAAATACATATTATATGGATTTTAAAAATATTACCCTGGCAGAAATAGCAATGATAGTTTGAGGAGTCAAAAGACTCAGAGACCGAAGACAGAAATAATAGTTAGAAGGTTGTTGCAGGTTTTGGACAAGTGATGTTAAAAGCTTAAAGTAAAGTGTAGGAATGGGTATAGAAGGGAAGATACAGATTTAAGAAAACACTGAAGATGAAGAACTGGATTTCCAGAACAGTGGAGTAAGAGCCTCACAAATGGTCTCCCTACAAAAACAATAATAAAACTGGACAAACCTGTCAAAAAGCTTTAGAATTCTGTAAATTATATTATCCAAAGTTTCAGTTAAAAAATTATGGTACATTACCCTCCCATCCATCCCCAGTTCCCCCCTCAAAAAAAATACCCACAGGAAAGTATGGCTCGTTCTCAGAGGGAAAAAAGCAGTCATTAGAAACCGTCTCTGATGTGATTCAGGTATTAGACTCACTAAAGACTTCCGAGCAATATGTTCAATGAACTAAAGGAAACCTTGTTTAAAAAATTAAAAAGAAGGGCCGGTCGAATGGCTCAGTTGGTTAAGAGCTCGCTCAAGAGTTTGAGCTCTGAGCAACAGCGGTTCGAGTCCCGGCCCGAGCTGAGCAGCCGCTGAGCTGCCAACAGGTGGCAAGA
>NW_017731372.1:328166-333035 GCF_001890085.2 Hipposideros armiger
TTAAAAAAAAAAAAAAGAGCACACGCTCTAACCAGCTGAGCCACCCGGCCACCCCTGTTGCCATTTCAATCACCAGGGTTAGCCCAGGTACAAAGCTGCAGAACTATTGCTTTGAGCCACGCCTGTGTTTGCCTGGGGTCTAGCAAGAACCCCAGATCCTGGGTGCAAAATCAAGCCCAGACCTGCCAAGAGAGGGTGGGACCCCCAGTGGCTTCTGCTTGGGGAGCCAGAAAGGGTGGGGAATGATTAAAGCACTGTGAGATCTCACATTTCACGAAACTATTTACTTATGTTGTTTGTTCTAGTAGAGATTTCTTAAATTCATTCATTCATTTAACACACTTTCTGAGAATGTGGCAGGCACTTTGTGGGGTGCTGGGATTACAGTAGTGAACATGAGGCATAGGACCTGCCATCGAGGCACCTACAGTTTTGAGAGCAAGACAAAATTAGAGCCATAGATATTGCAGCCAGATTGCTTGGGTTTGAATCTGCCACTCTCTAACTGAAGAACCTTGTGAAAGTGACTTTGTACCTCAGTTTCCTTATCTGTAGGATGGAAATAATAATTGTGTCTCTCCCCTAGGGTTGTTGTGAGGATTAAGCAAGTTAATACGTATAAAGCATCTTAGAACTATTCTTGGCAATAGTAAGTGCTGTAGAAAGATTAGCTAGTGTTCTTGCTGTTACTAACTGGTTGTGAGGAGTGATCCCAATGATAATTGCAGGGAGACCCTAATTAGTCCAGGGGGAGGATCAGGGAGGAATTCTCCCAGAAAACGACATAAAGTTGAGTTTTCAGGAATGAACAAGTTAGGTGGGCAAAATAGAAGGGGAGCGATTTCTAGGTCTGCATGGAACCTTAAAATAAGAAAGAGGATGGTGCAATTCAGGAGCCTCAGGGCCAAGTGGACTAGAGATTAGTGAGACGGGACGTGTCTGCGATAAGACTGGAGGGATCCGTAGTGACAGATCTCATCTCTCTTGATGACTTTTGAGTTGTTCCAACTTTCACTTTAAGATCTCACTTATATGTGGAATCGAAAGAACAGAATAAACAAACAAAACAGAAACGACTCATGGATACAGAAAACTGATGGTTGCCAGAGGGGAGTGGGGCGTTGGGGGTTTGGGTGAAAAAGGTGAAGGGATTAAGAAGTACAAATTGATAGGTACAAATAGTCACGCGGGGATGTAAAATACAGCATAAGGAATATAGTCGATAAAGTTGCAACAACTATGTATAATGCCAGGTAGGTACTAGACTAATTGGGGGGATCACTGTATAAATTATATAAATGTCTAAGCTCTATGCTATACAACTGAAACTAATATAAAATAATATTGTATGTCAACTGTAACTGAAAAAAATGTATTTTTTAAATTCTGTAAAATATACGTATTTTGCAATTGAGTGTTTCTACGAAATAAATTCTTTAAAATTCCTTTTTTAAGGAATGTGTAAATGGTTTAAAATGGTTCAATTGTGGCCCTCTAAAACGTTGCACTGATTGTCTTCTCACCAACAGTATAAACGAGTGCCATATTGTCACCAACACTGGGTATTATCCACTTTTTAAAAACTGCCAATCTGGTAGATGAAAAATGATGTACCGTTCTTATGTACATTTCTTTAGTAATTGAGCACCTTTATTTATTGGTCGTGTGTATTCTTTTTTGAACTGTTTATATCCTTTCTCTATTTTTCTATTGGAATTTCAGTATTATCATTTCTGTTTTCCAATTTGCAATGCAAAAAGGTTTTGTATGTATGTTTTTATGAACTGCTTCACAACCAAACATTTTAAGAATAGCTCTAGCTCTTCCGTTTCTTCTTTTAAATAAAACCAGTTCAAACATGTTTGCCCAGGCTGTAGGAAGTCCAATTTCACCCTCCTTTGACTTCCTGCATCCTTGGCAGTGTGTGTGAGCCCAAGAACAAGGGTGCTTCTGCAGCTCAAGGGGACATCTACCTGACCAGTGGTCTGCTTTCTATCACTATAGGCTAGCCTTTTCCAGAATTGTTATGTCCTTCAATTAATTGACCCATTTATTCTTATGAAAGGAACTTCTTTATCCTTGGCAATATTCTTTTCTCTGAAATCTACTTTGCCTGATATTAAAATAGCCACTCCAGCTGTCCTTTTGTCAGTGTTAGCATGCATATCGTTTCCCATTCCTTTCTTCATACCCTAGTTATACCTTGCATTTAAAGTCCTTTTCTTATAACCAGCATGTAGTTGAGTCTTGCTTTGAAAAAAATAAAAAATCTAACCTGATGACCTTAGCCCAACTGAGAGGCAACAGTTAAACATTCAGGTATTTTGTGAGCCAGTTGCCAAACCACCGATAGCTTAACATCAACCATGGTTGGAGTATTTCCTATAGAAATTGGCAAATAATAAAAATCAGGCCTCCCACTCCCCTACCGGAGAACATTTATAAACATATCACTGCTAACAGATTTCTTGGGTGGATTCAACATCCTCTTTCCCTAAAGTCCCTGACTATCACATCAACTTCCACTGTGATTCAGATGTTTTGCTCCCTTCAAACACAAGTCTCAGAGACAAAGAAAGACTGTAAGATACTTGGGAGCGACCTCATGTTTTATTCAGTGCTGGAACCCCAGGACCTAGCCTAGCGTCTGGGACACAATAGGTGCTAGGTGTTTATCAAATGTTGTAGATACCTTCTCATCAAAAGGAATCCCACTTGCACCATAGGAAGCACCACACCCACATCAATTATTCCTGAACAACTATTCGGAATAAAGGATTTATAGGAGGAAGAGTAAATCCTAGAGCTGGATTAGACAATTTTCTTAAACCCAGCCAGGCAATTAACTAGGGGTCTACTTGTCAGATCCAGCCCCAAACTGTTTCTTCTCAGCCCTGAATCCCTGTGAGTGGATTTCTTAGAATGTATGCTAGTCAAGAAACTTTCTGAAATACCTGTCTTAGTTTTCTGAGACACAATCCAAACCCTCTAGAATCTTCTATGGTTTTTTTTTTACTCATTCCTGTCTTTTTTCTACTCTGGCTTCCTACCCTCTGTCACTTAATAAACTTCTTTTTTACTCTTCATGTTTTGGTTTTTTCTTTGTGCTGCTTTCCCAGTTTACTTCTCAGTTACTTCCCTGATAAACCTTGAATAAGCATCAATAGAACCACACAGTCCATTTTGCAGGTCACCTCTGCATCTTCAGTTTCTGCAGAAATGTTAGGGATTAGCATAACTACAGTGAGCATTTATTTCTATTACACAAGCACCAGGAAACACCTTTCAATACTCGGTTGATTTTGGGAGGGTGAATGTATGTTGCTATACCATCTGAGAAGATGGCTTTTTCAGCAGTCTTTCAAGTTCAAGTGAAAGGTTGAATCCAGTGGTGGGAAATCACTATTTCAATAGGTCCAAAGCGGGGGTCCATAGTTTCTTTTCTTCATTTTAGCTATGCCCAGGTCAAAGGCTTCAGGCTTACGAGCGACTTGACCAAGCTAGATGTTAATTCTTCTCTCTTTCAGATATTTCTGCATCACCAAACGTGTCAGGACGCCAAACACCATATCACTCAAATGTCCGGAGTCCAGAACAGGAGAATGAAGATATAATCCTTACAAAGCGACGCATCTTTGGCCACAGGATTGTCATTGTCAACTTTGCGGTCAACGATTTATATTTCTTTTCTGAAATGGAGAAGTAAGTTTCCATCTCGCCTTCCCCTTGTGACTTTCCATGCTTAATACCTCCTGGTAAAGACTGGAATGGCCTGTAAGGGGCACAGTGACTTCTGAGGAATCTCACTGAATGCTGTCATTGTATCAATTTCCACCAGTCTTTCCTTTGGGACCTAAAAGATCTTCAGTATTCTGGAATTCCCAATTTTGAAATGCACTTACCTATTTATAGCCAGGAAGTGGAGTCCTTTTTTTCTATTTTTCGTTAAGCCCTCTTAGATAGCATCATTGGACCAATAGTTCTTTAGTTAAAACAAGGAAATATAATAATAAAGCTTTTGTGTTTGTGCATGACAGTAAACAGATATTTTAAAGGTAAAACATATTAATGTATATTCACTCACCTGTCAGACTTTTGCTGTAAAGCCAAAGCCATTCCACTAATTGGAAGTCCCATGTTTTTCTTGTATATACTAATCCCCAAAATACTATCTACTAATTCTAATTTTTCTCTCTTTAAAGTGGAGCGAGAATTTAAAGGTTACTGCAAAGCAACTTAATCTTTCTGGGTTTTTATACTTGTCTTTGCAATGTTTTAATTAAATTGTCTTGCTACACCTAACTCAACAGTGATTTTTTTTTAAAGCAACTTGCATTTATTGGAACATTCCAAAACATTCCAATTTGTTTTCACAGAAACAGCAAATACCTTTTCTTTCCTTGTTTGTATTTTGTCAATTTTCATAAATTATGAATTATAGTAATAAGTGCAGCAGGCAAAAATATTTGTGAAGGAACATGAAGAGCTCTCAGTAAATGTCTGCCTCAACCAGCTAGAGAAATGTCAGGGCGTAGGAGAGAAGTTACCCCCCATGTATGGAGTCAACGTCAGTCATTCAGGGGCATCAGTCAGTGCATTTTTTGGACATGCGGACCACCTGGTAACTCAGCACATCTGTCAGGGGCATTTGGTTAAGTTCCACATCATTCATAATGTGGAACGTTAGCTCAGTTCCACAAACGCTTATGGATTGCTGGATTGTTCTTGGGCACTGGATTTGGTATTGGAGATACAAAACACCACCAAGACATGCTCTCTGTCCTTCAAGATCTCACAGAAATGGGGGTAGCAGAAAAGACACAAATACAAATAGGAAGTGGGATGCTACGTGGTATGGTCGAGTCTGGC
>NW_017731372.1:333980-351229 GCF_001890085.2 Hipposideros armiger
TCGACCCCCAAAGGGGTCGTGACCCACAGGTTGAGAACCGCTGCTTTAAATGGGTAACATTTAGAATGGCCTGAGAGAAGTGAACTGTGTACATAAATCAAGATAAGGTATGGCTGACAGATATTTGATGGTTAGTAAAAAGAATGTATTGCTAGGAGACAGAATGTAGAATGGAGGTTGCCAGGGGCTGGGGGAAGTGGAGAGTGGGGGTTAGTGTTTCACGGAGTTTTGGTTTGGGAAGATGAAAAAAGGTCTGGAGATGAATGTTGGTGATAGTCACACAACAGTGTGGAGGCACTTAAGGCTGCTGAAGTACACACTTAAAAAGGGTTAAACTGGTAAATTTTATGTCGTGCCTATTTTACTACAGTGAAACTAAATTAAGAAAAGGAATATGCTGCTTCGTAGGGTGGTGGTAACTGTGAGCAGGTCAGCACAGGAGGGGAAAGAAAGAACAAGACAGCCCTTAGCCCTTGAAACCATCAGAGGCGAAACTGGTGCAGGGGCCAGGATGGGTAAGGAACGTAGGATGGGGTAAATCAGGGAGTTTGTGGAGAAGAAACACACCTGGACACGCACTTAGCATAGTATCTGACATGGGCTAGGCGCTCAATTAGTATTTGCCAGTAGATGAATGATGACTGACCGGACGAAGTCACAACCTGGCCCAGGATTGGGCCCTGTCTTTTTTTTTCTAAGCCACAAATAGGTCTGGGCTGGCTGCTCTGTTTAGCCACTGCTTTCCTCTTTGCTGACTCCCTACTCACTGCCTCTTTTTAGATTTAACAATTTGGTGAGCTCAGCCCACGTGCTGCAAGCCAACCGGGCCTACAACGAGAATGATGTGGTCCTTATGAAGTCCAAAATCAACATCATCCTGAAGCTCTACCTCAACTCGGAGATCCCGCCGAAGCTAAGGGTAAGGGCGACTGCCACTCCGCTCCGGCCTTATGCCAAGAAGCATGTCCCCCACAAGAACCCTGAAAGCTAATTGCCAGGCACCTCCTCAGTCCTGGGTCAGCCAGGTGTCCTGTACCTAGCAGCCCCCCGAAAAAAGCTTCTGCCTTCTGGGGAGGGGGTGGTTTTAAAAGTCCTGGGGGCCCAAGAGGTTTTCGGCCTTCCCTGGAGCCTCTGCCAATGATGGGCTCCCACTCTGTGGGTAGGTGAACATCTCGGAGTCCCACAAGGATGCCATCCTTGCTGCCATTACAGAGGGCCACCTAGATCGGAGCCTCTTCCATGGGGCTATCATGTCACTCTTCCCTGTCGTCATGTACTTCTGGAAAAGGTAACTATACCCCCTCCCCTGAGGACCGTGAGGTCAGAAAAACACACTGGACTTTTGTAGAGAGTTTTCTGTCCCCCCGTAGCCCTCTGTGTCACTGCTTCCAGTTTCATGGTGTATTGTTCTCCTACTTGCTGTACTCCATCCTCACACTCCCCTACTGAACACTGAACCAGAGGGCGGAAGACCACATAAGACTGGGGATCAGAGTGCCTGGCTCCCACCTCTCTCTCTCACCCGGGTTTGCTGGGATCAAAGGTGTTAGTTAGGTTTTCGTAGGTTCCTCACCTAAGGGTCATGGTGGACCACAGCCTTTTGGGAGAAAGTCTGTCAAAGCTTGCACAGCGGTGCTCGTGCTTAAGGAGCCTCGTGGGAGCAGTAAGCCAGCGGAGTTTCACCGTGTTATGTCCAAATCCCATAATTACCAGTAGGGGCACAATGGCTAGATATTTTTATTTTCAAGAGGAGCTAGAAATTCAGACGTTTATGCCATATCTCCCAAGGTTAAAGTAGCAAATGTGGCAACTAACTCAAAACTGAAACGTGGTGAGGAAACTGTCAAGGCCAGAAACCAAAAATGAAACAAAATATCTGCAGGATAAATTCAGCGGTGCCCACTGGTTCCTAACCTGTCCTGTCAGGGTTGGGGCTAGACTGGCCTAGGTCCTCCCAGCGGGCTATTCACGCCTGCGGTCCACTGTGGCTCCGGCTCAGACCCTCCACACGGTGACTGGCAGGGTGCTGGGTGATGGTGACCACAGGACAACTGCCTGAAATGGTCCCAGACCAGGCTAATTGGGGTGTTTAGGTTATTACTGTGACTCCAGCTCTTAGCGGTTTCCCTCTCCCACACACACACAAAAAAAATCTTACTTTATTAAAATAGAAATGTAATCACCAATCACCAACCATTATTTTTAAATCCCTAAGGTAATAAATTATTTAACACAAGATTGAAAGAAAATTTTTTTTTAATCTAAGTTCAAGATAACCAATTGAGCTTTTTGAACACCCATTGTTATCTAGCACTTAATTCTAGATGTGATTCTAGTTCTGCGAACCAGAACTAAATAGAAATTCATCACGAAACTTTCTGGAGGACCAGAAACCCCTGGTAAATACGTATGTGCTGCTCCTGGCTTGATTGGCGCTCAGCTCTGTCTCATCCCTGTTTAGAAGTATAGGGCTGCTTCACGGAGGCTTTGGAGTCTAATCCTGATTAGAATCAGCTGGTTCTTTACTTGCTTTCCTATATATTTATAAATAGCTTTATATTGTGCAAACGGTGTCCACATCTCTGACCATAAGTGAACCTCTCAACAACCCTATGAGGTGGGTGGTGCAAACTATTATTATCCCTATTTTGTAGATGAAGAAACTCAGGTTCAGAGTGGTTAAGGGACTTGCCTAGGTAAGTGGTACCACTTTGTAAGTGGTAAAACCAGGATTAGATACCAGGTTTCCTGGTCTCTTAAGCATCATGAAGAATGAATCCATGGCATATTGCTAGGTCCGTGAAGGGAGGGGGGCCCAGGTCAGTGAGTAGAATAGGAGAAACCAGCTGTGATCCAACTGAACGCCCCTGGGGTAAGATGAAGGAAAGTAGCAGTCAAGACCACCAGAGCCAAGGCTGGATGGAAAATAAATGCGGTCTTCGCCAAGACCAGCCTCCAAGGAGTCCAAGCCAAGGGCAGGCTAAGGGAGCAAGGGGTTAGGGGCTAGCGGGGAAGAGATGGAGAGTGTTGTGAGGGCTTCTAGGGAGCAACGGTGCTCAGGCTGCAGTGAGTCTGAGTTCATGTGAGGAGCTAAGCCTGCTCCAGGGAAACGGCCAATGGGGATGAGGTGTGGGGGTCAAGGCCTCAGTAAGGGACAGGGTGGAAACCAGATCGGGGAGGGACCTGAGGGGGGCCCGTCAGACACTCTGGCTGCACCAAGTGGGGTTAGATGGGGAGCTCAGAGTCTGATGCCCAAGCAAGTACCCCAGGGTGGGGTACGGCAGATTCTTCACAGACTGCATTCACTGGTGATTCCAGAAGGAAGTCCCAATGTGCTGCCCACACCAGGCCCTCACTGGAGCCGTGCCTGGATGAAGAGGAAGCCTCAGAAGGACTTCTGACAGGCGGCACTCTGAGGCCAGCTGCTCTCCTCTCCTCTGTTGGACACCCCACTCTCTATGAGGATTAGTCCCGACCCCACTTCCCTGTGCTCTGTGTTTCAGCCCCCTCAGCGGGTGGTTTCTCCCTGTGACCAAAAGCCGTTCTTCTCACAGGTTTTGCTCCTGGAAGACAACCCACTCTTACTTCCAGTACAGGGGCGAGACGTTCAAGGACAGAAAAACTCCTCCTAAACCTGTACTTGTAAACAAGCACCCTCCTTGGAATGGAGGTAAGCTCCACCATGAGCCCACCGCCCCATTCTCTAGCAAACGAGACTCAGGAAGGGAAAGCGAGGGCCTGAAGCGCCCACTGTAGGACTGCACAGAGGGTGTTTGCTGGAGGGATGGGCATCTCATCAACTTGGCCTCAGAGAAGCATTAGATATATTTTATCTGTGGCTATCAGTGCTGGCAAGAGGGTGCCCCACCCATGGGCGGCTCCCCAGCAGTGCCTCCCAGGATGCCTCTGGATATGCGGGTCATCGTCTCCATGGTGGGGACGTGGAGGTGGTGATCTGCTTTACTGCGTAAGGAGGTTCTGCTCCAACTCTTTCCCTACCGTTTGAAAACCATCTGTGTTATAGTGTTAAGGGAGAGAATGAAAAAGTGAATGTCGAGTATGATTTTAATGCAGTAAATAAATATATATATATATATATTTTTTTTTTTTTAATGAAAGCCTGGGATAAGCTTAGAAATAAAGTGTTAATAGGATTATCTCTGTGTGGTTGGTTTTGAGACATTTATATTACATTTACATTAAATTTATTGATTAATCATACATTATTAATATATGTTAATATGTTCATAAATGAATAAATGTGTTTGAGAACACATATATATGTGTCTCCTTAGCACGGAGCAGTTAAACCCAGGCCCTTTCCCAATACCTGCACTGAGATCAATACTTGAGTGAAAGGGAATTTTATTTTTTATTTATTTCTTTTTATTTATTTATTTATGTATTTTATTTTCTTTCTTTCTTTTTTTTTTATGCTGCGAAAGGGAATTTTAAAGAGAGGCAGGAGAGTGCAGGGGCCAGTGTCTGGTGAGGGTAAGGCTAGGTGTCTCTGCAGTGGAAAGTTCTGGAAACCAAAGAGCACAGGTCTGTGAACCTGGAAACAGTACCGGCATCAGAACAAAGCATAGAGATAGGACAGGAGTCTTTAAAACAGCAGCTCGCTGTCCCATGATGCTGCTGAGCATTGTGTTGTTTTAGCTCATACCAGCCGGGTCCTCATGTCCATTCCCCCAGATGGTCACCCCGGCTCCCCCCGCATCCCTCACAAGCAAGGATGCCACCCTCTTCTTGGAGCACAAATGAGGGCCCTGGAGACCTAAAATCCATCTCTGGCTGTACAGCCCGGCTCCTGCCCCTCTGAGAGAGTCCTCACCTCAGTAGGAAACAACTCACCCACCTCCCTGGCTGCAGCCACCCCGATGGTCAAGGAACATGGCTTATTATCCTTGTCTCTGCCTTGTGAAATGTCACATCAGCAGACCGAAATCAGCAGTCTTCACAGTATGTGAGCCATGAGTGCAAGGGCTTATTTAGGAGGGGAGGGGGGGCGGGTAGAGTAGGGGGAGAGGAGGGGAGCAGTAAGAGGAAAAAGAGAGGGAGGTGGGCAGTCAGGGCCGGCAATGCGACTTGCTCCGAGGAGCAAGAAAATGCCCCTAGGGTTAGCTCAAGAAGCCTCAGCCTTTGGCTCATTTCCTGTACTGAGCTCCAGGGAGGTAAATCCCTCAAATCTTTTCTGGTCTCAGAAGTTGCCAAAGGGCAGCAAGATGCTCTGAATTAAGAGGCCAGGCCACTTGGGTTCTAGGCCTGGGGAGTCATCGTGTAGGACCTGAGGGACCTTGAGCCTCTTGCGTCTCCTTCTGCAGCCTCAGACCCCTGATCTCACATACAGAGGTTTGGATTTAGGCAATGTTCTATCATTAACATCCTGTAATCCAAGGCGTGTTAAACAGGAGCCTTCTTTGCTTACTCAGAAAGATGTGTTTTGTTGCGTATTGCTGTAAGGGTTTTTAATGCTCCCCCTTCTTTCTTCCCCAGGAGACCACACCATCTTAAGGTTCACCTTGCTCAAAGGTATGGAATGGGTGCAGCCTCAGCAGCAGGATGTCATAGCAAGTCCAGGCCAAAATTGTGAGTTGGAGTTAGGAACCCCGCTGATATCAAAAGTCCACTGCTGAATTAGAGTTTTAGGGTGACCCTAAAGCCAGCTTAGCCAATCTCCCTATTGACAAGGAGGAGACTGAGATCCCCCAAATATGGACTGACTTGCTCAAGATCACACAGCTTGTGAGTGGCAGGGATGGGGTGGAAAGCGGTCTCCTGACTGTCCTCGCAGGGGTCGGTGCGCAGCTCTCATTAGAATCATCGTATCTTCTTGATTCTCTTCCAGCCCCTTGAAGGTGGGGACCTTAAACTTCTCGGTGTTTCTGCTGCCTCCTCTGCCCATTTCCAGGTGTGGTGTGTGACCTTTATTAAGAGATGAGCGTAACCCCCCAGTTGTTACTTTTTTTCCCCTCGCCCTGAGGGCACCTGCTGGCTTGAACAGGACCTCCGTCCCATCTCTCCTGCTTCCTGGAGGTTCCTGTTCCTGCTCTTACGCCTGTAATAAACACTCTGGTGCTCGCCTACCGTGTTGGGGACAAGTTATATCCTTTTGCTTCCCTGTCTTCAGCCTCTAAGAGTCAATCCCATTCCCAAACACTAAAGCTGCCTTCTTTCCTCCTGGTCGCGCCCAACAAGCCTTTCCTTTCTGTCCCATTGTCAGCTTCTATTTCCATGTTGGCGATACTGCTTCTCTGAAATGCCAGCTTGACGGGCCTGCCTATTTGCATGTGTCCCCTCATTTTTTAATGGGGAGGCCATTATGGAACATTTCCCATGATCCATAGTGTCCAAACAGCCCTAAAGTCTGGTGATTCCAGTGTTCATCTGGCCTAATCTCCTTATTTTACTTCCCTGGGTCAATGATGTTGGTGGCATGACCTTTGCATCCAGACGAAATGTCTCCTAGGACAAAAACGGCAGCATATAAACTGGGTCTCTTGACTCTCCCTGGAATGTCACAGTTTGACCTTCACTTTCCCAGCTCCTTCCCTGGAAGCTGTCCTGGGATGGGCCTCCCAGGGCTGGAGGTCCTCCAGTGAGTGTCTGTGCCCTGAGTTCTGATGGGGTTTTTCTCTGTATTTGTCTTTAGCTTCATCGAGCAACCTGACGCAGCTAAAACATTCCCTCTCCGCCGTGCAGCTGTGTTCTGTCCCGGGGTAGGCACAAGCTGGAAGTTTCTTCTTCATCCAAGTATACCACGGGAGACATGGGGAGAAACTTCCTGGAGACCTAGCTCCCCCTCCTGACACTCCTTGGCATCTAAACCCAAGAAGTTGAGCTTGCTGCTTCCAGAGAAGCCTGTAGTTGGGGTGTTTATCCTGGGAGTGTCCTCACCCACCTCCATTAGGACAGGCATTTTGAGGAAGCGGAAGCCCCCTTACCCACTTTCTAGTAGAATACCCTTGCTGGGGGAAGAGCGTCTCAGATGGTCTTTCATTGCTGGCTTCCCTCATCCTCCAGCCTTCTGGGTCAGATGCATAAGATGGGAGGAAAAAGAAGAGGTGTCCTTCTGCTTGGCCATAAGAACAGACAGGATTTAAGGCTGTCAAGACCTGATTCAGCCTAACTCACTTCTGTACAAGCATCGAAGTAGGACTGGTGCTAAGTTGGGGCTCTGGGAGAATCCCTTGGGAGTCATGGAAAGTACAGCTGAGCAGAGCTGAAGAGCTGAGGTCAAGGTCATAGACAGCGAGCTCTGTGAATGGCGGGCCTGGTTTCCTCACCAGCCATCCCACCTTCTCAGACCTGCTGCAAGTCCAAGGATTTGGGAGCTTTCCAGGTATCATTGGCCAGTGCTGATGCCTGGAAGACAAGCCAGGTACTTTGGAGCTCCGTGTAGGGAAAGGCAACGCATAGCTTCAGAAGATAACAAGCTTTTGGGGAAGAAGATGAGAATAAGAGCGGAAAGGGCCCTATCTTGAAGGCAAAGGGTTTTGGTTTGGGGTGTCGTCATTCCTAAAGTGAATGACGGCAACAAACCAGCGGAGAGCACAACATCAGTTCCCTCATCGACATGGCGGTAACTCACCACTCCTCTCTTCCTTCAGACAAAAATTACCCGGCACCAAAAGGGAGAAGAAGTAATCTCGCCAGGCCCCCGACAGAGGCACATCACCTCTCAGCAGCCTCTTAACACTGACAGAAGCTCTTCTGGTCAGAAATTAAATGCCCTGGTGCCGTCTGCCCTGGAAAGATCAGTGGGGTGACAGCCCAGACACGGCAGGACTGGACCGCAGTAGGTAAGATGCGGGTGGAGAGCATGAAGGGAGCACCTCTGCTCTCCTTCCTCCTGGGGGTCCTGTCAGACATGGTCTTTCCACAGTGGACATGTCAGGAGATCTGGGTTCCAGTCCTACCCTGTAGCCACGTGTGGCCTTGGGAACCCCTGACTCAAGGTTGTTGAAGAATCCTATGAGAAATGTGGGTAGATGGCATTACGCAAACTAGGAAGCAAGGTGCTCTTTGTCTCAGCAGTGACAGATGGGGTCTCCATGCTAGGATCTCCCATTTGGACAATCACTCACATCACTGACAATCACTGAGTAGGAAAAAAAGCTCTGTTCTTTCATTGAGTCTTGCTGACTTCCTTTGGTTTTTTTATACCATTTCACCTCAGAGATCCCAGATCTAGCATGTTCCAACACCAGATTTAGGCTCGTGTCACAAAATCAATCACCTGTAAAATGCAGGCAGGTAATATGAATGAGAAAAGCAACCCGTGAGGGATTGGCAGAGGCTGGTGAACCTGAGGACACATTGCAGAGGGGACAGCAACAGTTAGCTCCAGCCAGCCAGCCAACCCCGGGTGGCCAGAGCTGCTTACTTGGGGATAAAAAAGTAAGAAAAAGAAGAAAGGAGGGGAGAAAGGAAAGAGGGAGGGAGGAAAAGGGGGAAAGGACAAAGAAAAAAGGATGAGAAATTGAAAATTTCTGGAATCCTATGCAGGTCAATCAAAACTTACAAATTTGCTTTAAGCTTTTTCTTTCCCCTTGAAATTATATTTGGGTCCTGGGTCTATCTTAGGCAGAAAATACAGAAGTCTCAACAATAGACCCATAGGGGCCACTGACATCTAAGGAAAAGACCAAGGAGAAGAGCCAAGTAAGGAAGCTGGCCGACTCTGGTCCCTGTATTAGTTTTCTGTTGCTACTGTAAACAATTACCAGAAACTTAGTGGCTAAAACTAACACAAAAGGACTATCTCACAGTTGTGAAGGTCCGAAGCCTGACCTGGGACGTATCGGGCCAATGTCAAGGTGTTGGCAGGACCATACCCTTTCAGGAGTCTCTAGGGTGGGTTCGTTTCCTTCTCATTCAGGTTGGTGGTGGAATTCAGTCCTTACAGTCAAAGCACTGAGGTCTGGTTTCCTTGCCAGCTGTCAGCCTTCTTTTGTCTGATTGAAAAAGCCTCAACTCCTTAGTGACACGTATAAGACCACTGACAATTTGCCCCCAATCTGGGTTTAGCAACACAATTGTCTAAAATGCCCTTCCCTTTCTTCTGCACCTGGTGATGAGACATCACAACGGTGACACCTCCTAGTTGTCTTCTCTCTCCTCTCTCTCTCTCCTCTTTGTTTCTGCAACACATATTCTGCCCCCACCCCGCCCCCGCTCCCCGCCACTGTGGAGATGCCTGTTTGTGGATGTGCCTCACCTACTAGACTATATACTCTTATAGGGCAGAGCTCATGTCCTATTTTTCTTGTACCTCCAACACCAACCACAGTGCCATGCAGATAAGAGTTGCCCATAAATTCACATTGAATGCATGAGTAAATGAACTATGCTAGGGGCTGGGGAAAACAGAATTTGCATTTGATGCCACCACTGACCATACAGTCAGTTATGCTGACTCTACAGCCAATTAGAGTAGACAGTGCTGTTTACCAGAAAATCAAATCATTGATCAATTACAACTGTGACTGGCACCATACATTCCCCTTATGAAACTTTTTTATGTTCCAATGACTCTAGACGCTTCAAGAACTTTCTGGGTTTTTTAGGAAGCTGGTACAACCCGTTCAGACTAAAGAGTGACATAAAGAGGCAGAGGACAACAAACCAAGAGAGACTGAGAGAGATCTACCTTCCACCTGCAGGAGCCTTTTCAGTCATATGTGTCAGGGTGTGACATGAAATCTCCCCTCTTTCTGCAGAAGTATGAAAAGACATCTGTCCCTGATGAGCATCATTATAATCATTGTTTTGAACTTTGTCTCGGGTAGGTTGCTTGCTTCCATATTCTTTAGTTCTTTTTCTAGAGTTTTCTTCTGTTCTTTTATTTTGGATGTATTTCTTTGTTTCCTCATTCTGGCTGCCTCTCTGTGTCTGTTTCTATGTATTAGGTAGGGCTGCTATGTCTCCCAGTCTTAGCCAGGTGGCCTTATGTAGTAGGCACCCTGTGAGGCCCTGGCACAGTCTCCCTGGTCACCTGCTCCAAGAGTGTCCATTGTGTGTGTTGTGTGCACCCTCCTGTTATAGTTGAGCCTTGATTGCTATCGGCACATTAGTGGGAGGTGTTGGCCTACAGATGGACTGGCTGTGGGGTTTGGCCACATACATAGCTTATGGGCTGCAATGTGGGGGGCCTACCCCACTGAGTGGAATTTGCCCCAGCAAGCTCTGGTGCCTGTTGAGAGTGCCCTTTGTGTGTGCCACTTGTGGGGCTAATTGGGTGGTGTTCTGCTGTAGTCTGAAGCTAACCTCCAAGTGTGTTGGTTCTGGGGCCTCTTGGGAGGGACTGCAGTGCAGGCCCAGGCCACCCAGTGCCTGTGACCAGCTGGGGACTACCTGATAAAAGCTACAAAGGGATCTTTTGTTCACTGCCTGTGCTCAAGTGAGGCACGTGGCACAGGCCACGCTATGAACTGAGAACAGCTGCCACCAGTAACGGCCTGGGTTAGCTCTGCAAAAAGCTAGGACACCCTGATACATGCTTTCACCTGCCAGCTGCCTTAAGGTTCAGCCACTGATAAATCCACCTGTGGTATGCACCTTGGGTGAGGCAGGGTCTCAGGGAGTTACTAGAGTGGGAAGAGTTGTGGTCACCAGGTTAATGTAGACTCT
Source organism: Hipposideros armiger (assembly GCF_001890085.2). Taxonomy (NCBI): domain Eukaryota; kingdom Metazoa; phylum Chordata; class Mammalia; order Chiroptera; family Hipposideridae; genus Hipposideros; species Hipposideros armiger. The sequence goes on from NW_017731372.1 coordinate 344,613, forward strand.
GGTTTGGTGCCAGTGCTGAACCTAGAGCTACTCAGCAAAAGCCTCAGAACACACCAAAGCCAGTCACTGCCCACCTGGGGCCCATGGACTCTGATAGTTTTCCAAGAAAGAGTGCAATGCAACAGGGCTGGGTGCTCACAGAGAAAGTGCCTCTAGCGTGGGGCAGGGTCCCCATGAGTCAGCAGGGTGGAGGAAGCAGAGCTCACCAGACCAATAAGATTCAGATTTGCCCAGTGGGGGGTGGGCTCAACACAGAAAACATGGCACCCGCCTGCCGGCTGCACAAGAGGAAGACTCCTCACAGGGAAAATAGCAACTGTCCTCCAGCCCTCACTTCATAGGCACACACCTCAGTCTGCCCCCTGTATGTCTCCAACATCCCCCAAGTTACTGTCCCATCGCTGGAGCCCAAGGTAGGTGCCTGAGAGTGAAACAGTCTGTGTGCGGACCGTTTAAATGGATGCCTGGGATTCCCATAGCCTACCGTCCCATCTTGATGGTCAGAATCCCCACTGTTTTTCAGAGCCAGTTGTGGGGGCTCCTCTTCCCAGCACCAGTCTTCCAGGCTGGGGAGACTGGTGTGTGGCTGTGGTACCTGCTCCTATGGGGGAACCTCTGTGGCCAGATATCCCTTCCGATTCTCAACCACCTCATGGAGATTTGAGGCTAGCCCGTTTTGTGTCTCTGACCTCCTACCAGTCTTGACGTGACTTCTTCTTTATGTCCATAGTTATAAAACTCCAGTTCAGCTACACTTCAGATGATTCTTCAGGGTGATTGTTCTGGTATATCATTTAGTAGTCATTTTAAGGTAATATTCTGCAGTTTAAATAAGATGTGGCAGTTATTCTTCTTGGTGTTCGCTAAGTTTCCTGGATCTGTGGTTTGGTGTCTAGCATTAGTTTGGGGAAACTCCAAGTCATTATTCCTTCCAATAGTTCTTTTGTTCCTTTCCTCTCTTTCTGGTTTTCCCAGTAATTAGTACCTTCCAGAAATCATCAGGCCCAGATTGGTTTACTGTTGAATTCTACCAGACCTTTAAGGGAGAAAGCATACCATTTCTCCACAATCTCTTTTTTTAATCTCAAAGGATAAAATCAGAGGGAATGTTTCTTAACTCATTCTATGAAGCCAGCATTACCCTATGCCAAAATTAAACAAAGATGTAACAGGTAAGAAAACCATATTCCTTAAATGATTGGTAGAATTCAACAGTGAACTCATCTGGACCTGATGATCTCTGTATTGAAAGGTTTTTAATTATTGATTCAATTTCTCTAGAAAGATATAGGCCTATTAAAGTTGTCTATTTTCTTTGGTGTGAACACTGGCAAATTGTGTCTTTCAAGGAATTGGTCTATTTTGTCCAGGTTATCAAATCTGTGGCACAGAGTTGTTCATAGTATTCCTTTATTATCCTACTGTCTATTTTGTCTTGTGTGAATATTGGCAAATTGTATCTTTCAAGGAATTGGTCCATTTTATCTAGGTTATCAAGTCTGTGGCATGGAGTTGTTTGTAGTATTCCTTTATTATCCTATTTATGTCCATGGGATCTGTAGTGATGTCATTTATTATATTAGTAATTTGTGTTCTTTCCATTTTTCTTAGTTAGCCTGACAAGAGGCTTATTGATATTATTTTTTCAAAGAACAAGCTTTTGGTTTCATTGATTTTCTCTATTGACTTTCTGTTTTCAATTTCATTGATTTCTACTCTGGTTTTTATTATTTATTTTTTTCTGCTTACTGTGGATTTAATTTGTTCTTATTTTTCTAGTTTTCTATTTACTATTATTAAGAGTATATGTATATAGAAGTCCTAATGATGGTTAAGATAATTATGTGATGAATGTACATCTTTAAAATACCAGAAGATTAATGGTAATTATTCTAAGTGTAGGGATTACAAGGGGGCATTTATTTTCTTCTCTGCTAAAATTAACTTTCCTGCAATGAACTAAAATTAAATATACACACACACATATAGCACATATTTCAAGCACCAACTCTATTTTTTTTTATTCTTAAAAGGATGAAGTTACATGCTTAAAGTAGTTCATTGGAGTGTTATTCATATTACTAAGAAGAAGCAAGCTAAAAATAAGCCAAATGGAAATGATTAAACAGTCTTTGATATCTTTACTTGATAGAACATTATACAGTCATTCAAAATAATTACAGTGAATCAACATGATGTTACATTTGTAATATAATAGGTAAAAAAGCATCTGAATAGAATAACACACCAGGGTATCAATTATGCAATACTCTCCTAGGCATGTATACAACATCTAAGATGGAATACAGACATTTTGAACTTTATTATCATAATGGGAGTACGCTTTTGTTTTATTTCTGATACTCCATATTATTATTTATCCAATAATATAAATTATAATAAAATTTAGATTTCTCACAAGACAACATTAATCTTATAAATTTTATTACTCATTTAAAAATTGGTTTATGTCTCCAAGTTCAAGTTTATTTTGATTCTGGTTATTTTTGACTCACCTATTTACTTAAAAAAAATAAAACCTAACACCTTACAAGTCTTGTTTTACTTTTGATTCGCTTCTCATCGAATAATATCCAAGAATCCCACCTGAAATGTGGAAAGACCCTACTGGCTGGGTGGCATTGGACAAATCACTAAACATGTTTGAGTCTGTGTTAGATCTGTGGAATGAGCAATACACACCTGACTTGGGTCTAGGGGCAGAATAGGTGCTATCCTTACCTAGGGCTACTAGAGCTTCACCGTGGGGGATCATGATTTGGTTCCTTACCTTGCATCGCCAGAGTGGAGAAGAAAATTGAGACCACAGTTCCAGGACCATGGCAAATAAACTCTGCCCTCAAGGGGCTCTTAGCTACCATGCATGCCAGCAGAAAAGATACACCAGTATATACTGCCAACTTTTTGAGGCGGGGGAATCGTCACGAATTTCCCACTCACCAGTCTCCTGTATTGCTCTAAGGGGCATCAGGGAATGCCACTCAGCCAAGAAGGCCAGATCTGTGACTCTAGGGTTGGAGAAGGAAGCTGCTTTCAAGGCCACTGGCCTGCCCCCCAGGGCCTCCTGAATGCGGAATCAGCTATGATGGGGTTGAGGATGTGCTTGGAGCAGGTGGTGGGAAGGTGACTTCTGGTCTACAGCAGAAGTGGACAGAAGTGCAGTACTGAGAAAAAACATATCCCATATGCCCATGACTTCAGAGCTCTGGAGTACAACTGTCTCCTTGAAGTGGGCTGGGTGGTAATGCCACACACCCTTGTGGAATTGCTATCTCCTTTATATATGAACTCAAACCTTCTAATAAATAGCTTTGTAATTCTAAATGGGGTAATGGGGTCAGTTATTTAAAGCTAATAAACAAGATGAAGATAAGAAAGGATGGAGCCAGCTTGGCATTATGATGACAAGGATGGTTCAATGAGAGAAAGCCAGAGCTCTGTGGACTGGAAAGCTCTGTGCAGAAATAATTCTGAACCAGCTGATTCCAGTTGATATAAATGATTGACATATCTAGGCACTCATTACAAATCAGAAAACCAAGGCTTAATTTTAAAACTCAATGTAAGCTTGCCACTCCTAAAACTTTAAATAAAAGCCTTAAGTTTGTTCCCAGCACTTCTTAATTTCATTCAGTGACACCCATTTGAAACCACCTTCTCTTTGGGAAGTACCTAAGATACTGGTTTTTCCCAGCTCTCCCCATTACAAAGCTCCGTTTTTACCACCACAATGAGGATGAGTAAAAAGAACATCAGGCTTAACACCAGAAAATCTGTTCAAATCAAGACTGTGGCACCTCTTGGCTGTGTATTAGAGTAAGTCAACATGTCTCTAACCTTAGTCTCCTCATCTGAAAAACGAAGATAACAACACTGACCGTAGAGGATTGTTTAGAAAACTAAGAGATAAAATATGCAGGTATAATTATAAGTTATAAAGCACCATAAAAATGTCAGGTAGGGCTATTACTCATGTATGAAGGAAGTTCATTCATTTTTCAATGCGTATTTATTGAACATTACCGTGTGGCAGGCACTGTGCTAGGCAGTAATGATGCAAATCAAACTCTTCTCTCTCTCTCTCTCTCTCTCTCTCTCTCTCTATATATATATATATATATATATATATATATATATATATATATCATTGGCCCCAAGGAGCTTAGATCCCACGGGGGGAGAAGCATGATAAAGGTGGGGAGAAGCACGCTGTGATGTGGGTATGGGTGCTAGGGAGGCAGAAAGCACTGACTGGGGTGTGGGAAGTGAGGGTGTTCTGAGGAGGTGACAATGGCATTGTCTCCCTATGGATCCAAAAGCCAAAAACCAAATCCAAGTTACGCCTCTGTGAGATGGCCAACACACTCCGTGGTCCAGGGCCCCAACCAGTTTGAAAGGACCCCAGCCCCTTAAGAAGGAGTTTCTCAATCTCAGTACCACTGATATTTCAGGCTGGGTGATTCTGTGTTGTGGGGGGCTGTCCTGTGCATTGTAGAGTGTTTGGCAGTACCCCTGACCTCTGCCTACTATGTGCCAATGACACCCTCTACCCCCCAGCTTGGACAGCCAAAAACTTCTCCAGACACTGCTAAATGGCCTCTTAGAGGCAAAATTGCCCCCTGTTGAGAGCTACTGCCTTAAGGTCATAGAAAACCAGTGCAGGTGGTATAGAAGGACGGGAATTCATACAGTTAGTGCTTAGACTTATACTAGTGCTCAATAACTATTGAATGAATGAATCAATCAATCAATCAAGGGCCACCTGGAGCCCCTTTGACATATTCCTTTTAGGTCTCATCCAGAGTAATTAAGTCCTAATGTGCCCAAGTGAGAGGTAGCAATAACACCCCCATCCATTTACACAGTGCTCTGTACAAGTTGTATGATCTGGGGCAAGTCGTTCAAACTCTGAGTCTCAAGTTCATTAGTTCATAAAGAAGGATATTAACCCATCTCGCAAGATCACTGGGAGAATTATGTGAAATAATTCATGTAAAACATACAGCATTGTCTAGGCACTCACCCCTTTGGTGCAATTTACAAAAGTAAGCTTAAGCAGGATGCTCTCTCGGCTCCTGCCTCGAAGCTTTCTTTACCCATAAAAAGGGCCAGGGTAATTTGAGCATACACTTTATTTGTTATAAATGTGGGGCATGCCAGGCATTGTGCCAGGAACTGACAATTGGCTATCTAACTCATCCCACACAAGCAACCAGGTTAGTTAAGAGGCCCAGAGAGTTGTTGACTTGCTCAGGATTATACAGCTAGTAAGGGCCTCCGTGAACTCAGAAGGCTTGGTCAGCACTCAAAGCTGGCCAGCCTTCCAGCCACTGCTGGCCCCATCATGCCAGGGCTTCTTGGTGAGTTTTGGGAAAATACTTTCTGTATTCTGAGTTCTGTAGTTTCATATAGACATAGATGACCAGATCGGGGAATGTCTCCTGCAGATACTGAGAAGGGTCTCCAATTCTGGACTTCATCCTGAAATGAAATGTAAATATGTTGGCACGCTTGCCCAAGTCCCTCCCCCTTTAGAGCATATGGCCCCAGGATTGCCCTGCTCCCTGGATTTCTAAAGCAGAATGAATGAGGACTTGAGAATCTGACAGAGAAAGAGTTATCTCCTGGCTCTCTAACTAATTGTGTGAACTTTGGCAACGTAATTTTTGGGAACCTCAGTTTTATCACCCATAAAATGGGCATAATACAATTCCACAACCCCTTCTCTACATTTCCAAAATCTAAAACAGTGCTGGAACCTGAAAGGTTTTTATGAATTTGCAGCTAACGTTTTGGCAGCAAAAGCTCATTTAGCTAACATGGGGCTACTTTTTAGACTTTTGTAATGTTCCATTCGCTTTACCCAGCTGCCTGGTCTGCGCGTCCATGTTTCTTAACACAAGGGGATGACTAGCTTTCTGTTTAGTGAAACAGCAAAAGCTAAAAAGGAAGGTGAGAGCTGGGCACATCCATTGTTCACTGTAAGACCCTGGTGATGACCTTTTCCAAACAGAGCGGAGGAATTACCTTTATGTCATCAAAATAAATTTTGTTCTTCCCATCAAACAGCAGATACAAATTTATAATTGGAGTTTTCAGTCATCCTCATTTCATATATGACTTATGGAAAAGATAACAATACTTACCATTTATTCTTGTCTTCATCAATGTGTGCCCCTAAATTCCGGATGAACTTTAGCAGATCACCCACAGTGTTCTGGTAGAAATTGCGTCTCTTTTCATAAAACTTATTCATTTCTTCCATAACATAGCTGTCAATCTAAACAACAAAATGTCAGACAAAAATGTGGCAGCAACACAAAATAAATCCTGATGGAATACAAAAAAATGCAAAATACAAATTTGAATATATATCAAAACTACCACTAATTAAAAGAAAATAATGGGAGTAAATACTGCACATCAAAATGCTAACTGTAGTTGTGTTTGGGTGTGCAATTATGAGTCACTTTAAATTTGTGTATCTATTTTCCAAATGACTTGTTTTCATGAGAAATTCAACATATTAAAACATGGTTTAGGGCTGGCTGAGTGGCGCGTTGGTTAAGAACTGGCTTGGAACGCCAGAGGGCCCC
>NW_017731372.1:351657-378538 GCF_001890085.2 Hipposideros armiger
GCTGCCATGAGTTGCCGGTGATGGCAAAGGCTGTAGCCCCTGCTGCAGTGGGCTGCCATAAGCTACTGTGTGTGGCCGGTAGCCAGCATGAGCGGCCAGCAGCCAGTGTGAGTGGCTGGCAGCCGGTGTGAGCTGCCATGAGCGGCCGTCCAGGGGCCAGCGACTGATCTGCTTCACAGGGGAAGAGCGCGATGATAATACCAACATGGGCCAGTGAAGCGACGTCCCCCACAACTACACTGAAGAACAAAAGGACAGCAACCTGTCTGTTCCCGTTCCCCTATTCCCCAACGCTGTTCCCTCCCCCAAGTCCCCAATAAAATCTTTAAAAAAACCCAAAAAACCATGGTTTAGAAAATCTTGGACTACTATACTAGGCAACTTGCTCATTATAAATCTTTACAATATTTTTATCTTTGTGGCCACCCTTCCAAATTCATACTCGGTTACATTTCCCCCAGATTGAAAGCAGGCCTGACAGCCGTTGCCAAATGAGTGGGGTTGTCTTTTGTTTGTTTTCTTTTTAATTATATTTCCAAAGTGCCATGTGTCTCCTTGCCTCTGGGTGTCCCTGCGCAGTTTCCGTCATATTAATGCCCTCCTGTTTGTGCTGACACCCTTGTTGATGGTTCTCATATTCAGAAAGGGTTTGGAGTAAGAGGACAAGCTACAACAACCATAAAGCCACAGGGCCCTTTAGGAAGAGTGACCCATGACTGGACCAAGACTCGTGAAGACCCCTAAGACTGCCCACATGTACAATGTGTGGACACGTGGGAAATGCTGCGCCATGTGCATGTGGCCGGACGGGGCAGCCCGTGGAAAGAAGGCAGGAGTACACACAGGAAAACTTGGCTCTCGACCTGAGCTGCCCCAAACTGATTGAATGACCACTAAAATGGACAAGTCACTAAAATCAACAGAAAGACAAAGTCTAAAATGGGAATCCAAAGATAAGACTTGAAGTCCACCAAAATTCAATAGAAGTCAATGAAGTGTAGAAGAAAGAACCAATCAATTGGGAAACCAAAGAAGAGGATTCTCTCCCCAACTCTGCCAAACTCTGTCTTTCCAGTCCTGGGTATTTGGGGTTCCACCTCTGAACCTCAGTTTCCTCAGCAACTCAATGACTTAGTAGACTTGATGGCATCATTTTAATGCTTTGTGTAGTGAATGGCTTTAGCGTATGACCTCCATAGCCAGACTGCCTAGCTTCCAGTCCTGCTGCACCCTTACTGGCCCGGGACTGCAATGCCTCATGGTGGAGCACTGCTATTTAGTCAGCTGCTCTTCTCACAATAGCAATGGGATCATTAGCCAGGCCCTTCTCAGAGAAGACATCTTGAGGGCAAGAGCCACAGAAAAGGGGAAGGGTGATGGGCTAGGACAAGCCATCTTAAAGAGGAGCTTAGAAGAGAGTCCGTCAGGAAGGGTTGGCCTCCAAAAGGGAGAGCAGAGACCCACAATGACAGGGGGGGACTTTGATGAGGAGGAAGACGGGGAAATCTCCTCTTTCCCTTCTTGGTTGGGCCAGGCCGCTAGTATAAAAAGGTTAGGAAAACTATCATAAAACATTACACAGTTTCTTATTCCTGGAATAACTGCCTGTCCGTAGGACATGTTCATACCTTAGTGGTCCACTCGTAAAAACTTCTGCGACATTCTGATAGTCCACTATCCAGTAGTCGGAGGATCTCACTCTCCTGATTTCGTGTTTTGATGTCGGATTCATTTCCCACATCCCTAAGCATCCTATAGCGGCTGAGAATGAAAGAGTTATCATGGTATTGCATCCTTCCCGCTCTTTCCAGAAAGAGACAACTGTTAAATTTTGGGTTTTAAAAAAAGTAGTAAAACCATGTCTTTAAAATTATGCATGATGGGAGAAATAGGCTTCTTTTTTTCCCCTCTCTCTCTCTATTCTATTCTTTTCTTTTCTTTTCTATTCTTCAGAAGAGAGAACTAGAACCCAGAGAGGTTAAGTCACCACTCCAACACAGTCAGAAAATGCCCAGCTGAGAAGAAAGCTGATTCCCATCTGACTCCTGGCCACACCACTTCACTATGATGGCTAATTTTATTTGCTAATTGACTGACCACGGGGTGCCCAGATTAAACATTATTCTGGGTGTGTCTGTGAGAGTGTTTCCAGGTGAGGCTGACATGTGAATCCCTGGACCAGTAAAGCAGATTGCCCTCTCCAGTGTTATAGATATAGATATAGATATATAAATTATATATAGATAAATGTCCCTATTGTTCTGTTTCTCTAGAGACCCTGACTAATACACTCATTCTCTCCATTCTGGAAACCCGTAAGATACAGTCAAGTTTTACTTACCTCTCCCAACTCCAGAAGAAAGGGTGATCCAGCAGGCCACTCAGATGGTCCTTCACATTTTCCCCAGGGCAGAAGAGGTGATGAATGAGGTTCTGAATTTCCTCATTTGGAGAACGTTGAATCACCTCTTCATCGCTTTTAGTCTTCAGCGTCTCAAAAAGGATGTCTCCCCCCTTTATCACATATAGGACCAGCAATCCAAGGGCCTGCACAAGAGCCACCAGTCAAGCTGAAGGTGCTTACGAATTATCACTCTATTTGGGTAACCTTGGAGTGTGTGGTGCAGGCTAGGGGCAATGGAAAATGGGCGGGATCTCAAGAAGCCCACAGGCTGGTTAAGGAGAGAAGACACAGGTCTGTGCGTAGAGAACTCTTCAAGGCAGTATATGGCTCCCACAATTTAGGTTTGGAAGGGGCAAAGAAGAATGTTTTAAACAAGTGGAAGGCCAACAGCAGAGGCCAGGTGCTGTGTCTTCTCGGGAGAACTAGTTATTTCAGGACCTTCACCTTTTTGGCCAAGGGTAGCCTCTTTAGAGCTATGGATGGACCCCACCCCTCCCAGGTGCTTCAGAGGGCCTTTGTGTTTGGCCATTTTTGGAGTTTGAATGATGTGAGAAAAGAAATCCCATTTACTTTGTCCTTAGTCAGTGAATTCCTCCTGCAGGAATTTTGTCATGGTTTTAGAGAATCCTCCTGGAGGTACTTTGAGAAAAGGTGTGGAATGCTTAATTTATTTGCATTATTAGTTTATTTAGCTTATTAGCTTATTATTTGCATTTTTAGCTTATAGAGGTATTGGAGAAAGAGCGATCCAAAGAGACACAGAAAGAGATCACGGCAACCACCAGCTCCACACCCAGCCAGGGAAATTCCACTGTCCGCGGGGAAGTGAGGGCAGTGACCACTGGGAACACCTTGGAAGTTCTTTCCTCCCAGGTTGAAGTAGGAACATCCTCTAATTGGCCACAAGAAATCAGGTAATGAACAAAAAAGGAAGCGGAAAGATGGAAAAATAAACCGACTATTGAAATTACCTTTAGATCACTCTTGATTTCCTCTGGCTCTCCAGCCCACTTGATGCTTTTATCAAAATCTGCCAGGCGAACAGCGTTATTGGAATCTAAGGGATAGTTTGCAGAGGTGTGTTGAAAATCCTCATTCTCCATGTTGTGAGTAACTCATTTAAATAATGTAATACAATGTGCAACCCATCATCTCTACATAAGGCAATAATAAAGCTCATATCTGCGTTGCTGTTTACTCCTCAAAACACTGGCCTATGTGTCATTTGATCTGTGAGGCATCTGCCAACAGCAGGTCTTACATTTTACTTCTTCCAGGCCAGGGGGTGGGGAAGGATAAGAATAAATTTAACCAGCATCCATTCATGCAATTCTGGAGGCAAAGAACACAGACTTGTAACGGAGCTGTTGGCAGAGTTAAGATTACATCCTATGACTAACCAACCAACAAGGCTCCAAACCCAACCTGCCTTACATAGCGCTCCACCAAATCCAGCCCACATGCCACAACCCATGACAACATCATAATCGGTTATCGTGGATCAACCATGTGCTTGCTGGCCCCCTTCAGAATCTTTCTTCCTTGAAGGAGGCCCCTGAGTCCTCAGAAAGAGGGATGCGTGGCTGAGAACGGCCAGGAACACGGCAACAGGAAGGCAAGTCAGTGATTCCTGCTTCTGGCTTGGAGTAGTCTGAGAAGGAGGGCTGGGGAGCCCCAGGTAGGATGACGGCCACAATAACTGTGTGCTTCTTGAACCCCTTTTACTCTGAGCTTCAATGTTGTGTGAAAATCCAGAGTTGAACAAAAATGAACCCATCGAGTTATTCACCAAGTGCTGAGTGAGGGGAGAAGGGAAACACAGTTCAGAGTCTCTGGGTGAGGTGCTCAATACTGAACAAATAATTACACAGATAAACATGAAATTAATTGTAATTTTGAAAATGCTAGCCCAATGTGCAGAGTGCTCTGAAAATGTATTACAAGAAAAACTACAGGGCTGTTTGGGGAGCGAGGGGAAGAAGACACAGGCAGAAAAGACGAGTGGAGTCTGGGTGGGTGAGCAGAGTGGGGAAGAGAGGGTGGATTCTCTCTTCCTAGGAATTCCAGAGACTGAAAGGAACCTGGAGAATTCCACTGTGACAGAAAGAAGAGGGATGAAGGCAGAAAGGGGCCGGTAATGAGGTTGAAGGGGCAGATGGGAAGCAGATCATAAACCACACACTGTTTCCAGTCATTTGAACTGATAAATTCCCTTCACTTGTTTAAGCCGCTTTGAGTGGAGTTTTCTGCTACTTAAATGTGAAACTGCCTAACGGAACACTTCACATCTCTTCCAGCACTTGATTTTTTTTTTTTTTTTTAGATTCAACGGATATTGTTAAAGAGCTATAAAAAATGTAAATGCTTACACTTAGTTTCTGTGCTTATATAATCACCAACTATTAACAAACAATTGATGGGCAGAGTTAGGATGAAATCTGCCCATGCCCCCCCCACCTCCCCACCCCCGCCAGTGAATCAAGAACCTCAGTTCTCTTTTCTTCCGCTCTGCTCTTCATCCTCACGAGAGTGATATCACCTAACATTAATATTTTTTTCATATTTATTTTTAAGAAAACAACACGTGTTTAGGTTACTTTAAAAATTAATTCTTTCTCTGTTCATTCTTGCTCCTTAGAAGTCATTGTTCCTCCCAGACCCATTCTCTCCTTCCTGACGCGTATCCTTCAGCAGTTCTTCCATGAAGGGTCTGTGGTTAGAAAGTTTTCCTGAATCCTTGACTGCTTAACAAATGTGTTTATTTTGAATCACATGTGAGCAATAATAATTTGGCTGCTGTCTTGGTCAGCTCTGGCTGCTATAACAAATTCCCATAGACTGGATGGCTCAAAGGACAGAAATCTATTTCTCACAGTTCTGGGTGTGGGAAGTCCAAGATTAGGGTGTCAGCAGGGTTGGGTTCTTGGTGAGGGCATCTCCTGGGTTTACAGATAACCATCTTCTTGCTGTGGCCTACATGGTGGAAAGATAGCTAGCTAGCTCTACTCGTATGACATCTTTGTACAAGGGCACTAATCCCACCAGAGCAATCTGAGAAGCGAGCAAAGCTGAAGGATCAAACTTCCTGATTTCAAACTATATTACAAAGCTATAGTATTCAAAGCAATACGATACCAGCCTGAAACCAGACACATAAGCCAAAGGAACAGAAATTGAGAGCCCAGAAATAAACCTACACATATACGGGTCAATTAATATTTGACAAGAGAGCCCAAAATACTCAATGGGGAACAGATAGTCTCTTTAAAAACTAATGTTGGGAAAACTGGATTGTCACATGCAAAAGAATGACAGTACCACCATCTTACACTACTCACAAAAATTAATTCAAAGTGGATTAAAGACATAAATGTAAGACCTAAAACCACCGTCTTCCAGAAGAATACAATAAAAGATCATTGACATTGTTCTTAGCAATGATATTTGTGTTGGATATGATACCAAAAGCACAAGCAACAAAAGCAAAAATAAACCAATGGGACTACATCAAACTAAAAAGCTTCTGCATGGCAAAAGAAATGATCAATAAGATGAAAAGGCAACCTACAGAATGGGAGAAAATATTTGCAAATCATGTATCTGATATGGGGTTAATATTGAAATATAAAACAATGTATACAACTCAATAACAACAACAACAAAATACTCTAATTAAAAATTGAAAATGGCTAACAGGTACATGAAAAGGTGCTCAACATCATTAATCATCAGGGAAATGCAAATCAAAACTACAATGTGATTTTACCTCATACCTGTTAAAAGGGCTATCATAAAAAAGACAAGCAATGGGGTGGCTGGGTGACTCAGTTGGTTAGAGTGTGAGCTCTGAGCAACAGTGTTGCCAGTTCGATTGCCACATGGACCAGTGAGCAGCGCCCTCTGCAACTAGATTGAAGACAACAACTTGAGCTGAGCTGCCACTGAGCTGCCGACCGGCAGCCTAATGGCTCAGTTGGTTAGATGTATGTGTTCTTAACAAGGTTGCCAGTTCTACTGCCTCATGGGATGGTTGGCTGCGACCCCCGCAACTAGATTGAAAATGGTGACTGGACTTGGAGCTAAGCTGCACCCTCCACAACTAAGACTGAAGGACAATAACTTGACTTGGAGCTGATAGGTCCTGGGAAAGACACAATATTCCCCATAAAGTTAAAAAAAAAAAGACAAGTGCTGGTGAGGATGTGGAGAAAAGGGAACCCTTGTGCACAATTGGTGGGAGTGTAAATTTGTGCAGCCACTGTATAGAAAAGAGTATAGAATCTCAAAAAATTAAAAATGAATCCCACTTCTAGGTATATATCTGAAAAAAATGAAATCACTATCTTGAAGAGATATCTGTACCCCCAGATTCATTGAAGCATTATTTACAATAATCAAGATATGGAAACAAGCTAAGTGTCTGTCAACAGCTGAATAGAATATATCTATGCGAATATATATATATATATATATATATATATATATATATACACAAAAGTGTATACACATTTTAAGGAAGGAAAAAACTGTATTAAAATTACGCTGATGGTAACCAATTTGAGCACCTCTTATAATTGCAGATGTCAAACGTGACTTGTGTTCATCTTTTGATATCGGTATACAAGATTTGACTATTATGATTTTAACACAGTTTTTCCCTTTCTTAAAATGTATGTACATTTTTTTGGCACCCGCTATATATATAATGGAGTAGTATTCAGCCATAAAAGAGAAGGAGGGCCGGCCGAGTGGCGCGATGGTTAAGAACTCGCTTGGGATGCCAGAGGGCCCCGGTTCGGATCCCACATATGAGGGCTAGTGACACTGCCCTCCACAGCTAAGATGCTGAACAACAGCTCAACCTGGAGCTGGGCTGCTGTGAGTCGCCGGCGACGGCGTAGGCTGCACTCCCTGTGGCAGTGGGTTGCCATGGGCTACCGTATGTAGCCAGCAGCCAGCGTGAGCGGCCAGCAGCCGCAGTGAGCGGCCGTCCAGAAGCCAGCGACTGATCTGCCTCGCCAGAGAAGAGCGCAATGATGGTGCCAACTTGGGCCAGTGAAGCAACAACCTCCACAACTAGATTGAAGAACAAAACGACAGCAACTTGTCTGTTCCCCTTCCCCCAATTCCCCAGCACTGTTCCCATCCCCCCAATTCCCCAATTAAAAAAAAAATCTTTAAAAAAAAAGAGAAGGAAATCCTGCCGTTTATGACAACATAGATGAACCTTGAAGGCGTTGTGATAAATATAGTAAGACAAAGATGAGTACTATATGATCTCACTTATATGTGGAATCTAAAAAGACTGAACTCATAGAAACAAAGAGTCGATTGGTGGTTGCCAGTGCCAGGGAGTGTGGGAAATGGCCGAAGGCGGTCAAAGGGCACAGGCTTCCAGTTATAAGTGAATAAGTTCTGCGGATCTAATGTACGACATGGTGACTGTGATTAACTATACTGTATTGTATACTTGAAAGTTGCTAAGAGGCTAGAACTGAAAAGTTAACACACACACACACACACACACACACACAAAATGGTAACTGTGAGGTGATGGATATATTAACTAACCATATTGTGGTAATCATTTCACAATATTTATAAATATAAATAGTCACATTGTACACCTTAAACTTACACAATGTTGTGTCAATTTCATCTCTCTAAATCTGGGGAGAGAAATGATTTCTGATTGTGAAAAAAGGCACTAATTCCATTCATAGGGCCCCACCCTCTTGACCTAATTACCTCCCAAAGTCCTGACCTCCAAACGCCATCACATTGGGATTAGAGTTTCAACATATACATTTGTGGGGAGCACAAATATTCATTCCATTGCAGCTGTTAAACAGGTTCTTTCTCTTCAGCTCTTTCTTTTGGTATCCAGTATGCTAAAGAGAAAAGTCTTATGCCAATAGAAATCTGGTTTCTATGTAGGTAACTTGTTTTTTCTTGGTTGCTTTTGAGTTTTTCTCTTTTTTCCCTTAATGTTTTGAAATACCTTTAAGATGTGATTCAGTAGGTTCTTTTTTTTCCTTATTTATCGTCAGCTCTTAGTGACTCTTTCTGATACAAGAACTATATCTCTCTTTAGTCCTGGGACATTCTCAGCTACTTTTTTCAAATATTGCTTCAACCTCATTCTCTGTCTTCTCTCCATCTGAATGCCTATTAGAACTTCTGGATCTAATTCATGACTCTATTTTGTTTTTGTTTTTTTTAATGCTTTCCATCCCTTTATGCTTTTGTTATCTCCTAAGAGAATTTCTCAGGCAAATCTTCTACTTTATTAATTTAATGTTCGATCCTGCCTTAAAATCTTAAAATTTAAACAGTTATATTTTTTATTTCCAAATTCTTTATTTGGTTCTTTGGACAATGCTTCTCCTTGCTTCTTGGATAAAATAATATTTGTTTTCTGGTTCTACTAATTATACTTACTTTAAAGTTGTGTTTTGGTTACTCAATGTGGCAGACTAAATAAATACCCATGTCCTCATCCTGGAATCTGTGAATGTATCTTTTTCTTTCATTTTTAATAAACTTTATGGGGGAACAGTGTGTTTTTCCGGGACCAATCAGCTCTAAGTCAAGTCATTGTTTTCAATCTAGTTGTGGAGGGCACAGCTCACTGGCACATGTGGGAATTGAACCAGCAACCTTGGTGTTATGAGCCCGCACTCTAACCATCTGAACCAACCAGCCATCCAGAATGTTACTTTATATAACAAAAAAGGGGACTTTGCAGATGTTATTAAGTTAAGAATCCTGAGGTGGGAGAGATTATCCAGGGTTATCAGGATGAGTCCTAATCGCAGTCACATGTATCCTTATACAAGGGAAGCAGAGGGGGACTTGATGACACAAGAGAAGGCAGTATAACTATAGAGGCAGAGGTTGGAGTGATGCCTCCACAAGCCAAGGAGTGCTAGCAGCCACCCGAAGCTGGAAGGGAAAAGGAACAGAGCCTCTCCTATCGGTGCCAGAGGGAATTTGGCCCTGCTGACACCTGATTTGGGGCCAGTGGAACTGATTTCATACTGCTGGTCTCCAGAGCTGTGGGAGAATAACCTTCTGTTGTTTCAATCCACCAAGTTTATGATCAGCAGCCATAGGAAACTAACACACTCAGATCCCAGCTGTATTTCTATGTATATCTACTTCTCGCCTCTAGGACCTTAAATACTGTTCTCTGCCTCTCCAAGACACCTGAACGCTCTTTTTGCCCTGTTCTCTGACACTGAGCCTAAACCTCAGTGCATATCTGTAGGTGAGGTGTCGGCTTCCGCTTAGCCCTTTAGACCTTTGTTGTCACTGGTGACGTACAGCTGAATCTGTTTGACGCACTGCACTTAGACCTCATAACCATATGATGGAGATATTATCAGGCTCAAATGAAGAAACCAAAGTTCACAGAATTAAATGACTTGTTTGAGGTTATAAAGCTACAAAGTAGCAGGACTAGGCTGCAAATGTCCCCAAAAGTACCAAAAGCCAAGGCACTTTCTACTCTACCACACTGCCTCCTGGGACTAGGCTCAGCTCCGCTGGTTTCCTTTAGTGTTGCTTTCATTTATTTTGGTTTTGGTTTGGACCAGTAGACACTGACTTGTCCTGCCTGCTCGGGGTCTGTTTCACTGTGCCGCATCTTGTCCTGCCATCCCCAATTTTGATCTCAGCTGTACCATTAAGTTTCACAGTAACTGCCACCTTGTCTGAAGGAACACTCCTTCAGGATTCTCTGACTTGAAGGCTACTCTAGGAATCCAAATTTCTGGAGCTGGCTTCATCTAAGACATACCTTCATATTTGGATTTGCCAAGGGCAATACAAGATTAGCTGGTATTCCATTAGTGTCCACGACCTCTGTGTGGGGTAACGGTTCTAACTAGTAGTGGGAGAGACTGCACTGTAATTGAGAACTTGTTGCGTTAACCCTTAAACTGACTAACCCACATCTACTCTATTCCTTTCCTATCTGCAATGAAAATTCTTTCCCTTTGTAGATAAAGGCTCCACAATTTCTAAGAGATGATTGGGGACTTACCTATTAAGATGTTCTGTGGCTGCAGATCCTGGTGAGTGTATCCACACCTCAGGTGGAGCTCTTCAACAGCCTTAAATATAGATAAGAGGGTGTTTTGGGCAAACTTATCTTCCTCTTTTCCCACCGCCTCCTCTCTGGGCTCAGCCAAGTGCTTCTCCAGCGTCTGCTCACAGAGGGACATGCACACATACAGACAGCCCCCGTGGGTCTCACTGCCATAGAATGTCACCAGGTCACTGTTCGCTCGGATGCTCTGGAGACAGGACACTTCCTTTTGTCCACATGGGCTATCTTCCGAGAATCGCTTCACAGCTACCTCTTGGCCATCATAGAAGCCGAGGTAGATGCCCCCTTCTGACGTGTCAGCAATTTTATATTCTTCATCAATAAAGATCTTGAGTTTGCCTATCATAGGGCGATACATGTTGTGGAGGTGTTTCAGGGCCTGCCCCCAATGTAAGCTCTGAGGTTCCCAGTCTTCAGTGGGAGGGTGAAAATCTTCTCTGGCTCCATGATCAAGAAGAAACTCAGAAAGAGCATTGTCATAATTGCGCTTTGCTATCCTAATAAGATCTCCACAATCCGTGCTGGCTCCATTTTGACACAGTAACCGGACAATTTCTGTCTGTTGGAGTTCGACAGCCAACAAGAGTGCTGTTTTGCCCTCTCTGTCTGTCTCATCAATCTCTATATCTTCTTGTTCTAGAAGCATCTTTACCAAACCGATGTGCTTCTTTTCCACTGCCAGAATCAGGGGCGTCTTCCCTTTTTCTCCCCTCACATTGACATCAGCCCCGCGGTCCAGCAGAAGGCGAGTGATGGCCTCTATCTTGCTGTCATCAGCGTTCCGAAGAGCACGGATCAAAGCATTTCGGCCCATGTTGTCCCTGGCTTTGACATCGGCCCCCATCTCGTCAAGGAGGATCTTCACGACATCTACATGTCCCTTTTCAGCAGCATCCATGAGAGCTGTGGCCCCTCCTTTCCTGAGCCTCTCTTGATCCTCCATTGTCTTTCGGCCCAAATTTACCTGTGCTCCATTCTCATATAGGAATCTCAAGGCTTCCACCTTACCATAGCAAGCAGCTTCCATGAAAGCTGTAAAGCCGTGCTTGTCAGACTCGTTGATATCTGCGCCTTTAGAAAGGAAAAGCTCGAGCAGCTTCACATTTCCCACGATCCCAGCGACGATGAAGGGAGTGGCCCCATTCCTCTTCCTGAGACAAGGGTCAGCACCATAACCAAGCAGAAGGTCCACAGTGTCCTCCCTGCCACTTCGTACTGCAGTAAGCAGAGGCGTCCAGCCCCATTTCTTTTCCTGGACATTGACGTCAGCCCCTCTTTCTAGCAATTCCTTGACCAGCTCAATGTTTCTACCTTCAACAGCTTGTATCAATGAACGGTTACCCTCCGCTGAAGTCTTTCCATTGTTGGAGCGTGTGGGTCTCTCCTGGGGGTGAGTATGGCTCTTGGTATCCATGATGGTAAATACCACTGGTTAGACCTTTTTGCCTTTCTTTGAGAAAATGAAAATGTATTCCCTTGGGACTTGATCAAAGCCTCACGGAACTCTAGAAACTCCTGTCATGGAAAATAGGGATTATCTTGCTACAGGTCAGCAGTATGAAGAAGGACAATACCCTTGGAGTCTTCTGACAATTTACCTGGAGACAAAAAAGGTACTTTGTAATTTTAGAATAGTGAGAAAACATTTGACTTGGAGAAATCAATTTTACTAGCAACTTTCTGAAAAACATCTGCTTATTTATTACAGAACTTTTTTATTACAGAATGTTGCTGAATATATATAAATTAAAAATAAGAAAATTATTACTTTATAATCCTGCTGCCCAGAAACAGACATTGCTAGGATTTTAGTACACTCTATAGATTTCAAAAAAAAAATAGTTGGCATCATGCTGTATAACTTTGTATACTTCTTCCTTTTCTGTGATGCCATCCTATAAATAATATCCTGTTATTACAAACACCTTTAAAAAGTGTTTAATGGCTGTGTAAAATCCTATCATACAGTTGTTTCATTTCCCTATTACTGAGCAGTTTTTAGGAATAATTTTTAAACAAGACTTTTTAAATAAGAATTTTTACACAACTCCTAATAACATTGTGACAGGTTTATCTTATTTTAGCTTGTTTTCTTATGCAAGATCTTACAATTGATTTCTTATCATAGATTGCAAAGATTTGAATGGCTGGTCAAGGGATATGATTGCTTTTAGGATTCTCAACCTATATTAATAAATTTCTTTCAATGTGATTTAGACACAGTCTGACTAGAAGTAACCTCTTAAAAGAAAAGAAAAAAAAAGCCAGAACCCTCGTTTAATGAGAAAAAAATGTAGCTTTGTCAATTCGCGTTTCTTATACCACAGGAAGGTTGATCACGCAAGTGCGCTTCACTGGCTCCGTGCACATCTCCTTTGTGCACTGTGCGCTCCTACTCAAAGTAGTTCACAGTAGTGAAAAAGCATAGGATAGAGTAGTAAAAGAGTGTAGACTCGACCTCGGCAAGACCTAAGTTTGAGCCCCAGGTTGTGTAACTTCAGACCATTACTTCCGAATTGTCTAACCTTAGCTTGTTGACTCTCAACTTTCTGTTTCCTCAAATGGAGACAAAACAATAAACATGGTTGCCTGTATAAAGTGCATTAAAGTAGGGGGTGTGGCAAAGATTAGGCATTCAACGAATGGTAGAACTAATTATGTCCCTTTAAGAGAAAAGAAACATTAAGGAATTCTAAATTCTCCCCACCCATGTGCATAGACATACTCCACAAACAGGAAACCTGGCGGTATCAATTTAGTCCCGCTACCCTCAGTCATTTCTGAGCAGTTTAGATCTAATTCAAGCATCAGACAGCACCTAACCACTACCTGAAAATTTACATAACTTCACCTGCTGCAAAATTCGCAAAGCAACCACTTTTCAGCATGTTACTGCTCTGTCTCAAAGCCCCCAGCCTCTGAGAGGTCGAATCAATTCTGCTACATCAGCACAGTCACCAGCAGTGAAATCTTTGAACCAAATTTTTGTGTAGACAGTTCCTGTTACAGCGGCCGTGAGATGGGCCAGTCTGAATAAAGGAGCAGAGAAGGAAAGAAAAGCAAAAAACTCTGAGTGGAACACCAGAGGAGAGAAGAAAGACATGCCAGCCGAAGCACTGCAAGAAATCATCCTGGTTTCAGTTTCGTTTTCCCCATGAAACCAGAGGTAACTGAAACAGAGATGACTTGAATAAACACAGGATAGATTGTGGCAGAACCATGGGGTTCTCGGAGGGCTCAGGAATAAAGGACCCTGGGGTGGCTCTGCCTCTCCTTCCACTCCACAAACGCCACACCCCCGTTCACCTCCAGTCCCCAAAGCCCAAGGAACCCTTCCTTCAAAGAAAGCAGCTCCTCAAAACGACTTCCCCCGCTCTCCTCCTCCTGCCCCGTCTTACCTGCTAAAACTCAGACGCCTCCTCTGTTAACTTCCCTCAGCAACTCAGCTTCAAATACTGTTGCCAGCAGAGAAACATTTCCTTCTGGCAAGGTCACTGAGCCAGGAGGTGGAGTCAAGAAAGGAGTGACAGAGGAGCTAAAGAAGGGCAAGGGGGACACGCCTACACTCGTGCTAGCAGCCTGGGCAGGCAGCACTTTCAAGCCCTCTTCTAACTGCTGGTGACTGATCTGATGTCCATGATCATCTGCTGACCTTTCAGCCTTTCAGGTGGCAGCAGCCAGCTCCATCCTTACCATGTTATTCCAACTTCCCCTATCTTCTGGAGGGAAATGAATGAAAATTACCATACACTGGGCACAGACTGGGTGCCTGGTACTATGCTCATTGCTTCACGAGTGACATGGAAATGGAGAAAGAGCAGGAACAGTTTACAGGCAGGCGATGGTCTCTGTTTGGGACATGTTCAAGATTTGTGTGTCTGAAGCTCACACAATTGCTGATGATGAAACTGAGGCTCAGAGAAGCTAAGTCAACCCAAAGTCTGAGCTCCCTCACTCATCTGGGCACACTCGACTTGCTGTCCTCAAATGGGCACTGGCTTGGCATTCTGGAGACCTGATTCTGCAGCCAGAGCTGTGGCTAATTTAGCTGAGTGACCTCAGGTGGGCGGTTTAACAATGTTGGGCCTCAGTTTTCTCATGCAATATGATTTCTAAGGCTCCTTTCTTAGCTCTGAGCTGCATACTGTGTACTGAATGCTACCGAGGGAAATATTCCTGGCTTCACAAGATATCCAGCCAGTCTCTCTGGGGGACAAAGTCCAGATAAGGCCATGAATAGCGAGTGGTACATGGTCACATGATGTTCACCAGTGTCATGCCATCCAAACTCTGGGCCTTTACTGCCCCTCACGCCCCGGTGACACCCAAGCCTCTTTCTCTAGCCCTAGCCTCTCTGCTGAGCTTCAGACACACAAATCTTGAACATGTCCCAAACAGAGACCATCGCCTGCCTGTAAACTGTTCCTGCTCTTTCTCCATTTCCATAAACGGCACGTCCACCTGAATGCTAGTCTTCATCCTCACCCTAACACCAAATCTCCCACTTCCGTCTATAAAGCAATGACTAACCTCAGCCCTGGTCATTGCTTATCGCAGAAAACAGATGACTCACCTCCAAGCCTTTACCCTAGTGTCCTACCTGCTTCATTGACTCACCTTAGGGACACAGAAGTATAGGACAGCTGTTTCAATAGAGCAATCCATTTCCAGAATGTCAGATGAGGAAATCAAAAGTTGAGCCATTAATTAAGAGGGTGCTCACTCAAACTCATTTCGGCCCGTTTCAAATCCAACTGTTGCTTCCATGTGACTGTGGTAACCCCGCCCACTCCCTCCCATTCCTCACCCTCTGCTGCGCCCCTGTACCCATGTCAGGCTATGCTAGACTTTTCTGGGGCATGCTTGACTTGCATGGCATTCATTGCACATTTGCCTCCTTCCAAGAGATACAACTTGTAGTTGTATTAATTCATTTTAATAAAGATGGGAAATTTTAATAAAACTGATCATTATTAGCATAACTACTGCTAAGATAGCCCAGTGGGTACAGAGACTAAAATAAGATTTCTTTCTTTTTTTTTTTTTTCAGTCTTAAACAGATGCTTTATTGATACATTTAGAAAAGGAATTATAAAAGGAGAGGGTTGCACCCCTCACAACCTGACAACCCAGAGAGGCAACAGAAAGTTGCTTCTACACCTTTCTTACACATGTCCACACGTTCTCTGAAGAATCCAAGAAAAGCAAATATGCATGGGACATCAACATTGTGCCAAACACTTTCATTTCCCTCTGAGGGGAACACTGAATGAAATAAAGTTCCCTCAGCTTACAGACAAGGGGGCTAAGACTTGAGGAAGCTTAATAACTTCCCAAGGCCGTCCAGCGAATGAGCCAGGCTCCCAACCCCAGCATTCTGACCCCACAGCCAGGGCTGTGAACAGCTCTGCTGCGATCTGTTCTGTCCCATCTTATCAAGGTGAATAATACGGCTCCTGACCTTGAAGAGATCAGCTTGGTGGAAGAAAAGAGCTGTGAAGACATCAGTTACAGTATGTGAGGCCATCAGTAAGAACAGTGTGTTCTAGAATCACAGAAGTGGCAGCGATTAACTCTGTGTGGTGGGCATTTGGGGTGTTTCACCGAGAGAGAAGATGGAGTTTTTGCTAGATTTTGAGGAGGACATTCCTCTTCTCACCCCACAACCCCCAATTAAAAAAAATAGAGGGGTGTCCATTTAGCTCGGGTGGTTAGTGCGTGGGCTCATAACACCAAGGTTGCCGGTTTGATTCCCACATGGGCCAGTGAACTGCGCCCTCCACAACTAGATTGAAAAACGACTTGGCTTGGAGCTGATGGGTCTTGGAAAAACACACGGTTCCTCAATAAAAATTAAAGAAAAAAAAAAAAGAGAAAGCGAAAGAGGGTATTCCAAGCAGAGAGAACAGCATGTTCCCCTTCCCCCAATTCCCCAGCGCTGTTCCCATCCCCCAATTCCCCAATAAAAATCTTAAAAAAAAAAAAGTCAATATGAGGTCAGATCTGCCTATTCACAGATCATTCAACATAGAGAAGGATTTTTAAAAAAATAGTAGCCATCAGAATAAAATGAGAAGGGTTAACAGGATAAGAGAGGAGGACAAGTAGGCGATAGGCAGAAGCAGCACAGATTTTGACCCTTGCAAACCTACTCCTCCAGTTTTCAAGACCAGCTCACCCTTCTTGCTCTCTCAGCCCGTGGAATGGAGCCGTCTCATGTACAGAGTGGCTTCCTGTAGATCGTCTCAGAGACTTCTACGAAATTATTAAAGATTACTCATTTGAACTCATAGGAAGTTGTAAAATAGTAATGCCAATTGAAAATGCCTGCTCCTTGACCAAGGGGGAACCGCCCCTTGTGCTGTTACAGGCAGAATTGGGAATGGCTTGTGCTGCATCCCCGTTGGGTGGACAAAAGATATGAGCTCTGAAATCATGGCAGGCTGAGCTGGGTCCAAATGAACACAACACAACAGCCCAACACAAGTTGGGGTTGTGTCATCAGCTATCGGAAGTCACCAATCTCGGCAGCCACCGTTAGAACCTATCCGCCTCTTTTCGATTCTGCCCGTTACCAGCCACACTCGGGTCTTTCATCACTTGTGCCTCTGCCTGGGATGGGGAAACTCAGCCATCTGTCCTGTGGAATTTCCGGAGGCCACCTCCTCCCACAGCACTTCCCTGTCCCTTGTCCCCAAGCATACAGCCCTTGGAGACGGGATCTCATATTTGGATTTTATTTTTATTTTACAAGAATATAACATGCTGAAACAGGAAAAATGGGGGTTGAGTACATCATTCACATCTCGGAAACCAGCTCCAGTTGTCAACAATAAATAAATATTTAAACAGTGAGGAGATCCTGACAGGCGCCAAGAGGTTCCCAGCACGTTCAGAGGTAGAGCCTGGTGGAGAGAAGGGAGACAGGCTGCCAGCTCCTGTTGAGATTCTCTGGTCGAGGCAAGCTAAAGTTACAATAATAAATAACAGCAACAATACCAACGCTAACAAATAGAATATGCTATGACAAGCGTCACAAAACGCACAATACGTTATACTTAAATAATTTTCTCCTGGAGGAGCTTACAGTGCAGCGAGAACAGGGGTGATTTTGCTAGGGCACAAGGAGGCTGCCGGGTGCATTCCCCTCCCCAGCCTGGGCTCCTGGACAAGTTCCACCTCAGAATGTTTGTTCGGGGATGCCCCGAGGTGACAGGCAGGTTCTGATTTCCCCTGGTCCTGCTCTTCCAAGCAGCCTCTCCCCGCAGCTTTGCTCCCAGCTTCCGTGGTCTATCCAAGGGTCATTGTGGTCCCTGCCCCATCTCTCCCCACACTCCAGGAAGTGCACCTCACATCCACAGGAAGGAAACACGAGGCTCTGCCCCCCTCCCCATCTTGGGGTGCCTCTTTTTCCCTGTTCTCATACTCACACAAAAAATATCGGCTTAATTAAACAGGACTTGCGGGATTTGTTTCTTAGGATTGTTTTCTCCTTCTCTCCACACTGCCACGCATGAAAGCTGACTGGCCACTCACCCAGAAGCCCCACACCTTTCTCTTCAGGGGCCCCACATTCAAGGGCAGAACCTAACAGAGAGGACACATCCCAGCAAGAGGCCCTCAGCAGGCCCCGCTCACAGGTGGGCCCTGCTGCAAACACAGGGTCACGGCCCACCTGCGAGGTCCCCAAGAGCACCAAGATTAATTTCACATGAGCAAGATGGCTTCTTGGCAGAGCTCTCTACGGACATGGAAAGGGGCTCAAAGGCCAGTTTTTGAGGTATAAACATCTCACTTGGGGCAGGTATCACACTGGTTCCCTGGTCTTGACAAGGCTGTGAGGCTGGACAAGTGTTAAGAAGTACAAGCAAATGGGCCCTGGGGCCTCCCAGAGGAGGGCAAGGTGGACAGAATGGGAAGGGTCCACATCCATGTCTGCTTCCTGTGCCCTGGACAGTCCGGGAATCGGGAAAACAGGATGTGATCAGTCAACTGTTCAACAGGCAAAACAGCTGATCTGGTTGTCTTTTCCTGTCTCATTTTCACATCTCCCTTTATTCACAGCTTTCCCAAACCACCCTGGGATATTTCTTGCCCCTTTGAGAATGGCAAGAGCCAGTGATAACTCTTGCACCACCATTCCTTTCCCCAAAGAGCTCCACACAACCAGCATCTTCACCCCTTATCCAGAAGTCCTGGAGTTGGGGCGGGGGGGCCCCTCTCATGCATGAAATTCAGTCCCACAGTATCTGGAAGAGCGGCTGTTGCTTCCAAAACAAGAACAGCTTTTTCCTTCACTGTCCCTTCACTTCGCATGCTTTGCAGAACCTGCCTCCCACACAGGGGCGGCTGCCTCAGGGCTGGGTGACTCAATCTCTTTTTCCGGCTGGCTCCTCACTGCCATGAGGCTCAGGTGTATAAGGGCTCAGCCGGGCTGCAGTTGGACGGAGAGGCATTGATGGCCGAGGCTTGGCTAGCCAGGTCCTGGTAAGCAGACGATTTCAGGAAGCGTGGGTAGGAGTCCTTCTCCATCAGCGTGCGTGTCTTCCCCTGAGCCACATCGAAGCATGTGGCCGTGGCAGCCTGCAGGTTCGTCCTGGTCAGCTCCCTGGTCTCATGGTCTATGTTAACCTGTGGGAAGGAGGACAAGCACATGGGTGAGTGGGAATCAGGTGCTAGGGGTCTAGGAGGCAGAGGGAGGAATGATTCTCAGGTGGGGCAGTGGAAGGACCCCGGGATTCTGAACCAGGAATCTGGTTTCCTGAGTCCATCATTAACTGGCTTTCAACTCTGGGCCTGTCCCCACATCTGAAATGCTGGCAGGCTGAGCTGGGTCCAATCAACACAACAGTTTGATAGCAGTTGCTTAGAGGAAAAGTCGAAGTGCATGCTGGGCCCACAAGGCTACCTGGGCCCTCCCGTCGCCATTTTCCAGCCTCCTGGCCTCATCTCCTGCTCTCCCTCACTCCCCATGCTTCACGCAGGCCCACTTGCTGGTTTGTGGGGACGGCAGATGCCCTCTGGCCTTTGTACGTTCCTTTTCCTGTGCTAGAATGGTGTTTCCTCTCATAACACTCTCATGTCTCCGATTACATGTCGCCGTATCGGACAGCCCACCTCTCACTTCCTTTAATAAAATAGAAAGACCTCACCTCCTGTGCCCCTCCCCGCACTCTGGGACTTCCTCCCATATGCTGCTTTACGTTTATCAGAGGATGGGTCATCCCGTAGCATGTGTTTATTTGTTTCATTGGTTACTGTCCTCTCCCATTAGGGTAGAGGCTTTGTTTTGTCCACTGCTCTATCCCCAGTGACTACCACAGTGCCTGGCATGGAACTGGTGCTCAATAAATCTTCACAGAATGATGTGGAATGAGTAAAAGGGCTCAGAAAATAAAATAGAAAATAAAGATACAAAAACAAGGTATTCGTCAGCTCTCCACTAGGTGGCGCCATGTCCCTTGTTAAATGCAGGCACCAGGCAGCGGAGGCATGAGGGAAGGTTGAAAAACTCGCTGACCACAGACCTGCCTGTCTGAGGCAGGTCAGCCAGGGGACTGCGGCAGCTTACGCAGGTCCCTGTGATGACTTGTCTCCCTAGCTGTGTAAGTGTGTTGAGCCTCTAAAAAGGGCTTCGTCTACAACTGCGTGCAGGGACAGAGGCCAAAACACCTGCCAGCCCCTGTGACCCTACCGGGGAGTCTGAGGGTAACAGCACCCAGGGGTGGCATGAAGCCTGATTTTCGTAGGCTCCAGCCACAGAAGCCCACTCACCCTTGTGCCAAATAAGGCAACTCTACTTCTAAACTCAGTCCTTCGCCTGCTGACCTCCCACATCCCCAATTCTCAGCGGGGAAGGAGAAAGGCAGGGTCGGGAAGACCCACGGGCCGTATCTGGGCTCTGACCTCTCTGGGAGCTTCGCTGCGGATGAACTCCTCAAAGATCCTGTGAGCCCGGGAGGCCAGCTTGGTGGCTGAGCGGGTCTTCTTGAACTCCTCACAGGCCAGCCAGAACTCCAGGTTCTCCTCGCTGAACTCCGTCTTCAGGAAGGCATGGAAGGCAGCCACTCCATCTGGGGTTGGAGAGACAAAGGAAGAGACAGGTCAGACTGAGGGACAACAGGGAATAAAAGGAGAAAAGACAGCAGTTGTAGTTAATGGCTCTATTTTTAGGCGGTAATTTTCTCCCGCAAGGACCTGTCTTTATATTCTGAATAGAGGCTGGCACACTAGGAGATCATTATTATTATTGCTACTACTGTTATTTTGCCCACGCTTTCAGCATCCCTCAGGCTGGCTCCCAAGCACATGGTGCACCCATGTGCTATCCACATATAGACACAATAGGATTCAACTCACTTTTGCTGCTCAGTAGCAAGTCAAACGACTCTCTCCATCTCAGCACATCTTCTGAAAAGCTTCTGCAGAAAACAAAGTGTGGGGGGGGAGGGGTCGGTGAGGCAAGATTTTAATTTAAAGAAAAGAATCAACACAGTAATGCAGAGCACAAATCCTAGCCAGAACTCTGATGGGAGATGCGTAATTCACACAAAGATTAGTTTGGTGGTTACTGGAGCTGACTCTTCAGGTCCTTGGTTGGGTTTAAGGGAAACAGTGGTGTTTTTCTAGAGGACAATTCAGGAGCCAGACACCTTTTAGCCCTCAGTACGTATCTCTAAGACTGTCTCGTCACTGTCCAAAATTGTTTCTATCCCTCTGACTCTCAAAGTGCTGTTTTGTACACTTCCCCAAGGGAATAAGGGCTTCGTGAATGAAGGTTAGATCTACCCAGAAGCCCAGAACCTAGTGCAGCACTGAGCACAGTTGATGTTCAATATGAAACGGCTTCTAGGCAGGGTGCATGCTAACGGAAGTAGAGGCATTGATTAAAAACCTCAAGTGATTTTGGACACTGTCATAGCCCTGGGCTCATGTGCAGTGACACCTCCAGGTGGGAGAGTCTGGTATCTAGACATTCAGACCTCTGGGTACACTCATCTGTTGATAGACTTAGAACCCTGGAGCCACCCAACCAGTCACCCATGAGCCAAGCAGCCATAGCAGACCAGCAAGACACCCCACTAAACTCTCCAGGAAGGGGTCACAAGGTCCACCCTAGCATGTCCTGGTTTCTCCTTGCATTTCCCTTCTCATGACTCCTTTCCTTAATCTGCCTGTGTCCCCTAGGGGCCCTAGGCTGGTCAGCAGGACTTACCCCTCTTTGCAGTGTTTACTGCTCCATTCAAACTTGCGAACACTCCCGTTATCGGAGCCCAGGTCTGATTTGTGAAGAAAGATCCCCAGCCGTGTCTTGAACTCTTTGGCTCTGAAAGGCAAAGCATGAGAATGTAAGGATTCTCCATTTCCTTAGCCAGGGCAGAGAGGTTTATGGGGTCTCAGAAGAGGTCAGGTTCGTGCCACCCAAATTCCAGCCCCAAGGGCTCCTGGGAACCCCTGGCTCTTCCCAGGGCCTAAACTTTGCTTCTCTCCCTAGTACCATGAACCCAGAAACAATGAAAGCAACGTTTGAGCTGTGCCTCGGTAGGTCTTCCACTTTCTGACTTGACAGCACTTTAGACATGGGTTTGGTTCCACTTAAGTCACCCTGCTCTATCTTTGTGCCTGTTGATAAGCAGACGGCAGTTCAGCCCCCTCTAGGTTTTTTCATGAATACTTGTGGAGCTGTGCGGAAACTGATTCCTCATCTTTACCTTTTCCTTCCTGGCCACCAGCTCCAGCAAAGGTTTAAGGCAACTGAGAAGCTCCCTGGGGAGTGGGCACCTCCCTCATCTGCGGACTTGAAAAACATCTCCCTCCCTTCCCAGGGCCAGAGGAAGCCATGTCCCCCGATCTGGGCTGTAGAGTGAAAGCCAAGTGCTTAAGAAACTGGGGGAGACAGTTCTGCCGGGTAATGCCCACGTGGTCTTCAGCGGGTCACCTGAAAAGGGCTGCCCTTTGTCAGAGGCTAGGGAATTACAATAAGCAGTGGTCCATTTGTTTTTCCTTCTCCCTTCTCTTGGCCAATGGCTTCTCTAAGACCCAAAGGGGAGCATCTGAGCATGTGGCACCAAGTTGCCCCCTGCCTCTCCACTCAAGTCATTAGCATTCCATTATCCCGCCCACCCAGGGCCCCCAAGCCTGCCACTCCACTCCCTAAAGGTTGGTGGGACTTGGACTTCTTGCTCCGGATAGCGGGACAAGCTCCTCTTACCTCTCCAAGCAGGTGGTGGGGAAGGCGGACAAGGTCCGGCACATGGCTGCGGATGCGGTGCAGCACGTCGTGGGTAGGATAGTGATGGGCTCCAGTGGGCACTGCGAACGCGAGGAGGCAGAAGATTCGCGGCTACTGAAGCTCTTCCAAGCAGGTTGAATTTATCAGGCTGCGTGCGCGGCGATGGCGAGCCCGCGGCTTTTATTCCCTTGGAGGGGGAGGGGCGGCTGCCGCCGCCGACCAATCGGAGAGCGGGACTGCGCCCAGCCAAGGCAGAGGCGGGGCCAGGGAGCCTGACTGGGCTGGATGCCGGGCTCCTGGCTGCATCCCCCGCCCCCAACGCGCGTGCAACCCTCACACCGGGGGGCACACGGGGCTTGCTGGGCGGACGCTTGCACGCGGTGGGAGAAGCGGCAGAGAAGTCACATGGAGCTGAGATGCGTACACTCAGTGCAGTAGGAAAAATACCCCACCGGCCCCTAATAAAAGCTGGAAACCAATTCAGCGGTACAGGAGGATTTGCGTGAGGGCTGGAGGGTCTGTGAGGCACACACGGTGTCAATCACAAGCCGATTCTGAGTCTGTTTGGTCATGAAGGACAGGAGCACAGGGCAAGACAGCATCGTGATTATCCTGAGAACTACCATTTGCTGTGCGGCTACTCGAAGGCCATGGGCTAAGTAAGCTTTTCATCATCTCATCATCACCTCCGTTTTATAGATGAGGAAACTGAGGCCAAAAGTTAGGGACTTGCCCACATCACAGAGTTGAAAATAGCAGACACGTGGTGGGAGATGGGGGCTTGATTGAGCATCTACCATGTATCAGGCAGTTTTACTAAGACTTAGGTTAAATAGCTTCCATGGAGTTACACAGTAAGTGTTGCACCAGAATTCAAATATGAATTTACCATGCTTTTTCCACCGCCTCCCCCCCCCAAAAAAAAAAGATAGAATCCCACCATCTCTGTAATAGACAAATGATCCTGGGTATAAGCAGCTGCAGTTCAGTGTCTTCACCTCCTTGCCTCTCTCCTCACCTTCCCATTAAGGCCTTGCCCCTCAGCTCCCCACTGCAATTGCTATTAAAAGGGTGCAGGCGAGTGCAGAATCTAGAGTCAGATGCGCGTTTCAAATCCTGGCTCTGCCACTTACAAAGGGAGACCTCAGGCCGGCTCGTTAACCTTTCCGTGCCTCGTTTTTTCCTTGTCTCTAAAATGAGGACATGATACATTTACTTCATAACGTGGTTGTGAGGTCTAAATAAGCTCATTCTTAGTTTTAGCTCCCAGGAAAACAGGAAACTCGGTTCCTCTGAGGCAGAGATTTGCTGGGGGGAGTTCTAGGAACTGAGAGGGAGTTAAGGGAGCTAGGTTGGGCAGGGAGAGGAGGTGAATGCCGTGGGTAGGTAGGACTGTCCTTGGAGCCATGCCCCATTGAAGCAAGGGGCAGGCTTTTGTACCCCACATCAACCTTTCATTGAATGCAGTTGCCCCAAGAAGATGGCCTCATCTTAAGCAAGACAACTCTCCCTCTGTTGAGGGCAACTCCTGGAGAGAGACCGCACTGTGAGCCTACAGCAGACAACACGATGGGCGTGGGGGGTGGGGGCCTTGGTCCCAAGGAGGGGATCTGGGTGGCATGCCACCAAACCTGCAACAACAGGCTCTAAGAACAGTGCCCAACATATATATAGTCAGCACTCAGGAAATGTTAGCTCTCAGTTTACTCAACACAGGGATTGCTGACAATACAGAAAAGTAACCGGTTTTATGTAGCTCTTGGAGTTTAGGTTTTTATTTCATAAGGGGGCATCTGAGGTTGCGATTTCTCAGCAAGACCTGGATAAAGAGTCAGGAAAGAGAGAAAAGAGCAGATGAGGTTCCCCACCTGAGAGAGCTCAGTGAGAAGGCCCAGAGAAGCGGGCCAAGGAAGTAAATGGAGAAACCACAGAAAGGTGGGAGGCCCGGGAGGCCCCGGGAGATGGTCGTTGAGGCACTCTAAGAGCAAAAGAGGCTCAAATCAGAACAATGTGGGGGTTCACTGGTTGAAGCAGATTCCCTCATAAAGCCAGGCTGGCGGAAGATGACCTAGTGAGTCAAAATGTAATGCCCTCTGAAGAGGCAGAGCCGAGCCCTCCCCTAACCTCCGGGAGGGTGAGGGGGTTGGTTAGTGGAGCTCAGGGGCAGGCAGAGCGGCAGCTCACACTGGGGGCAGCACCATCTCAGCTGCCAGCACCCCACCCTCACCCCGGTCTCACAGACCTAGGCTCTTGTTTGTTCTCCCCTTTCCTCAAGTCCAGGGCCAGAGTGGTGTGGGGCAAGGGGATGGACAAGGGTTAGGACGGGGCGATGGAAGATGTCTTTCGGAGCGCCTATGTCTCAGCACAACGCCTTTGTCCCCAGCCCGTCAGCTGGACGTTTTGCTGGAGGGCTTTGTCAGCTGAGATGACAGTTGTTGTTTCACCTGGTGCTGCTCAAGCCCGAGGGCTGGCTTTTATTATGCAGCTGCCAGGTGGGCGTGTGGGTGGTGTTTGGGACAGCTTCGCTTCAAGTGACAAAAACGAGTTTATGGGTAGATGGAACCCCAGCCTGGCCCTGGGTAGCACCAAGTAGGAAGGAGCCGGGACGTGGCCACATGACAACAATAACAGTGATCCTGCAGACACCCTCCTCAAACCTTCCTGTCCTTTCTGCTTCCCAGTGACGAGGCCAGAGGAGGTTTCTAATTTCCATCCTGCAGATGACAGCCCAGCAGTGCCCAGGGCACCCTTAGCTAAGTGCTCTGAAACTGAAAACAGCTGAAACCTGGGCCCCTGGACCTCCAGGTCCCCGAGCTTGGGCTTTCTCCAATTCCACAAAGAAAGCAGAAGAGACGAAGGGAAGGATGCTTGGGGTGCAAACAGGCAAATCCAACGTGAGAGCACGGAGCTCCCTGCTCAAGATGAACAGTCATCTCTGAGTTCAACCTGCTTCCTAGTTGCCATCGTTACCTCTTCAGGTTCCTGGCAGAAACTTTTTGAAGTCCACAATTTATCCCAAATTCTCTTCCCGGCAGGTAGGTCGGTTCATAACTGCAATTTTGGTAATGACTCGACAGTTGCTGTAAATCCAGCAGGTTGAGCTCACCTGTGACTCAAACTGGCTTTGACAGAACCTGACCTAGTTTCTAACGAGCACCCCCAGTGCAGCTGCATTCCCTTTCATGGGAGGTGTGGGGGCACAGCCCTGTGGCCTGGGTCATCTGGGATCATGTCCTTCAGCGTCTCTGACACTCAGCATCAGCCTTTCCACCAAGGCAGAAGTCTAGATGGGACCCTGGCTGAAAATGGCTAGGGGAAATGAAAATGCATCCTCGATTTCTGAATCAGCGCAGACCATCCCTACAGTGGTCTGGATCTTCTAAATTCAATCATCAGCCTACCAATAAATACTTATAAAGAATTTACTATGTTCCCAAGTCAGTGAGGAAGCAACAAGTTTTAAAGCTCTTTCTTACCTTCATTAACCTTACAATCCAGCTGAGAAAACAGAAGGTGAAAGGGAACCATAGCCTGGCATTACACCATGTGCAGGGAAAGGAAGAGATCAGACAGGGTCGGTGGTGTTAAGAAAGAAACGAGAGGATCTGGGAGCCACGGAAGACGGCCACAGCATGCTGGACATTGGGGGTTGGGGGGGGCATTCTTCAAGGGTGCAGAAGGATTTAGGGATTCCTGACACAGATGGAGGCACTTAGGCTTGCAGGGTACACAACTGGATGCCAGTTTTAGGTTTAGAGACATAAAAACAGTTCATATCCCAAGAAGGCTGGGTGAGGAGGGAGAGATGACTTCCTGAAGATGTGAAACAGACGGTCTCTGGAGGCCATGTACCTGCTGGGTTTGACAAAACCCTGGGTGCCCTCCCCTTCTAGGCAGGGGAAGTTGGGCGAGTTCAGCCTGGATGTAGGAAATGACTGCTTTCCCCCTGATTATCCTTTAGGGCATCCGGGAGAGCGGTGCTATTCCTCTCTGCTTTCTTCACCTCTTCCTTCCCTCCCTCCCTCCCTTCTGGGCAGAGTTTTGAAGGGATGGGAGGGTGGGAGGCCTGCTTGTCTCTACCCAACCTGGCTGATGGACCCCTGGCTTCCAAGGCAGAGCAGTCTCAGTCACT